>NW_017100500.1:778205-818640 GCF_001263275.1 Habropoda laboriosa | reverse complement strand
AGAATCCGCACAATTGACCAGGCGAAAGTAAAAGTATAAATTGGAATCACGCCGGTTGTATGGAAATATAACGACGGCGGAGAAAGTCGTCTTCCTGTGAGAATTTAAATCCTGATGTGAGCCAGTGCCACGTGTATGTATGTGTGCGTGTACAGTATCAGTGGCGTGCACCAGGCAAATCAATGCCTGCTGGATCGAGTATATTAAGTAGTTTCGATCTGTATGCACCTGAACTGGAACATTTCCTATTCCCGTTTTCCCACGATAGCCGATCAAGCTCGAGTTCAGAGAAAAAAGTCGCTCCCCGGTGCTTCATTTACATCGACGAAGGAAATTGCGGTGAAAAAAATGTTACAAAGCACAGGAAACCGCTGGTATCCGCAGTCTTACGCACACTTCTAACATTTTTCACGGTTAAGTGAACTCTTTTGTTCTAATTTCTTGTCAAGCCGAGGAAGTGAAGAGAAAGGAGAAAAATCTGTGCCATGTTATGTCACTGTGACTCAAGGACTTTCATTTAACCCTTTGCAATCGAGAAGCGACATTAATTGCCACTTGGTAAATAACGAATCAAGACAGATCTACGGGCCTCCGTGAATTTGTTCACCATAGTGAAATAGAGAATGCGTTGAATTTTTAAATAAAATCGCACAGTTTATTTCTACGTTAGTTTGAAAAAATTTCAGACAAGATCCGATCAGCAACCTTTCCTACGGCAAAATCACCTCCGAGTGCAAAGGGTTAAATATTAGATTGGTGCATATCGAATATTTCTACACTAAGCATTTCCTATCTCCATTTTAACAAATTTTTCGATTATTTTAAAGTAAAGTAGATATCAGAGGATAGGTGTGGTATGCGATCTCTCTGGAGCAAGAACGTGAAGTAGGATTGGATGAAGTTGAACATCGAGGCAAGTCGAATCAGAAATTCTCGCGTGAAGTGTCAATACGGCGAGCGGGGTAGATCGATACGTGCCGAATGGGATCGAATATGTTAACTAGAGCTGATCTACATGCATGCTAAGCGAAACGTATGCGGGGCCCGGAACGATTGCTAGGGGATCTTGATCTTGCTCATTCCCTCGACGGCCGTGGCGTGCTCGACGAAACACGGCCTGGATCCATCGACATCTTTCTCTCTTTCGTAGCGACGACGATGCATCTCAGGTGTGGTGAACCCCCGGGAATCTATTTGCAAGTGAGAACGAACAACGTGTTCGCGCGAACAAAGAGTCGTCGTTATTCCCGTTCGACAAGTCAGACATGCAGGCGGTCTCGGAGGAAAATCGAGGATAGATCGTTCCTTGGGTAAATCCTCAATTTGAGTGAGCAAGGGACAAGTTCAGGATCGAGGAAGAGGAATTGAGGATTGTGTACTGTGAAATCTAAAAGGCTGTCGTTCATTGTAGGGATTATACCTTCGAGAGAAATTATTGGTTCAATTTTGCAAAGTTTACCATTTTCTAACGCATCTGTATCATTTGACGAATGTGAGAATAAAATTCATGAGATATGGCGTTTCCGAAATGTCCGAATGCAAATAAACAGTTCGAAATAGACTTACATTCCTTTTTTCTCTTAATTCTTTATATGATTAAAATATGCAATTAAAAGAAAATATTTGTTTCCTAAATACTCCGATTCTTGAGATATTCCAGAAAATATGTTTTCAACCCCCAAATTCGAGAGCTTCTGTCAACCTCTTCAATGTGAACGATTGTCGATAAAAAAAATACGATTCAAATATTTCCCAGAGCTGTCTCCTCTAAAAGTCTCATTTCATTTCAATTCTCTTTTTCCTCTTTTTCTCTAGAAGATACGCGGCCGCAGAAACGCAAGAAACGACGTTCCTTGCGCGAAACATAACAACGCGATGCTGGAAGCAGCGCGGGAACGTAATCGATAACAGACTACTTTACCCGTGTCGCAATTATCAACGATCACGTCACATTTATCAATGCGTTACGATCGACCGTGATCATGAACGGCCGGGTAGATTCTAATTTCCAATCAGATTAATCCAGCCGCGATATTTTCTTTCGCGATGAGCAATGACAGCTTTATTGACACGATGTCGGCGTTACTTAACTTGCGGTGTAACACGTTTCCGATCGGTACTGCGACTTATAATTATGTACGTGATCAAGCTCAAGTGTCGTAAGTGTCCTTCGATTGATCACTTGAAAGCATTCCATTTAATACTTCTGTTGCAATTTACCCTATGTTGTTAGCAACACGTTGCTGTGTTTGTGCAATCGTAACTGAAGGATGCAGAGGAAAAACCAATAGAGTCCAAAAAATGTGGAAATGAGATTGTGATTGCGTTGCATTGCTTGCATAAGTAATTTAAACCGAGTATTATTGAAGATTTAAAAAAATCAATACAATATAAGTTCATTAGTACATTAGAATGTAAGTGATTTTCAGTATTTCTAAGCTTATCTTCTTGCTCCTGCAAAATTTCAATTGCACTACGTTGATTTTCACACATAGTCCTTAATTCTGAATTCTTCGTTTAAGTGAAAATTCGCTTTTCTTCAAAATATTGCAAACACCCGAATGAAGAAGAAATCCAAAGAACATACTTTCTTCCATCTGCAAAGTTTCAATTTTTGCACTACGTTGATTTTCACACATAGTCCTTGATTCTAAATTCTTCGTTTAAGTGAAAATTCTCTTTTCTTCAAAACATTGCAAACACCCGAATGAAGAAGAAATCCAAAGAACATACTTTCTTCCATCTGCAAAGTTTCAATTTTTGCACTACGTCGATTGTCACACATAGTCCTTAATTCTGAATTCTTCGTTTAAGTGAAAATTCGCTTTTCTTCAAAATATTTCAAACACCCGAATGAAGAAGAAATCCAAAGAACATACTTTCTTCCATCTGCAAAGTTTCAATTTTTGCACTACGTCGATTGTCACACATAGTCCTTAATTCTGAATTCTTCGTTTAAGTGAAAATTCACTTTTCTAAAAAATATGGCAAACCCAAAGAACAGTGCAATTACCATGACAAGAACCTCGTCAACAATCGAAAAATTAAGTCAAGCACTCTCTTCCCAAGAAGAAAAATCGCATCCGTAATTAACACCTCCTAATAAACATCATCTGAAATAAAAATTTGCTTCATCCTTCTATCGATATCCTGCTCGCAGGATCCCTTGGAGGAACAGCGCAGTTCATTTCGCGGGCGATTACTCGGTACTCGGTGGAACACGGGAGTCCAATTACGTAAGGGAGTCAACAAGAGCGGGCCGAAAGTCGGGCCCGCGCACGAACCGCAGGGAATAATGTTCTTCCATGAACACGATATCCTCGTGGCGTTTATACGCGAAACGGACAGTGTTCCTTTGAGCAGGATAGCAGGCCGGCACGGTTTTCGAGGATCACGCACACCAGGATGAAGGGGGTTCGGCCCAGGCTACTTCGGTGCTGACGTCTCAATGCAGCCACCGGGTGGACCACCCAGTCGCAATACTTCCTACGACCGCCCAAACCAGAATTCCCGAGAAAAAGACGACGTAAGGGAAGAGAAGGTATAGCGGCTGGACGTGAGAAAGGAGGACGGAGAGAGATGGGAATCGCGAATGCAACAGGACATGAGGCAAGGCGAGGCGAGGCGAAGAAGAAGAAGAAGAAGAAAGCAACGACGGAGGCGCAGCCGCGAGGGAGAAAAAGAGGAAGAAGGTGAAAGAAGGGAACGCTAAGCGGAGAGTGAGATACGATCGCGCTCGAAATTTACTCATCCGGCCGTAATTGCTTTCGGGATGCGCACGTACGACAGGTAGAGAGGTCCCGATGGTACCACCTGCGCTCACGCGATCCACTTTCGAAAACAGCGCCGCATTACGCCGGCCCGATTGTCAACGAGGGGCATAAATGAAAGTCGGCTGCCGCTTAATGAGTTCGATCAGCCAGCAACCGACGTTCCCTTTCGCGAAAACCTCGGACGATTCCGTCATTATCGTTCTGCGACCGTCGATCCTTCGTCTCTATGATCGTTTCGGGGAAACTTTATCCCAATTTACATGTACATTTTCGAATTTGCAGCTAAATGACGGCAATAGAGAAAAAGTGATTAATCAAATGAAAGGTAAATGGAAAACATATAAGAAATTAAAGAAAAAGATTCTTCTTCACTACTTGAAAAGGTTAAGGGCTGCTTAGTGTATTAGCTGTTGCAGTATTTCGGTACAAGTTGTCCTCATTGTGTGGTCCATCTATAGAATCGGCCAATGAAACAGATGTATCTCATTTGAAAGGTTTTGTAGCTACGAAGAAACCGAGTTAACACGGTGACTTTGGTGTTGCTTTTCTTCCCATAGATCTTTATCTAACTTCGATCAACCACTGAGAGAAAAATGGCTTCATTTCGGTTGCAAAGGGATCTTCGTTAGAATTTAAGTACTTGAAATTCTACGATGCTGAGGAACATTTCACAGAATATTTGTAGAAACGTGAAATTAACTCATATAGCGTGTCTGATACTAAATGAAATTATCGTAAAGTGTTAAGAAGACGAGCTACTCAAAATTTGGCCCAGATCGATCAGCACTTAATAAACACCCTATTTCATACAATTTAATAGAGCATTACAATTAAAAAATCGTCAATTATCAGAAGCAGATTGGTTCAATAAAGACCCAAGAATTTGATCGCGAAAGTAACTAATATCAATTCGAGGCTTGTTAAATTTCCCCGAAAATCGTCGATATCCGGGGAATGCGCATAACAAGTAGCTTTACGCTTCATTCATTAAAGATTCCCAAGGAATCCGAAAAATGTGGATCGGTCGCGTTTTATCAATTATACAGGTCGGCCGAGCCGACGAGTGATTATCGAGCAAAAAGTTCGGATGCGAGGCCTTTAATTACAACGCTTGTAAATATCAACGAGTTTCACGGCTCGATTTTAGGGGATCAGCATTCCCGGGATACCGCGGACGATCGTCAGAACGTCTGACACAGGCGGATTATAAATCACTCGGCCGTTTCGAGGGTCCGAATTAAACATGCTGGAATGCTATAATTCGATTCTATGGATTTGAAACGCGTAGCTGCTGGCCCATGTGGACCGACTCTCTCTCTCTCTCTCTCTCTCTCTCTCTGGTACACACGTGGCTATATTAATCCGATAAAATATCTTGGCCGCTGGTCAGGCGTCGTTGTGATTAACATAAGCTATTATTCATTGACAAATTCGAGACGGCAACGGGAAAACTCTACCGTGGATAATCCGCGTGTATAGAAACGCGAACAGACCGCGAACATCGGATAAAATGTTGATAATTGCGTTGACTTTCTTTTTAAGTGGCTGCGACTATTTTTTGGTGACTTGGATGTTATAATGAAGTCGAAGACACGTTTTGTTAATCTTCTCACATCGTCGTTTTGGCGATTTTAATTTTCAAGCGAAACTGAGAAGGAAACAGCTTTATTGATTCGTTTAAAAACACCTTTGCACTGATTTCATCCACCGGTTGTGACATTTGCGAGGGATTGAAATGAGTGTATTGTGTGGAAGAGTGGAAATATACGGGATTGATTTGCGAGAGTGTAAATTATGAATGCAGTATTCGTAAGACCACAAGAATAAATTAGTTACAGTTCCCAAATGCAAATCGCTCTTCTATGTCACTTTAACCCATTCTCATTCCTACGTTTCTAATTATTTTTTTAGCTCGTGGGTAAAATTAGTGCAAAAGTGATTTTTATAAATTAAATTAATCGAGAAAGTAGTTTTCTTCTCTCCTGAAAAAGGAACATTTGAACTACGACAAGAATTTAGGGCGTTGGGACAATGTTAATTTAAAATTGGGGTAGATCTGAAGACCTAGTTCCATTTCTATAGAGTTCATATACGACTTTCTAATGATATTACATTCTATACGATAAAATTTCTTCGTTAAAAACTTGTCCACAATTTTTACTTTTTTAACCAGACGACCACTAGACGAACAATTCCCTTAATTACAAAGGTATGCCGCTCGCGTTTGCCGTCGTTGATCTTCCACATTTGACCCAGTCACTTAAAACAACAAATTACTTCTACCACGCGAACTTTGGGAATATTCCACTGGTCAATCGTACAGTAGTATCATAAATACAGTATCGAAGAATCGAACCTAGATATCGTTGATCGGTAACAGTTGCAATTATCAGCAACGAAAATCTGATCATCCAAGTTTATCTCATTCTACCGGATTTACTACAGCAGTAAGTTATATGCAAGAAGTGTACATTAATAAAAACGATTGTTTCCCAAGGGGATGTGTCTTTTTCATTTTTGCGTGCAGAACGACAGGTGTTCGGGATTGGTTACGAATTAACCACAGACAGGTGAAATCTTCGATAACGTCGATCTTTTTTATCAACATTTTCATACCAAGCAACCATCGACGAGGCCACCTATGCAGTGCTGTCGTTAATTACTTCGTTACCCTTCTACCTGGCAACAAAGTTGCCAATTTACTATTCGAGCTAATGCAAAATTCTCCTAATCTTTTTCTATTAAAAATTCAAGCGTGGATTACAGATCCACGTTGAAAGTGTCGTTGCATTAATTTTGCTGTGTTAGTTAAATTTTCTAATGTCACCTATCGGTGTTTCCTCATTCAACAGAAAGCAGCAAGGGTACGTTAAAGAGCTTCACCCATGGTCATCGTTAAATCAGAGGGTGTACTCACCGGATAGAGCAGCTAATGACTCAATTCCGAATACATTCGGTTTCTCGTTGTTGAACCACCGTGATTCACCGGCCGGTCACGCTGAATGACATTATTATGCAGCGTTTGCATCGGTCGAAAGAGGCCAAGTGGTGGGGCCCCTTACAAAGGCACGAAAGCTGTCGAGGCCATTGTGCGTAGACGTACACGCAACCCAATGCATTATCTCACGCAATGGGACACTGACACCCCGTTTGTGGTCTCCTCTGCGGCGTAAAGAGCCACACAAAGCGACGGGCGGACGCTCGGTACTGCCTACGGAAAACTGATAAGCTGCTGGAGCCTCCAAAGGGAAACGAGTTTCGTCGCTACGGGATCGAAATCGGTGCCCAGTGCTCCCTGCTGTTAAGACTAATCGGTGAACGCGTTCCTTCATCCGAGGAATTTCATCAACCCCTCTTTAAACCTACGTTTTATGCATCTTTTAATGCGAACGATTGGTCTGCTGTAACCCTATCGCTCCCACTGTGTTCGTATGACTACGTTTTCATTTTAGCCTTTATAAGATATTCGAAGTGAACGTTAACTAAATGTATTTCAAGGGAAACAAATATTTTATCTGTATTCTGTAACTTATACTCAAAATTTAGGCACATCTAAAATATGGCACAAATGAAGGAAGCCTTAATTCAGTCGCTAAATTTTCAGCAAAATCTAGATCTTCAACGGTCGCTAAATTTTCAGCAAAATCTAAATCCTCAACGGTCGCTGAATTTTCGCAAGTCAAGGTAGTGTTTGAAGAGTACCAAAGCTAAAGTATCACGGATGCGCGGCGCTAAAAAGACAGCCTCGGTAAGGGAGCGAAGGCCATTTTGAAACGTACCCCTTTGTAGCCACGTCTACGAGCTATAGCCTGTCACGGTGATGTGCTACGTTAAAAAGCATTACAATAAGGTTCGGGCCTCCCTGTTGTGTACCAGCAAGAAGCTGCTTGGTTCCGGGACAGAGCTCTGCTAACTATTGGAAGGCACTCCTGGAACTCGTCTACATCACAAAGAACTGAAATTGTACGTAGACTACTGCTGCTAGAATATTCAATGTTTCTACTTCAAGAGAGTTCATTGCCACAATTAAAATCTACATACTCTTTGTCGTTAAAGTCTTAAACCCTTTCATCGATCCGGGCCAAATTTTGCAGTTACTCTTTAGGACCTAGAAAAATCTAACCAACCACGAAACTTTGACACTCTAACAGCTTCTCATAATTTCATCCCCTTGACGTTTAATATATCGTGTATCGAAAATTATTGCGATAACAAATTAGATATGTTGCAATAATACAGCAAAACAAAAAAATACAGAATTAATTTCAATAAACCGACTTTCACATTTCCACAAATGCTGATATTCCAGATATAAGAAACTCGTGCAACATCGAGTAGTATAAACTAGAGTACTATAAAACACGTTGCACCGTTGACGATGACAGATAAATTCGATGAACATCTCAACTAATCACTTATTTTTCAACGAAACCTATCAAGTTTGAAAAAAGTCGCATCTGTTCAACTCGAAAGCTCATTTCACGTTCGACCGCAATGCAATTCCAATGAAATTCTAGCGATTCATTGTCATCCGGCCGTCCCGATAATACATATTTCATAACGAGACGCGCACCACGAGCACGCTCGCGAGCTCTCCCTACCGCAAGCTGTTGTAACGCCGCGCCGTAGAAAAACGGCTGGCAACGAGCTAAATGGCAGCGTAAAGCAAATAACAAATATCGCTACCTGCGTCGAAGTAATCGTAACATTTATATCTTATCATTGGCGTGGCTTAATGCACCCCGGTGCAGCATCTAGCGGTGTGGAGCCGGTGTAATTAAACGACTCTGTATGAAACCGTCTGCTCGCGCGAGGAGGAGGTCTTTAATGCAAGCGTATCGCAGGCGTTTTTTTTTTTTCTCTAACGACGGGAGTAGCGATGGGCGTTTGAATTTCAATTTCGTCACGATTCGAGGGTTTTCGATACTGTGAGAATTCGTGGAACTTCGGAATTAACTCGATACTTGGAACTTTTGAGAGCCTTGGTAGATCTTGAGAATTTGAAGTTCCGAGAGATCTTGAAAGGTTTGAATCTTGAGTCTTCACGGGTCTTAGGTTTTAAAATTCCGATAGGTCTTGAAAATGTTGAAAATCTTGAAAGTTTTGAGAGGTCTTGAAAGCTCGGTGAATTATTCAATATTTTTAATATTTTATGTCAATGACGCTGCTTGGACAAAGGCATGCAAAATGCTTGAAAAATATTGGGTACATCGAAATTTTCAGGACTTTGAAACCTATGAAAACTTTCAAGACGTATCGAAACTTTAAAGCCTCAAGACTCGATCCTTATCAAGACTTTCAAGTATCGAATCACGTTCGAAGTGATTTTCGCCTCAAGTACTTACACATTCGAATCTATTCCAAATGTTTCAGAGTCCATCACTCCCATGTTCGCAGTTAAAAAGTTTCACGGTTCGTTCGTTTAAAGGCTTCTCGAAAAGGCTCGGCCAGACAGCATAAAGGTCCAGGAGTTACATAAACTCACGATGGAGCACACTTGGACCGAATCCTTCTTTCGCCGTCACTCCCGACTCACACCTTGTTGGGACTAGTTAATTATGGGCTATTTCTCGTGACGGCCAGAATTAAACGAACTGTCCGACAGCACGGCCCGTCGATTCGGCGCCACGGTTCGTACCAATGGCGACGGATCAAAGGGAACGACGTCTAAAGTGACGCTTCTCACGCGTTGGATTATCGTTCACCACCTTCCTCCGTTTCGTTAGGCTGGTTCATTTAGCGAAATCGGCCGCTTACCATTTACGAAAGCGCTTTTGAATGTAGCCGGATGTACGACACGACGTTTGTACTTGCTCGAGTGGGAGGAATGATACGGTGAAAATGCACGGCTCTAACTTTCTTCGTATTATCACCGGGTAGATGTGTTTCGAAGATAGGCCAAGTGTAAAATGGTTTTTTCTGTAAATCCTACACTTTCGATGGAAAGATACAGATTTTTATTGAAAATCGAAAGTTCGAGTGAACGTACGGGATATCTTACAATTTGTGCAAACTTTATTAGCGAGATCTAGGCTTTGAAGCAGGGCAAAGATAGATAGAGATTTGTCGATGCTTTGTTAACCTTTTCATACCTGAGGGCGATACTTTTATCGATTTTTTGACGAAATATCTCGTGACTCGAAATTTCTTATTTGACGTTTTGGACGAGATAAGGATGCTGCACATAGGATTTCGCCCCAATTTGTGTTATTATTATTAATAATAGTCATTCTTCGATTTTTCATTCGTGCTTTAAAAATTAAAGCTGTAGACTTGGTATAGATGCAAAAAATTTCGCCTAAATTATCAATGTACGACACTGAGTTGTAGAAATTGAAAAACAAATTCGCCAGATATCCGAATAACCAAAGAATCAGTCTTTGAGATGTGAAAGATCAGAAACGAAAGTTTTAGATATGTTTAAAAACTTTCTCGGAAACATTGAAGAAAGACGAACCTTAGAAGCGAATAAACGGATGCATAAGAAGGGCAGAGAAACGAAAGGTAGTGGAACGGGGAAGAAGAAACGAAAACAAAAGAGCAAACAGTTGAAAAGAGAAATGCAGAACACGCTGGTGGGGAAGATGCAACGAGAATGTTGGACGCATCAAACGCACCGCTGCACGGTAGGAAACGCATTTCGGACTTGAATGGTAATGCGGGGGAAACAAGTTTTCGTTTTATGTCGACATAATCGCGTTTCCTTCCGCTGTCGTGGACGATCCAACCAGGTCGCACAAGACGTAAACCTCCAGGCCAGAAGCAAGTCTCTGTAGTCACTTTGAAAAGCAAAACATCCACGGGAACTGTGTTAAGATGTACTAATTATCATATTCGTTATAAATATGATAATTCGGTATAGTATACATTGAAACGTCGGCGTTTCGCATCCTTCTTTAAAAAAAGAAAGAAGGTCAATTGATGGGCATAAAAGGAACTCTGTAAATTGAACGTCTATGAGGAACAAAAGAAGCGTTGTGTTTTTAGACAAATATTCGGTGAATCGTTTCGTACGCGACTTTTGGAATCTTCCATTTCATTCCAATTTAACTTAGATGGAAATGTAAAAGTCAACGAGACGAACTTTCAAAAAATGTTTATATGAAATAATACAGTAGATAATTACGAAAATTCAGGTGCAATTTTTAAAAAATTTTACCAATGATATAATCTTCCTTAATTTTACTAATATTTTTCCACTAACTTGGAAACACTTGGAAATAAAAAGTATCCCAGAAAACGTGTGCAAAATTTTACAAAAATCGGTTGAATTTTACTCAAACTACGAAATCGTGGTTTCAAAGAGAAAAGCGCATTTAAAGTTTCCTACACGAATGTGCAAAACAACTCGCTACCTTCATTTCCAATAAATCCGAATTAATTTGCAATTCTACATTCTCCTATTTCTGAGGCAACGAAATATCACTTTACGAAACCAAAAGGAAAGATCGATTTTTCGAGCCGGTCAAGGTAGCCTAACCGCTCAAATAGAACCGCAAACGCGTTAAAACTTCCGCAACAGCTCGCTTCAGAGAAGCGTCGCACTAAAGTTACTCCGAAGGCGGGTTCGCGTGTAAACAACACGCAGAGCTTCTACAACGGGCGTTCTCCCCGTCCGTAGTTCTGAATCATCCTTAAAATTCCCACACTCCGCGCGTAGAAAAGAAAGAGGGATGCGCGTGCGAGAAGAGGAGGAACGACGACGACGCGGGGTTAGTTTAAGGGCCTGGTGGCACGAGTCAAGTGGTAGCTCGTTGCCGCAATTATCGCGGAAACGAAACGACTCCGAGAAACAATGCGACGTACGCCACGTAAACGACCAGAAAAGGGGAACGACGGAACGACGGCCGGGAGAAGGAATGCGTCTCCGTTTTATGGAAATTAGAGGAAGGAATGCGCTCCGCTTGAAGAAAATTGTTGCCGTCGCGAGAACTGCCACTTCCATGGAACTCGATCCAATCCGTTTCTCGAGTCGTCGCTTCCTGCTACTTAAAAAAGAAAAAGAAGTACCGATCAATCGGAGAATTCTAAATTCACGTTTTTATCACTTCCTGTATTATCGATCGTTCCCGAGAAGACGAACTTGAAGCTGCAAATACAAAGTTGAAAAGATGAAGATGATATTTCAGTCTCTTGGTACTCTTGGCGGTAGGAATTTAGGACGATAAAAGACAGAAGTTTAACTAATTGATTACAAAGAGGAGACACTGCTAATTATCTTCGAGTTTGAAACACGTCACGAGCAGCGAAAGGCCGGCAATTAAAAAGAGTTTACGACGTGGTACGAGAGCTGAAACGGTTCACGTGGTTGGAGAACAAAAAAGAAGACCCGCCTCGAGGCATTTCAGCCGTACAATGTTGTCCCATGCAAAGGAAGACGTTATAGAGAGCCTGGAAAAAAACGGAAGATGAGGTAACCCCGTGGTGGGGTTCTGGAGCGAAATCTTACGTCGCCTTTTGGCTGACGTCTGTCGACGATGAAGTAACTTTATAGACGCTCTTTCAAAGGCCTCTGTTCAACGTTCGAACCGACTTTTTTTCCCCTTTGATCCGCTCGCTGCGTATTTAAATCGAGCTCGTTCGTTGCAGTTTTTATGCGACCATACTCCGCGACGTTAACGCCGATATGTTACGTTTTGAGAAAACCGTTCGTTCGAAATGCTCTGCAAGCAGATATCCTTTCGTCATTGCGTCGAAATATATCGCTTACGATTTACCTCGTTACCTTAAAGAGTTTTTAATATTCCACAGTAATATTCTTAATCTTTCTCCGCGATCGTGAAATAGTTACGCCAATGTGAATTTTAAAATTGCCACGTAAAATATCGATTATATGTCATATTGAAATTTGTCGAGAAAGAAAATTTCAGAATTATTCCAAGCGATGGGAGTTTTCAATGTGAAAATATCTTCGAGTATTTCCCAGCGATTCGATCCAGACGCTAATCATCCACGAAACACTTTGTAAGAAGCACGAGATCTCGCAGAGGAGGCTGCACTAAAAAACACAGGGGGTCCATAGCCACCCCTGGCTTCGCTGTGACCGAAGATTATTCTTCGTATGTGAGTCGCGTCTGGTCCCTTCATTAGAATAATTGCGTACCGCAGGATGATTAAGTACTCCCTGCGCATGCTTAGACGATGCGTGTACATCGTCTTTTCTTCTGGCAGGCATCGAAGTCTTTTTCTTCCAAAGTACAGCGTACGAGTGGGCCCTGGTATTTTCTTTCGACCAATATCAACCCCCGTGCAATGGGATTAAATTGTTTCTGCAAATTATTTCAATCTTCAAAGAATATGCAAATTCATCGTATAATGAGAGTTGAAGGGATTTAAGTTTAATATCGCGGCGTTTATGCATTAACCGTGGAATGCTACTCGTATTTTTCTTACCTCGACTATGTTCCGAGTGAAAATTCACTTGAAAAAACTATTCAAATTTCACTTTGAACAATTGCTTCGTATAGATATTATTTCGAGGCTAGAAAAATTTAGAAACGTATTATCTATTTAAAAAGTAGAAAAGAGCCTAAGAGAGAATTCGGCCAGGATTAAAGGAATAATAGATTTTTGATTCCAAATTGATAAAAATGAATAACTTTACGAAATAAGTAACACCGTGAAATGATATTCAGAATGAAAAGAATTTCACATTTTAGTGAAAAAACGAAATAATCCAGCTAAAAATTTGTTTTGTAAGCTTTAATCGTTTTAAAAATTGTGCTATCAGTGAAAGACTATTTAACAGACGTACTGTTCTTGAAAAATCTTCAACGATTAAAAAGGCTGGCAATAGATACGATCTAATTTGCGTGCGACAGCCGATCTCAACTACTGATATCATTTCTATTATTACCGTTGTCGCGAGATGACATCAGCTCGTTCACGAGCTGTTGCAACGACAGCCTTGTGCAGTTTTAACTAAACTAGGAAGCGTGTCACTCTAGGAGAGCAAGAAACCACGAATACGCTGAAGGGACGGTAAAAGAAAGGGAGTGAAACGTGTCTCGGCACATAAAAGCGAACGCCTCTTCCCACGAATCCTCCGCGCGTGTCATACCGTAGATCCACCCGCATGTAAACGCTCCTTCGAGATCGTATTCGAGGAACAAACCTGTAAATAAAACTCACTTTCCCACGAGAGTCAACCGACATCGGGCGACTTTCGTTGTTAGCTAATAAAAACGAAAGTTGCTAACTCTTAGTTGAAATCACTGAAATTGTTATTTTTGCACACAGGGTGATTCTAGCAACTTAGACGTAACAAGTTTTATCGATTTGTTAAACAATATCAAATTTCACTTGGAACAGAGCTATAGCTTGACCTACTTACCAAAGTCACTCTAAATATTAAAAAATTGACGAATGAGCCCAAAAATTTAAAAAAATTACACAAAATAGTATCACTCTTCACCTAACAAAATTTTAACCTTCCCTCACAGCTGTACGCAAGAAACATAACAAGATACTTCTCTATTTCGTTGTTCCATTTATAGAAAACTACTCTCACTATCTTCGCTGTACACAAGAGGAACTCTTGGCTTCCCTCGAATCACAACGAACAAACACACCTCTCCCGACAAAGTATTCCGGCTCTAATTTCCCGTTGAACCCCGGCAAAATCTCGTGGCCGCGTTTCCTACCTCGAGATCCTCCTCCAACCACCCCTTCGCAAGAAAAAAGAAACGGTCCCATTAATTTCCTCCTTAAATCGTCGTAGCGACGCTTCAGCCGCGATACAATGTGAAACCATAAAGATAAGTCCAAGGAGCGGGGTCCGCTCGGTACACCGTGTCATAAATTCCAACAAATACTTATTATCCTGTCCGGCGTGACACGTCCACGCACCTTCCCGACTGAATTCCTGGCGATCGCCGCGCAGCTGCATGTGCATCGGCCCGGTTGCGGTCCCGCTCTCGCAAGAAATCCAGAAAAGTTCCGCTGGTCTCGTTAAAAGCGGCCACTCGCGCGTCGTTATTTGTTGCTTCCGTTTGTTCCTCCCTCTTTGTTCGATCCACCGTCCTCCTCTCTCGTCCTGATCCCTGTCCACCAGCGAGTGTCACTCCTTCCCTCTTGGCGTGCACGCATGCACAAACCTGCAGCGCCTTTGTTTGTTAATGTAACCGCGCTTCTTCTTCGTCTTCCCACCCTGCCGGTCCCCACTGTTCCTCCTTGGACCCCTTTTATTCCTCGATGATGCGTCGTCCGCGTTCAGCCTCGTGTGTGGCGATTTTTCTCCGCGAGAAACACTTCTGGGTACAATTTTTCTTTTTGTGGCTGTTTGGCCAGCGAAACAAACGGCGAGATTTATGAAGGATCATTAGGGGAAATGATACGAGTGGTAGAAAAATCGAGGTTGCTGAGATTGATTTACAAGTGGATAGTATTAAGTTGGTAGTAGGTTGTAATTGTGAACTTTTGCATCCAAGTATGATGTAAGAGCAAGTAGAACGTACTATTGTTGAAGGAGTAAGAATGGAGATTTTTACGAGTGAATAGGAACAGTATGTTTTACAGCTTCGATCCTATTGAAGCCGTCTTTACGAGGCTTCACGATTTGCTGGAAACGGCTGACAGTAAAGGTTAACATTCACATTCACGACGTGGTGGTCTCTATTAGATGTGCAGTGCAAACACGTTGTTCTCCGCTCGATCGTTTCCGTCATACATCTCCAATTGCATTGCCGCGTAGCAGATACTCGATATTCCTACGATTCGATCAATTTTTATTGCGCTACTTGTTCCATTTGTCAATACGGTCACGCTGATTTCTGTACTATTTCATTTTCATAATTTTACGTCCTTACGTGAAACTATTCTATTTCAAGGAGATCGCTGCTTTCAAATCTCTTCCAAAAGGTAAAATTTCTACCAAAAGTAAAATTGCAAAATTGTGAAATTGTAAAAATTAAGATAGGTACATTTTTCGTATCTTGGCCTCCATACTTCAAAGAAACGACGGAGAGAATAGGAAAAGTATTAAAAATTCCCGAGCACCGAAGCAAATAGCAGGAAATTCGCGCAAATCCGTGAAACACGTGGACAAGCAAGGCATCACGTTCGAACGATTCAGCGATGGAATGGCCAATTATGATCTCAGGAGCACCGTTCGTCGAGTGACACTCGGAAAGCAGTGGTTCCTGTTACCTCTAACAACAATGTCTACACGAAAGTGCATAGGTCAAGACGCTGTACCGTTGGACCACCTCGTCGCTGTAGACCACTGAAACTGTAGCGTTCGCCAACGGAAGACAGCTTGCCCTAGTGGTGAGTTTAACGTTTCATACACGAAGCACTGAAATCACGATCTTTAAAGTCCTTTACGTGCAACATATGTATGTCCGTGTTAAAGTGTAGCCTCGCGACTAGGTGGTCTCGGTGTCTCTCCTCGATCTCGAACCCGAGCCAAACACAGCCCACAAAAGCTTCTTCTTCTTTCACCGTCGCGTGCTCTATCGTTCTGCCGGTTATGAAATCGGACGTTCCTCCTGTATTTTACGATTTCAAGGAAGATCCCCGTTCAAACACGATCCCCTCGTTTCACTCTAACCATTCACGAACAGACCTCTTACGTGGATTTTTGATCATCGACAGGAGAGGAAAAAAGTTCGTCAGGCTGTTACAGTAGGAAGACTGAAGGTGCACGAGGAGTTAATTTTATCGCGTGGATTTACATAAAGGTGGTAAAAATAAGGCTAGGAAACGGAAATGGAAAGTCGATTGCATGGTAATCGACGAACACACTCGGTGCCAGTCATATTAGAAAACGAGCTTATTTGACTTTCTAACGCGATGCATGAACTTCGTAAGGACTTACTCATTGTTTGTAACGAGAAACGAAAGTTCGATCGATTGAAATAGGTTGTGTTCCGACGAATACGATAAACCGTGGAATTAGACAAATTTGTTAGTCTGAAAAAATGACACCGATCTTTTCATCCCTTAGAAAAAGCGCTGTAGAAGCGCTACTATTAAAAATAACAGCAAAAGAAAATAGACAAAAGTAATTTATTCGAGGATAGATAGGAAATGGTAAATTACAAATTGCTAAGCTCTCGTATCCTCGAGCAATTGAAAATGGCGAAGGGACAAATGGAATTAAGGCTCGGTGCATCATCAGCAGAGCAAGAGCTAGCACAGAAAACTAGAAACGTTTCGGTTCAGGATGGTAGTTAATCTTAATAAGAGACTCTCGAAAAGCAGAGAGACCATAAATTTTCCGGAAAAGATAGATGAGTATCTCGCGAAGTCGTAGGCGGCCCGCTTATCGCGGCTGCTTCATGAAGATGCAATGACGCATTAATGCAACGACACGCTTTGCATCAGCGATCATTTCCTTGCAATACTCCCGAAGGAGGCGTTGGGCGTTCCCGATCACGGTGGCTGTCGAGCGGACACCGACCAACGCTTCCACCTTCGAACGATACAACGTTGCAGTTCACAACGTGAACGTACCGGCAATTATTTAACGTCTCCTCTTCGACGTGTGAAATTCAGCCCGCGCACGTCTCACGATCGATTACGCTACATTTTACCAAGCGTTGCATTTTCTTCTTCTTGCTGGGGAGTAAGAGCTAGGACACCCAAAGTTAGTGTCATATATCGGTAAAAAAGCCAGGTTCGATAAAAAAAGAAAATACTCACGATCGATTACGCTACATTTTACCAAGCGTTGCATTTTCTTCTTCTTGCTGGGGAGTAAGTGCTAGGACACCCAAAGTTAGTGTCATATATCGGTAAAAAAGCCAGGTTCGATAAAAAAAGAAAATACTCAGAGGGTAGGCCTAATCGGTATCTCGTTAAGTGAAGAGAACTGACGACAGTTGTGGCTACTTCAATTTAGAATAACTTTTTACTAACGAAAGTTACAGGAAAGAAACTCGAAGACGGATTTCCTTCCGACGAAACAATGTAATTGCAACTAGAAACGTGATGCACGAGGTTAAAAATATTAACATGTTAGTCACTACTTCGCGGAGTGAATCACTCACGTAACATGCAAAGAAAGTAATATATTTGCAACGCATTCGGTATAAGAAAGACTGGATAAACAATGCTCTTTGTTGAGGAACCGTGCCAATCTGTCATCGCTGTCCATGAACTTTGAATTTAAGAAACATCGTCGAGTAACTCACCAAGTATAATTTATGTCCGGGGCAACAACCTATACTTTATAACTCGCGTAAATCACGCGAGCATTTGCTAAACTTGATTTAATGACTGATTCGATTTGAGTAAATGTGTCTACTTATTTCTCAAACTAATCTAGCGACGCGTCTTATTAATTAGACACGCGAAAATTTCGCCTGAATGTGTCTATCGATCTATGATTTCACCAGATAAAAATAAACAAAAATAAACTTATTTGACAAAGGACATAGAAAAAGTCTAATGATGTCCTTCAAAATCATATTAGTTTTAATAAAAAAAATTTTTCGTGGTCCACTAATAAAGAAAATAATATGCAAACGACTCTGCGTAAATTAGTGAAAATTCTTAGATGCCGCTCTTTTTTCGTACGACACTTTGTGCATCGTATTATCGCGTTAAAGGACCGAATTAGAGCCGCTTCTTAGAAAAGGCAGCCATCAAGGAAAGCTCGTCGTGGGAAGTTTTAACGTTCGTCGTTGTAGCACCGTGACGAATCTCACAAAGTGTTTGCGGTGAAATTGGTTTCAGGGCTCACCTCTTCTCTTGCCCTTCTTTTAACAGTCGACCCCTTTGCTCCTTCGCCTCCTTGCTCCTCCTGTCCTTCCGTTCCCCGGTCTTCGCGTTTCTCCTCGTTTCTTTGCCCTCCTTCCTTCACGCACGTCCCTCGACCTTGTTTCGCTCCTATCTTGGCGTCGTTCGAGTTCTGGCGTCGCGACATATCGTCGGCAGGGAGAGCTATGCGTTTCTGCAGCTGAATATTCGACATACTTCGCGGTCCCTCCATTGTTCGAGTTCTCCGGGGGCCAAACATAAATTTGACAAATGTGCAAATTTCAGTCGTCGACGTAAGAAGCTGTTATACTACGATTTATACGATGGTACAGCTGGAAGATTTTCTTTTTTCATTGTTCATTTGGGGTTTAGCAGGTTTGATGTTCCGAGAATAAGAATGCTCTGATTTTAGAACAAATTACTGTTATTCTGTGTCATCCATACAGTCTATTAAGACATACTGCATTGGGTTGTTTGGAAAATTAGTATTTTTTTTTTTTTTTTGAATTAGAGTGAATATAAGTGGAACTATATTTTCTGTAAACATTCACTCTCCATTGCAAAAATATAATTTCAAGACTGCCCTGGACTCGTCTTCGAATAACTAGTAAAAAGTTACATTCTCTCTATTATAATAGAAATCTAGCGTTCCAAAAAGCCACACAACCAAGAAAAAGCGAAACGAACCTTTCTTTCCCTTCCCCGATCCAATTCCTCATATTTAAAGCCTTTACTGCTCATAAATCCGAGTCAAGCGGGTTGTAAGGCCGAAAGGACGCGCACGGAATGCTCGGGAGAGACTTTGATTCTTCTGCCCGGAATATTCAACAGCTGAACGCGTCGTTAAAGAGTTAAGCCCTCCGACTCGTAAATTTCTAATTCTCGGGGGTTCGCCCGGTCGCCGAATCCCAACGGCGACCTCGTTCGTGAAAGATCCTCGGGAGCCTCGAGGGGCCGCCGGTGGACGCGGAACAGACGTTTTCAGAAACAGGAAAGGTGTCGACAAGCCGGCTCGTTCATTATATCTTCGCCGGGGTTAATGCACCGTCCACAATCACGAGATGCACGCACCTACGTGACCGGCTTCCACAAGCGTTGACACATCCTGTCGCGAGCCACACCTGCGATGCGATGGCCACGATACGTTTGTACGCGTTACGATAAAATTGCGGGAAACGATCGGAGGCAGGAAGAAAATATTTGTCTCCCGCTTTTGCACACACTTTGGGGCTCTTCGTTGACTCTGCGCGCCGCGCAACAATGTTACACTGATTCTATTAAGCGGCTGCAACACCTTGTCGGTCACGAAAAATGGAAAACATTTTTTTCATTCTTTGAAGAAATTCTTTGTAAGTTTCATGCGTGTAGAATATTAGGGAATGGGGATCTTTTGAAATTTGAATAATTGACGAAGTTGCAGCACTGAAGGGGACTGCACGTTAGATTAAACGAAATTCAAATTTTTTACGTTAGAAAGGCATTGAGCAGTTTAGAATTTTGTGTCATTTTTTTAGCGGAGTAAGAACTCAATTTTTTAACGGGCTATCACCACACTATTAGTTTGACAGAGTTACAAAAATTTTCTTACATTTTTCTTTCGATTCTTTTTTAAGTTTCATGCGTGTAGAATAATAGGGAACGGGGATCTTTTGAAATTTGAATAATTGACGAAGCTGCGGCACTGAGAAGACTGCACGTTAAGTCAAATGGAACTGAAATTTGTTATAGCAAATTAGAAAGACACTGATCTCCTCAGAATTTTATCATAAATTCTGCAATTTTTTTAACGAAGTGAGAGATTTCAATTTCGACGACTGCGATATGACACAAGTGAGAATTTGTTAGTGTTAAAATTGTAGCGACAATAGACTCTAAAAGCAGCCGTTCGTCATTGTCAATAATGAGACACTCGTGATTTCATCATTCTCAGTTTCACGGTGAAAAATTGTCAAGGTATTGTTTGAGGAATTATACAATATAAACAGTACTGCATGTACATCTATAAGAGAAATTGCAATAAAAATTCTGTTGCACAATGCGTGCACGGGATCATTCTATCGTCACAATTGTACATTTCAAATAAACATTTCACCGAAACAATTTCTTCCAACAATCTCGCGACATGTTGTTTAGGGTGACTTTTTGCAAAGAAACGTGGAACACCGTGAAATACGATAAACATTGGAGATAGGCAAGAAGGACAGGGGTAGGATGAAAGGTGGATTATATAATATACATGTAAAGCAAGATCGAGCTCGAGGATCTCGTTGAAGGGATCGATAAAGCGGGACTGACGATGGAATTTAACGAGATCCGCGCGTGACAAAAACCAGTCGGCGTTCTTGGTCTCGCGAAGGAAAACCTGGTGAAACGAGAGTTGAATGGTGTAGCAGGCACGACAATGGCGCTGCTGAATGAGCTCATGAATGATCGAAAGAATGAAGAAGTGCCAGCCGTTAACAGGTAATAAACAGCCTGCTACCACGGATCATTCGAGACGATCTCGTGCATTTTCCCCGTTTATAAGGGCCGCAGAAGAACACGCGACAACTCGTAAGTAGCGTATCGATGTGTCTTCATGCTGCAAATGCTTCACGGTGTAAAACGTAAGAATACCGAGGGCAATTCTTTCGTATAAATTCTTCTTCATTGACTGCTCGGCTAGCAGGATCGAATGTTTAAGTAATTTACATTTTTCTTCTTGTTTCATACATGAATCACAGGTACAAGTCTTTTTATTATTACTTGGATTATTTTAAATATACCGGAGAAAGAAATTTAACTGTTTTAAGTTATTTTAAGTTATTTAAGAAAAAGAGGGTTTCTGTCGAATTTCTTGGTGAACGCTATCTGTGATTCTTAATCTGGATAGATGTAAAATCTACGAGCAACATTCAATTATTAATGAAATGGAAAGAAAATGAAAACTTTGAACCGCGTTTCCTATGAAATGAAAGTTTCGCGACTTAAGTCCCCTTGCAAAAATTCGCCATGGAACTGTAAATTTTGATCCGCCAAATACTACAACTTCTCAATAATACCCCGTACAAGTCCACGCGGTTAATAACATTTTGATCGATGCAGGAGGAAACTGATATCGTTATATCATCCGTCACGAGGGACGATAGAAACTGCGGAAAATGGACGATAATGGCGGACACGTCAAGCCGTTCATTAGAGGCGGCCAGGATTTTTCGACTTTCGACCATTGTGCAACCAGGTCGGATGAGATTGACGATACCTCGTCAGCAGTTACCGGTGAGACAATGGAACGTCTGGTGCTCGCCTCCCTTCGATTTCTAAACACCTTCGGAGAACAACGGCTCCGTCGTTCACGCCTACACGAGCCATTGTCATACAGGGGGCCCCCGATGATGACTCGTATACCGCGGAAACTGCCTTTCGATGGAGACCCGCTACTCATCCACGATGTGTCAATACTCGCTACGGAACTAACTGATGTCGTTCGATACGCGGAATATCTCGATACACGGAAACCACCGACACCGGATGATTCAGAACGAGCCACGGCTCGAGATCGCCGTGGGTGGTACGTTCGTTGTGAAACCGTTCGAACTTGAGAACGAGAGTTTTAGTGTTTTCTGGAGACCACTCTCGTAGTTCAGCGACGGTTCGTTCCCTCGAGTCACGATATACGGGAAGAGATAGACCGAACGTTTTTCAAATGTTTACATTAGATTTTCAGTCGTGTTTCTTTTAGATGTCAAATTGGAGGATTTGTTTCTTTTACTATAGTCCTTTTATCTGTTACTAATCGTAGAGATTTGAAATTTAAATTGGACGAGGATTAAATTTGTGTCGCGGTATTGAAGGTTCTGGCATTAATAATGTCTACTTATTTTAATTAGACTCTTATTCACGTCTTTTTGTTAAATTGAAAGTTGGTGGAATTCCTTTAATGTGTTTTAATCGCTTTCTAATCTAATTTGAAAAATTTACTCGATGTAGATTTAAATTTCAAGATTCTCCAAATTTGGACAACTGGCATTAAAATGTCTATTTATTATAATTAAATTTGTATTCGCCGGTTTTTTATCAAATTCAAAGTTGGTGGATTAATTTTTATATATTCTATCCATTTTTGATCGTGAAAAGATTTGGTAAAATTTTGTAAGAATTTGAAAAGTTTTACAGTCTTCAGTATTTAATGCGAGTTATATCATTCTCCGCGCAAACATCTAGCACAAACACAGGAGAGGTAGTAAAAGGATTTAAAGAAAGTGTAGAAAAATGACATATTTGCACGAGAGTGGCCTATTACGTCCTTTCTTCGATGCTAGTTACCGCATTTAAACCGCCTCCTCGTTCTTGTAATATAAATTAAACAGCCGCCAAGTAGCTAACCGAAGCAAAGTAGCGTGCGGGAGAATTGGAGACATCCGAGGACGTTAATGGTAGGCAAAGATGAAATGGAATTGAAATTTACGAATACACCAAGTTTTAAATCATCGCGCGATTACGGATACGCAATCACGGGAATATTTCACTTAGCACCCGGTCGCTAGTTAGTGGATTTCTTTCGCAAACTTCACCGCAATCTTCGTGAGAATCTCCAAGGAGAAATCTCATTTCAAAGTTTCCACGATCGTCGGAAACTTTCCAACGTTACAGAGGAAAGTTGTATCTGTTCGTTGTCTCGTAGGTTTAGCTAAAACTTTCGAGAAAATTCTCGTCAACTTGAGAACGAGCTTCCTATTACATCTGCATAATACCGCGATAAATTTTGCCCCTAATGAAAATGACTTTACACATATAACAGATAAATTCAAACGGAGAACTGTCCTTTAACGTGTTCTCTTTGGAAGGTGTGTCGCAGTGTTAAAATTGCTACAATTATTTAAAGTGACACACACTTTTTTTAATGATCCAGACACTTGTTTTTCTACGAGGATTGACTACCTTGTTACTGTTAACAAATCTGTCTTCAACATGTAAACAGAAACTATCCACAGAGGATACTTTATCACACCTGTTGATGGACAGATAAATACAATCTTTTTTATCAAATTCAACAATTTCAAAAGATTTAAAATCCCCGATGGTGACTTGTGACATTTAATTCACTCCATGTTAAATATTAAACTGACCATTTGAATGTTATTATTTATCAAAGAAATTATATTCCGACGTTTCACCAGCATTGCAGCTAGCTTCATCAGAGTCTGGAGACGCACTGATAATGGCGTGCGTCAGGGTGTTCCCTCTTATAAGTACCCAAGTTCATTTAAATCAATTAAAAATCAATTAAATATCGATTAAAGCTAGTTAGATTGGTAACCTGTGTCTCTATTGATGTTATTAGGGTTTTTCATCATTTCTAAGGATTCCCTGTATTTGCGTGGGAAATGTCCTTTGCATCTGGCTAAAACTTTTGTTTTATCCAACAAAATCTGACCATTTGAAA
This sequence comes from Habropoda laboriosa, assembly GCF_001263275.1. Lineage (NCBI taxonomy): Eukaryota > Metazoa > Arthropoda > Insecta > Hymenoptera > Apidae > Habropoda > Habropoda laboriosa. The sequence continues at coordinate 794,739 of NW_017100500.1, read as the reverse complement.
CATTGAAAGTTCATCTTAATTAACAAAAAAAAGGAGTAGCTCCTGAGTTTCACGATTTCACACAACAGATTCACTTTGTTTCCCGAAACACAACTAACGACACAACAATGTAGAAAACACACAGATCCACCACCTCGAAAAAGAACGTTCCCTGTATTACCTTAATTTATCCCCGATAAAACCGAAAACTCCATTACTTTCCTCCGCAGCAAATCATTTCCCGTCCTCTCGATCCCCAAACAAGATTCTCCAACTCACCGTAACGATCCTAACGCAACACATTCACCGGCCGTAAAAGAACCTTTAAACAAAAATCACGCGCCTCTTTAACCATCCAACAATATCGTACCAACGCAACTTTCCAAACAAAAGAAACGAGAAGAGAAGAGATTTAAAAATCCCGTAAAACTCGCGGCGCGGCGAGAAGTTCCACTCCATGCTGGGGTTAATTCACGGCGGTGAACGAGCGAGCTTTACGAGTCTCGGTCGTCACCACCGGATTCCCTCGACGAAATCGCTTTAATCGTGGCAAGAGCGTTAAGCGTGTCCCACGAAGAAGAAGCGGCTTTAACAGGAATCGCGTAGCGCGGCACGGTCGTAAACCGCGAAAGCCGCATTTCGATCGTCTGCGGTCTGGCCGGTGCAGAATATGGACGCGGTGATATTCGAGCGGCCATAACAGCTGTCCGATCCGCGATATCGACGGCTGACAGGTCGTCAGGATGGTATGGGGCAGCCGATCGGCCGCGTTTAGCGTGTCCGCGTGGCGTGGCTCGCGCGAAACCGCTGCGTATTTGCATAATAAAACAGCCTTCGGCCAGGTGATTCATCCTGATACACCGGCCGGACGACACTCGGGCTCCAGGGGCCAGCGAACTCTTTACGACTCGTACGGAACCTGTCCCGCTAGGACGCGCGCGCGCGCGCGCGCTCCATCGCGCTCGCGCGTTTAGCCTCGTCAAGCGTCTGGATAAGAGGACAAAATCAAACCAGTCCGATTCCTTCCAAGTGCTTTGCTTTTCCCTACCCGACGACCACGTGCAGCTCTGTGCCGGGAGTGTTGTTTGCGATGTCTGCGATTATGGCCGAAGGCGAAACACCGTAGACTGTGGATGTTTACGCAGTTATTGGCTTGGTTTCAGAGAATTGGTCGTTCCTTTGGAGAAGTTTGTTGATAAATTTAAACGTGGACACTTCGATGCGTCGTTTGAAAACGAAAGCACGAAGATCAGTTGCGATTTGTCGCGTTCAACGTAGACTCGATGTGGAAGGAAACGAGACGCATTTCTGATACATCGTGATGTATTATTGGGGTTAAAGTAAAAAGTGCAAAGATGAGGGTGCTGTGAATGATAGAGTATGCCAGAAATTTTACTATTCTATTATTCGCAAAGTTTTCAGCTATGCAGTAAAGGTCTTTTGTTCCTTATTCGCGCGAAAAATCTTAGGAGATAAAAGATAGTTCTAAATTGACTTCAATGCTCCATTAATTAACCATAATCGATGTAGATTATCGTACAAGAACAGCAAGAATTTGATTATCAAACGTTCCACCGTATCGAACTTCTCCCGGCGCGGTAAATTTAATAATATGGAGAAAAACGAAACCGTCTTATCAGATGGGTGGCCACGTGCGAAGAAAAAAGCGTTCCCTGGTACATAGATGGATCGTGATAGCGGATTAACTGGATCGATTGCATAAAAAAGTGGATCAAGGTAAAAGGAATAAATTCGAACCAGTTTCCTAGTTGCTCGCGTTTTCAACCGATTTCTCGACGAACCTACACATGCGCCTTCCCTGTATCTCTAATAATACCATATTCTTTAAATCCCCTCTAAACAATCTCGATTCAATCAAACGAAAGAAAGGAGCAACGATGAAAAGCGAAACTTCCAATTACCACTTATCCCATTCGTTCTAATCGAATAAAACAAGCGGCATTATCAACGACCTTTATAACACAGTATAGGTCTTAGATAACACCACCTGGCACTCGTATCTTTATCGCATCCACATTAAATTTCGCACCTTTAAAACACGCCAAGTTACGACTTTCAGGCGGTTCAAAGTGAAAGGCGATTTTACTGTTCGCCATTCTGCTTGACCAACGCTATCGTCGGCAATTTCGACACAATCATTGGAAAATGCACGGAGGATGAAAGAACGATTGGGAAAAGCGATTGTAAACGAATTCGAGAGACAAGCTTTTCCACATCGCGTTCCTCTCTGTGTTCCCTCTGGGGAACGTCGCGCGGCTCCAAGTCCGCCAGAAAGACTAACGACCACCCCTGGCACGCAGCAGGCAGCCGCATAATTCAGATATTTTATACAGCGGTTTTACCGCATATCGGTGTATATCGGATTGCGGCGTGTGCGTTAGATCAATACGCGACGAAGGCGAACAAGCAGGAACAAAGTCACTTTTATGCTCGACCCGGCGTCCCTGGCGACGGAAGTCGAAGAACCGCCGGCAAGTTTTTGTCGAATTGGCCGAAGCATAACGAGTGCAAAGTGTTCCTCGAAGCTGCGCCGACGCGAATAACATTCTCCCCCGGTCGTGGACCGAGAAGACGAAGAAAAGGAAAGAACGGAGCAGGGACCAGCAGCGAATTATTATTCCCTTTTGTTCCCGATCGACCGTCGGAGCGGCGATCAATTTTCATCCTGGGTCGAATAGATTCCGTAGGACGTGCAGAAACTCAAGAAAGATTCACGTGGGCAACCCGTACGCCCGTAGGTATACGCTGTCGCGTTCTCTGTACGCGAAGGCCTATCAGAAGTCCATTAAGTCCTTTCGCTATGTGGGCACACGCACGTGGGACACGCGAACCCGCGAACGCACCCACGCGTCGCGTTTCGCGGATTCTCCAATCGAACCGCGATACGCGTCTACGGTATACGTACACGAGCATTCTTTTCTGTTTTTTCTGTCTTTCTTTCTTTTTCGTTGATCTTTCAACAGGACTGCGAAATAGCCTGCGTCGTGTCTCGTGTGCTTTTTCCACCCTAGAGGAGTCTCTGACAAATTGGCGCGTCTGGTGATTTTTGCGCGATGACTTTTTCGTAGATAAGAGTGGCGAAAGGGAGTATTGTGATAAGGTGGAAGTTAGTGGAACCTGAGTTTGCTTCTTGGAACGGAATTTCAAGTACTTCGAAGGCGGTATTGTAAGTACAGTGTCGCATTCTTCGGGGGATTAAGTATTATGGAATAGGCTCTTGCGATACATTGATCATAATTTTTTTCTATGTTTTTCAGAGGCAGTTTCGTTGAGCTCTCGAACAGAAATTAAATCTGCCTAGTTTGTAAGAAACAATAAGTAAAAATCGTAACCAATTACAAAAATTAAACTTAAAAATTGCTCCTCTTCCTTCCCACTTAACAAATCAAATCCAGTTCAAATAACGCAGCAGGAGAGTCAAACTTTCAGCCTCCATCTCGACACAGCACACTTCCAAGTTCCCCTCAAATTTCTCAAAAGTACACTTTCAAATTTCCATTATTCCAGCGACCACAAAATATAAACAGAAAAAAGTTCTGCTCGGCGACGCGCTATTTCATCCCCTATGCTTTTCCGCTCGAGCAAGATCGATCGCACTTTCCAATCGACCATAATCTCGCGTAGGTGGTGCGCGCGATCAAGAAATTTGCTGCACGCCGGGGACCGCGGACTCGACGATCATATCGGCAAAAGCAACACACAGCGGTGCAACGAGGAAGCTATTGACGATCGACAGGGCCGACGTGATCGTGGCGCAGCTTCCGGTATTACATTCGCGACTATCAGGCCTGAGATATCGGCTCTGGCACGTATCGATATTATGCAGCAGGAGAAATACGAGACCGCAGAGGTGCTCGGTCTCGCGCGCAAAGTGTACTAACGTCGACGACGACCGGTATCAACGTAATACAGGATGTCGTCGAGACTCTCGAACAGGTATCGACAGACGTTCGATACACTCCTTCCCGTCGCTTTTCGATGAAATCGCACTCGAATCACTTTTGCTCCCGCTACGCTTGCAAATTCAACCCCTTTTATCGATTACACCGCGTAATTATTATCGTCGAATCGTTAGATTCGTATGGATTATGCACCAACAGGCTCTTTTTCGTATCGAGAAATTATCGAATTATCGAGAAATTATCGAATTATCGAGAAATTATTCGTTTAATGGAATGGATCTTGTAATTCTTATTTTTTTTTTTAAGTAGATGATGACGTTCGGAGAGTTTATTCGATAAGATTTTAAACGTAAGTGATTGGAAGGAAAGCACACTTGCTCTAATGTCTTATTCTGTTTATCGTTGGTGTACGAGGCTGAAAGGTGTATCATTAATTTTACCCGTGGCTGTATTTCGGTTCGCAGGAAACGTATTCGAACTGTGAGTATAATTATAAGTGCTAGTAGAATCGTTAAAAGAGAAACGATGTAGCATAGAGTTAATACAAATATACATCACGTTCTTCTCTCATTTTTCCTCGATTTCATTTGCTCAAGCGAAAGCCTGCCACCTGAGTAACTTTAATTGACCATGCTGAGAATGATGAAACTTGATTTCACCTAGCCGCTTAAGTGCCGGGGAAGAAAGTCAATGAGACTTGATTTATAAAATTCCCTATCTTTCGAACTGCTGTAAGGAATATTATACATCGAGGTAAATACACGTATTACGCTTTTGCACATCGGTCTTTTAATTCTGTCGAAGTTCGGAATGGTAAGTAAATGAGTATGTTTGTACCCGTTTCAATTATACTTCGTACGACAAATAAGCCATACAACAGCTTCCTTCGTGATAATGTAAATTTATTCACACCCACGGAATTTTTGACATCAAAATTTTAGAAAAATTCGCAAAATACGGAAATCGTGAAAATTTATTCACACACACGTAATTATCAGTATCGGCATTTTCGAAAAATTCGCAAAATACGGAAATGGCGTAAATTTATTCACACCCGCGGAATTTTTGGTCTGAAAATTTTCGAAAAATTAGAATTACACGGAAAAGGCGTAAATTTATTCACACCCACGGAATTATCGGTATCAAAATTTTAGAAAAATTCGCGAAATACGGAAATGGCGTAAATTTATTCACACCCGCGGAATTTTTGGTCTTAAAATTTTCGAAAAATTAAAATAACACGAAAAAGGCGTAAATTTATTCACACCCACGGAATTATCAGTATCGGCATTTTCGAAAAATTCGCAAAATACGGAAATGGCGTAAATTTATTCACACCCGCGTAATTTCGTACCATGAAAATTGCCGAAAAATGACCAGTAAAATTGAGCAAAACGCGGAAATGTCGGCGACATTTATAGCAGCTCGGAAGTAAGTTGAGAAATTATAGAGTCAGAATAGAAGTTTCCTGCCACGGTTACTTCCAACGTCAGTCTCGGTTCTCCGGACAATGGAGAAACATGGTTTCAAGGCTTCAAGAGTTTGAAACGTTTTAATGATATACAGAAACGAGACGAATGCGGGGGTGTAGGGATCTCCGGTAAATTGATCTTTCTAACGACTAATCCAACGAACAGTACCGTCGTTTGCCTCAGAAGGATCGGTGACCTTCTAAGGAAGCTTGCGCTCGACTCTGGCATTTCAGGTATCTCCGAATGGAACACGACTCGCATTCCCATTAGCCGAGTTGCCTTGAACTTGATTCGATCGTTCTTTCGTGTCGCATGAGTTGCTTGATCAATCGATTTATCGATGCATCAGAATCGTTACCATCGTTATTCGATTATTTCAACGACGATGCACTTCGAGGTCACTCCCATTTCGCTGTCCCACCTCAAATCCATTAATCATTCAGAGAAATTGCATTACGTTGTAATACTGCTCATTTCTATGAAATTATTTTCATGCAAATTCAGATACTTTTGGGAATTGCAATTTTAGTGAAGAGAGCTTTAATTACAGAATTAATTATATCTAATCGATGGACCTGAGAGTAAGGGAAATTTAAATACGACAAAATAAATAAATAAAAATAAAATTGTAAAAATAACAGAATCAAAATTATGACGTTAGGTTTGTTAAATCCCATCAGATTAACTCAGGGTTAAGTGAATCTGTCTCCGATAAACTCCTAACTATGTAGTTCCTTCCTTTTTCTCATACGCTAATTTTCTCCTTTCTTAATAATAAACGTTTTATTATCTAAACAATCTCTTCTACAAAATATTCACAATAACTCCAAAGAAAGCATCTTTCAGACTTTCCGCCGAAACTTTGCCAAACCGACGATTTAATCGGGGAAAAAAATAATTGTAAAATCTTCCAGCGCAATATCACCGCGTTATTCTCCCTCGGAAACTTAAGAATCGCTTAACATTCCGCAGTATGGGTTTATCTTTCGGGGCGCGTGATTTAAATACGCGGCCGCGATGGACGCGCTCGCGCGGATATTAAAACTGTAACAAATTAGTCGTTGGCATGCGATACGACGTCGTTTCGTCGTTCCCTTCCCTGTCATTATTCTCTCTTTCGTTCGTTAATCGCAGGCTCGATTTCGAGGAGCCATTCCCGACCGCGATTTTCCTTCGATTGCGTACCGCGAATCGATGCGTTAAGGCTCATTTAAGCGGTCCTCCCCCCTTCCGTTTCGTTGTCGATTGTAAAATCCCGCGTGTGCCGCTTAAAAAAGAAACGCGAACGGCAAAATAACGACGCTGCACGTCCACGAAAATTGATCGTCGGTTTAAAGATCGTTCCGTTAAAGAACAAACACGACGCACCATCGCCTACCAGAGAGAGAGAAAAAAAGATCGTTCGGAGTATTGCTCTCGCACTTCCGGGCCAACTGTAATTCTTACCTGGAAACGAGCTGCGTGAAATTTATTAAAATTCACCTCGTGCCTCTTGCATCGCGTAATTTTATCCTCTGCGAGACGTAACGAGAGTATTAATATTTGTACGCATAAAAAACAACATAATTTTAACCCTTTCGTTATTGAATTACTTTTTTCACATTTTTTCTCTCTTATTTATCTGTCGATTATTTCGTCTCTGATGGTTGCAAAACTGAGACCAATTTTTGTTCGAATTTTTAAATAAAATTGTCACAATGGTGACGAAGGGGTTAAATCGAGGGGTAACGTAGTTTCTTCCAGAATGACAAACAAAGAAGAACTCAAGAGTTATCTGAAATTAGCTCTCACGTTGTAGCATAAACGAGGCATGATTTATGCAACAACTTCCTCGGGAGAACCTCCTCCGCAAGAATCCGAAAATGAACTGCTGCAGCACGAAGGTCTCAATTTTGCTACTAGAGAACCCACCAGCCACCGATTTCACCCTTAAGCTCAGTTTATACATCACGAACAGCGTTTACCAAGATTGATGTGCTCGATGCATCCGTTGTAGGCTACTAGGATACCTTTACACTCCCTTTGGTGCCACTACGGTATTTTACAGCGCGATCTTATCTCTCTTGCAACACGCTTATCAGACAGAAATGATTTCTAACGTGTTCCTAACAGATATCGTAAAAATCTACCGTTGCCTCTCTTAAACAAATCCGTTTAATTCGCCGGGGTAATTGGTAGATCGCGGTTACTTTCGCGTACGCGCGAATTGCAATTACCGCGCGGCGAAAAGAATCTTCGTGATACGCGTGAAAATTGACGGTGTAGCGTAAATGTGAGAAGTAAACGCTACAAAGTGAACGTCTCAATTTCGCTGAAAGGATGCCCGCGGCTCTGAGCAGACATTTTTCCACCGGTGGTACGCTATCACGGATTGCGTTTACCGTAAGTGTCCGTTATTCCGGCACTGTTACGATCAATTTCCACGGCATGGACGAATCAGCGGTGTCACAGCGGGGGAAAAAAGGTCCGGCAACCGTGAAAATCGGAAAGCGTTCGCGCACGGTGACGCGGTAATGACGACGAGTTCGATCAAGTCGAGCGTGAAATGGCAATTCGAACAGAGCCGATTCGCGATTATTTCGGATGGAAAAAAGGCCGGCGCTGAGTGAAAGGGAGGATATTGCGGAAATTTTGCGAAACAGGAGTAGGTCAATATGGAAACCTTGGAATTATTCTACCGGTGGTTTTCTTTCACGTTCGTACGCGTAAATTGTACCATTTGCAACGTCGGTTCTTGCGCCGATTACTTCAATCGGTTCGTACACTGTAATCACTCGATATTTTGTCGATATCGAGGGTATTACCGATCGTGTGCGGGCGATGTTGAAGGAAGGATTAGTATTCAGGTTGGAAATTGACTAGAATTTCTAGTTATTTGAACATTTTAGGTTTGGTACTGATTGCGATTCGATACGAGGGAATTGGGGTTATCAGTGTCATTATTTAGAGAAATTTCTTTTAATAAATTCAAATTCTCTAATTTTAAAAAATATTTCTCCTAATTTTCATACTATTCGAAGCACTATACTACTGGGCTGAAAATACTGTAAAAAAAAAAAACAATAAAAGGATTAAAAATATTGTTTTCAATATTATCGATTGTATTCTGCTCGAACGCAGTCGAGTTTCCATTTTTATCTCTAATTTTGCTGGAGGATGTGAGAAACATTTGTATACTAAATGCTTGCACCAAAAAATGCCAGGCGAAATCTGCAATTGGACGAACGATAGATCTAGAATTGCGTCACATCGAGGCAATTTTGCCCCCGTAGCACTCGACGGTCCAGTCGATGGGATCGCGTGGGACTGATCTGCCCCACGAACCGTTAACGGTCGAGGCTGATAACGATGGCTGATGAAATGATTGAGGAAATCTCGAAACAGTAGCTGGCCAATTTAGTCGTTTCGCTCGGACGATGCACGCCGACACTTGTATCGTCAATTTCGAGGAACACTTTGATTACCACCACCCCTTCGACGCCTGTCGATAATAACACTTGCCACATCTCGTTCGACGTGAAGTGTAATTCGCAGAAGTACTTAGAAGTGACGATTCTTTGATTTGAAATTAAATTGTTAAAATATAGAATGGAAAATTGTGAAACAGTGAATTGTAAACATTTCAAAGGTAAATTTCCGTGTAAATCACTTCTTTGAAATATTGTAACACGAACATGGGAAAGTTAATTCAACGCGGCATACCACTCTTTAGATATCTTATTTTTAATTTCACTCACCACAGAATTCCTATTACCGTATTTTTTCCGCATACTACAAACACTTTCACCGTTCTTTCGAATCATCGCGTAATTCCCATATCCTTCGATTTCCAATTTACTACCAATTCTCCAACAATCGAACTTTACGTACCTACGTATTCTCCCAGAAAACTAGTCTTCGGGTAATAAACAATTCAGCACGTCTAGCAACCGCAAAACACGAATTCTACTCGATTAACTCGCTAAACAGGCTTCGACGGAAGGAATCACTCGCGTTAGCGTTCTCACGAGAAGCGGCAGCTTCACGGTTGATTGAAATTTCCTCGATCGAGGAAGCAGCTCTCTTTAGAAGCGCGTGGATCGATTAAAGCGCGTGTATCGGAGTTAAAATCGTGGCGGCACGGTGCCCGGTTATCGGCGGAAAATCGATTTGGACAGACGCAAATGAGGCCAGGCGGCGCGTAACAAACGGCGGTCCCTTATTTATTCCACGGAACCGTCGTAAATTCCCCCGGGTTCGAAGGATTTCGCGATCGTCGTCGACGCTCGACTCTCTTTGCACGACGAAATGATTTCGCCGTCCGAGAAGTGGTAACCGGCTCGCGCGCTCTCGCCCATTAATCTAATCGATAAAATCGCCGGTAATCGATAGCCGGCTGCGCGGTCACGCCGCAATCGTGAGCTCCCACGTGTACGTACGTTTGTTAGAGCGGCGCGAAACTGTATCGAACGTAACACGGAGCTTTCCATCCGGGCACACGCCTCGATCCTCGCTCGCGCCACGCGGACGCAGTTTAGATAAGCTGACGAGGGAATATAAGCGTGGACGACGGTTCTCTTCAGGCCTTACCAGATCAGTGCTTTAACACCTTCCTTCGTTTTATCGCTAATTGATGAATTGGTAACGAGGTGTTTTAGATCTTTAACTTCACGTGGAATTTTAATCACTTTTTAATGCCTAGACCCTGATTTTGATGGATTGTTTACTATTTCGCTGCTACCTGAATCAACAGGTGTTTCGCGAAAATGCTTAGCGTTTAGAGACACTAAGCAATAATTGACCGCAGGATACTATCGAAACTTATTGTATCGTTTATGTTGCAAATGTATGTCGCAAACGATGAACGATTTATTTTTGAATGGCCAGCGGTCACAGGGTTAACGAGAGGTTTTGGTTTTATAATTTTTTTGTGAATTAATTAGCGCACGGTTTTAATGGTATCTCTGATGGACATTCAGACGCATATTTTAAGTATCGAAGATAGGGTAAAAAGATTGTAGTGGATTGTATGAAGGGCCTGATCCAAAGTTTCTCTGAATTTAAATTTGGGAGATATTTGAATTTTAAACTTCGAATTTAAATATTTCAATTTTAACCTTTGATTCGGACACTAAATGACATTCAGATTTCAGAACTGATTTGAAGTCTTTTTCTCAACTACCTCTCTTACTAAAAAAATTTTGTATTGATATAGCGATGGGCTTAAATTATTTACATAAGGAAAATTTCTTCGCGTTGTACTTTTACATTAACTTCTCCTATTTTTCAATCACTGCTGCTATCTTCGATTTCTTAAACACTTTCCATTCCAACACTTATTCGTCACTCTTTATTTCTCTCGATGTATTTCACTATCCACCATTTCTATATTTACACGTTCAATCGATATCTTACTTCGAACCGCCGATAAACCTGTCTCTACCCCAACATTTTCACACGAGGAGAAAAATTCTTCCCGTAAATCTCGCCGACAGCTTACAACGTAAAATTTCGCACCTCAAAAACAGCACTAGCTACCGTTTCGCGAGATAACATTCCGTTTAAAACACGTTCACGCCGCGAAATCGACAAATGTTGCCGCTTAAAATCGATCCAGTCGTGTTACAAAAAAATTTCTTATCCCGGACGGTCGTAAACTCCCTTTAGTGGCAATAATTGTCGGGAAACGTTCGTGTAGCCACGGTGCAATTGACATTCGATTATTTGCGAAATCGCGACACGCGGTTTCCCCTCCACCGTCGCTTATTCCAAGTGAATCGAAACGCGGAATCGGTTATTAACACCTCGGACAATTTTATTGCCACGAAACGGTTTCCCTCCCCTGCGATTATGTCGTTACACGTTTTCAGATACCGATCGGGCCCAATCGATCTTACTCGAGATTGCAACAGCCTGGACGTTATCTCTGATTTCTATTATTTCAATCGCGAACCACCGCGAAAGAGCGCGGGCAATGCGTGCTCTAGCCGCGATCTATCTCCACTGTATCTCTTTACCTTCGTTTAACGTTATTTGTAGTTTCGCGATGTCGAATTTCTCAAGCTGCGATTTTATCTGTCGAGCGAACCGATCCCCGCGAAGAATTACGGTAAAGCTCTTTTGTTTAAAACGAACGACGCTCGTGGGTGTAACTGACAAGCATTGTTATCGATCGATGAAAATACTTGTCCGGTTAGATCTGCTCTTTAAACATTTGCTCGATCGATCAGCCGAGGTTAAAACGACAGGCGTCATTAGAGGAGTAATTGAAAGGCAAATTACGCAAACTATCTGACTCGTTGTGTTTTTCTCTCTTTCATTTTTCTACGTCGTGGTTTACTTTGCGTTACGAAGAAATGTTAATAAACAGACATTATATGACATAACGGTGTACGTTGGAAGGGAAAAGGGGGAAAAGGAGGTTGATGAATCTACGTGGGCAAAGAAAAACGAACGGGAAACGCCGTACAGAGTGATTGGAATGACGAAATAATCGATTCACAGACTTTATTAAATCTAGCAAGCGAGCCAAGCTGGTTTAATAACAAAGTGTACCACCTAATTCCTTCGACTTTTCTACCTAACGATTTCTCGATAATTACGTTGTAATAATGATTAACGAGTGGCTTTCGGTACCCGTGTACCTCATTAATTCTCGATCATGCACGGAAGTTCTGAACTTACTAGTCATTACTGGTGGACACAGTGGCGAACGCGGAATCCTTCCAGTGATTAATGCCCCGTTCCATGTACCTACGAGCCAGATATATTTTTCTTGGACACGATGTTACTACCTTTCAACGGAATCCTGTATGTCATAAAACTTCTGGACAATCTTGGAAAACGATTTCCTTCTCCTTCTTTTTTTCTTTCTTTTCCGATCGACATGTTGGAAATCTTCGGTTTGATGTAATCATTAGCAACACACTGCCTTTTTGTACACGGGAGCACGGAAATTATACGAGATTACAAGGGACGACGATAATTTAATAGAAGCATAATTGATATTTGGTATATAGCAGGTACAAGTTTTGTATATTATTCATAGCTTCAGATTGCATAAAATTAAAAATGAAAAAGTAGTGTATTTTTCTAAGTGATTTTGTGGAAATTTATAGCACGACAGAATTTCTAATTTACGTAACTAGCTTATATTAATTTCCTCGGAACTTGTATCTTCTTTAAATGAAAGACGTTTCATTCTAAATAAAGCCAAAATTCTCGCATAAATTCCGAAAATAGATTATTAATTACGGTAAACTACTGAGACGGTTTAATTTAGGGTGGGCATAGTGCACCCGTTTCAAATCAGCTCACAATATACAATAATAAATCAACTAACTACTTAACATGCAATTCATGCAAATTCGTTGGATGGTAAATTATTAGTAAACAAAATTCAATATCAGAGAAAATATATGAAAAATTTCAAATTAATTTCAATTGCTGGAAGAAAAGTAACGAAAAGGCAACCTCTCAAAGTCATTTCAATATCCTATTCGACAAGTCTGAAGAACAACGATGACTAAAATTCAAATGTTTATTTCCCTAAACCTTCAAAATAATTTCGAAATATTTTATTCGAAGCGGAGTATTCCAAGTCAGTATCGATAATTGAAGAAATTATTTGATTGTATTTAAAAGAACCGAAAGGAGAATATTTAAAGTCTGATATTAAATGTCTAGCAAGTACCAGTAATTGGTAAAATGATTTATATTTGTTTTAAAAGGAAAATTTCTAATAGGTATTAGTTAAAATGAATTGTTATTCAGTCTATTGTATTGAAATTCTAATTGATTCTAATGTATACAAGTGTTACAAGAAGGCTGAGTGTGTACAGGGTGGACATAGGCTAGCTAGTAGCCCCCGACCACTCTATGAACTTTAACGTCTATACTCGAAAGTGTATCGTCAACACTAACACGTTACCCAGATTATCCAAAAATTGAAGAAGTTACTTTTAAAATTGAACATTCTACGGTGTTTCGAGAGATTTGATAATCATAGTCGAACCTTAAACGAACGTTCAAACGAAGAAAATTTTCCAAAAATCATTTCGTACGTTATTAATCGATAAAACAAAAATTCATTGTTGAAAAATAAATATTTCCTGAAAATCTTCATCTTCCATACAAGATTCAAGATTTTCCCTAATTAAGAGTAATTTCAAAAGATTATCTGTATAAGCTATTATTTCAATACGCGATGCACTGACTCTAGTATTTACTAAAATTCAAAAATTCTCGTATAAATTCCGAAAATAGATTATTAATTACGGTAAACTACTGAGACGGTTTAATTTAGGGTGGGCATAGTGCACTCGTTCCAAATCAGCTCACAATATACAATAATAAATCAACTAACTACTTAACATGCAATTCATGCAAATTCCTTGGATGGTAAATTATTAGTAAACAAACAAGTTCCACAAGGATACTGAAAGAAAAATTTCAAATTAATTTCAATTGCTATTACGAAAAACCAACCTCTCAAAGTCATTCCAATATCCTATTCGACAAGTCTGAAGAACAACGATAACTAAAATTCAAATGTTTATTTCCCTAAATCTTCAAAATAATTTCGAAATATTTTATTCGAAGCGGAATATTCCGAGTCAGTATCGATAATTGAAGAAATTATTTGATTGTATTTAAAAGAACCGAAAGGAGAATATTTAAAGTCTGATATTAAATGTCTAGCAAGTACCAGTAATTGGTAAAATGATTTATATTTGTTTTAAAAGCAAAATTTCTAATAGGTATTAGTTAAAATGAATTGTTATTCAGTTTATTGTATTGAAATTCTAACTGATTCTAATGTATACAAGTGTTACAAGAAGGCTGAGTGTATACAGTGTGGACATAGGCTAGCTAGTAGCCCCCGACCACTCTATTCACATCTCAGAACCTTCAGGTCAAAATACGCCGCGAAGTGTCTATGGCCCAGTATAAAGGGTGAATGATTTCGCGGGACATCGGCGGGTCCTTATATACCCTCGGTACCCTCTCCCCAAAGTCATTAGCAAAATCGTCGGTTAGGTCAGGCGGGAATCGACTATTTTTCGCGGGAAACCGATTACTTTTCGCGGGAAATTTCTGTTCTTCTATTATGATGTTGTAACACGGTATAATTATTAATTTTTACAATTTTATTAGTAATTTATTACTTGCAACAATCTATTATAACGCTACATAGAATCATTTATACGTTTCTATAACTTTCTTCAATGGATAACTACGTTTCAATGTCCTCGTTACTTACTAGTGGTTTAATTAATTTGCTAAGGATTAAAAATCAGGTTGACCTGTGGTCGTAGATTAAAAATAACCATAGTACAGCTAAATTTATCGTGATAAATAATTCTTCTTACACGAATCGCAAATGTATTCAACGTTTGTTTGTTATAATATCGTGAAATGAATTATTTGTGCAGTTCTGTGCATTTTCTGTGCAGTTCAACCTAATTTACTTAAATTTACATTGCGAGACAGTATACTGTAACAAGTAGTAACAAGCAAACGTTGAATAAATTCCTAATTCGTATTAAAAAAATTATTTAACACAATAATTTCAGCTTTATTATGATTATTCTTGATAAATGACCACAGGTCAACTTGATTTTTAATCGTTATAATCTTTAAATTCAGTGTGAATAGAGAAAATGTGTAATATAATTCATTTCACGATATTATAACAAACAAACATTGAATACATTTTTCATTCGTGTAAAAAGAATTATTTAACACGATAAATTGAGCTGTACCATGGTTATTTTTAATCTACGACCACAGGTCAACCTGATTTTTAATCCCTACGAAATTAATTTAACCACGAGTAAGTAACGAGAACGCTAAAACCTATGTTTCCATTGAAGAATATTGTAAAAACGTATAAATTGTTATATGCAATGTTATAACAAATTGTCGGAAGTATAAATTTATAACAAAATTGTGAAAATTGATAAATTATACCGTGTTACGATAACGGAAATCTCCCGCGAAAATCTCCCGCGAAAATTTCCCGCCTGACCTAACCGACGATTTTGCTAATGACTTTGGGGAGAGGGTACCGCAGGTATATAAGGACCCTCCGATGTCCCGCGAACTTATTCACCCTTTATACTGGGCCCTAGACACTTCGCGGCGTATTTTGACCTGAAGGTTCTGAGATGTGAATAGAGTGGTCGGGGGCTACTAGCTAGCCTAGGTCCACCCTGTACACACTCAGCCTTCTTGTAACACTTGTATACATTAGAATCAATTAGAATTTCAATACAATAGACTGAATAACAATTCATTTTAACTAATACCTATTAGAAATTTTCCTTTTAAAACAAATATAAATCATTTTACCAATTACTGGTACTTGCTAGACATTTAATATCAGACTTTAAATATTCTCCTTTCGGTTCTTTTAAATACAATCAAATAATTTCTTCAATTATCGATACTGACTTGGAATACTCCGCTTCGAATAAAATATTTCGAAATTATGTTGAAGGTTTAGGGAAATAAACATTTGAATTTTAGTCATCCTTGTTCTTCAGACTTGTCGAATAGAATATTGAAGTGACTTTGAGAGGTTGCTTTTTCGTTACAGCATAACAATCAATATGACTTTGCTTCCAGCAACTGAAATTAATTTGAAATTTTTCATATATTTTCTCTGATATTGAATTTATTTTATGACTTGCTATTTTGTTTACTAATAATTTACCATCCAAGGAATTTGCATGAATTGCATGTTAAGTAGTTAGTTGATTTATTATTGTATATTGTGAGCTGATTTGGAACGAGTGCACTATGCCCACCCTAAATTAAACCGTCTCAGTAGTTTACCGTAATTAATAATCTATTTTCGGAATTTATACGAGAATTTTTGAATTTTAGTAAATACTAGAGTCAGTGCATCGCGTATTGAAATAATAGCTTCATCCCTAGTTCGTTTATTATTGAATATTTTTACGCGTTTAACTTATGCTTCTCCCCAATTCTCGTCGCGTATTTTATTCAAATTTTCTTATATTCATTCTTTCAATTTTTCACTCGCGTTCTACGAAAGTTTAGTTCAATAATAATATTGAAAATAATATAAATTCGCGATTTCTCCCTTTCTGAATAAAACTGAAATAAATCGCGTTTCGAAGAACTTTTCGCGTTGTCCATTCCACAGTGACTCAC
>NW_017100500.1:749893-777811 GCF_001263275.1 Habropoda laboriosa | reverse complement strand
GAAAACGTAGTCCCTGACTCTACGAGTGTCAGGTTTAGCTTCCTTGCGATCTGACACTTGTGGAGAATATACTGTATATTACAATTTCCCTGCCGAACGATATTCCTCTACTTTATTTCTATCTGAATTCCTTATCTCGATTCCCTGGACCCAACTCAATGTGTAATGTGTAAACCCTCCCAAATTTTGTATGTACATACATACACACACATATTATCTAATTATATTATTCACGCATATAAATATGTACCGTGAAACAGTAATTATGCAGCTCGCAGAGACACACCGGTCGTTTCTTTCTTCTCCCAAGCTCGGCTGTTCGTTGTATGCTTGAACTCGACGCCACTGTTTCTCGTATGCAACCGCAATTTGTGAGGAATTAGTGCACACGAACGAATACGCTAATTATCTAAATCGATTCGAAATTCGCGTATAATCTAAACCACGTTGTTCGAGGGAGCACTGGTTCTACAAGACTAAAGTCGCGCGATATAAGCGTCGTTTGCCAAGGCACTCGTTCGGCAGCCTCGTAAACACTGACTGAGGACGTATCGTCCTGCCCGATTTCTATACATACGCTGTATACCCGCAGCTTGCCTAGAAAAACAGTCACCCTGGACTGCCTAATTAACAACAACTTTTCTTATAGTATCGCGTGAGGCTCGCGATGGTTTTTGCAAGTCAAACATGAGAAACGCGAGTCGCTGTATATACATCGAGCAAAACAAAGCTATGTGTCCTTTCGAGAGTGAAACTATCGCGAGTTGCTCTCAAGAGTATCTCTCGCGAGTGGACACTGTGTCTGAGAGTGACTGTCTGAGAGCTTCGCTCAACTCTCTGAGAGTTGATTTCCCGCGATTTTCTCTCGAATGGTTAGAAAATCGTATTGCTCTCGGACAGTTGCTTTGCAAACACGAAGCAGTTTCGTACTCTTCAGAGAACTCTCGTGAGAGTGAAAAATGTCAGGAAAGGAAATTCGTCGAGAAATGAAATTACCGAGTCAATCACTCCTTACGAAGAAAAATCAGTGTTGTGGAATACAAAATGTATGCGAATTATGCAAACTGATTCGAAATTTTCAAAGAAAAATATCTACAGAGGACTGCATTCCACAAAAATAGCACAAATTTTTAAATTTACAAAATTTACAAATTCTCCTATCCACTCGAGACCTCGACGAAACAGATTCGACCGTAAAGCATGAAGCCTGTCGGAGCTGCGACGTCATAAATCTATAGAAATATTCGCGCGGAATCGGCGCGCGAGCCATTTAATCGGGCCGGATGATAACTATCAACGACAGTGAATTATTACAGCTGAATCGCGTAAGGCAGCGTCGATGAAGGAGCCGGTTGTTGACGCTCATTGAAATCGCTCGTCCCCGCCATTCTTCCGCGCGTCCACTGAAATTCGATCGGAATGCGGCCGAACTAATGGCGACAAGTAACCGCGCCAATAAGATACTCGTGTGTCCCATTTTCGTCTCTCCTCGAATCAAATCGCGCCTTCCAGTGTACACAACTACACGCTCAACATCCAACACGTTCGTCTACGAATAATTCGAATTTCACCTTAGATTTCGCTTGAACACGTCGTAAACGTTCGTTTAATTCGAACGTTTTAACGGCTATACAGCTAGTATTTTTAACCGAATGTGAAACTCGATCTATCGAAACTCGCGATATTACGGCAACGTCGTTGTACCAGCTTTAACTCGAGACTTTCTTAACAGCTCTAACACTTACTTTCGTGAAAACGATAAAATTGCCAGCGTAATTCACCTGATCACACATTGTACTTCACGTTTGATCGTAATTTCATTACGTCGAAGAGACGAAAATTTCACATGCACTTTCACCGTGTCTTACGGACCGTTTCCTTCAAATTTTTCGCCCATTTCGTTTTAAGAGAAACGATTCTAATGAGACTGTTCTCGCGCCGCGCGTTCTGCAATTCCGGAATACGAATTGAGGCTAGAAACGGGTCAAAGTGTTCGGTTTCATTGGACGAACCATCAGGCTGACGGTGATGCTTCTGGGAACGTTCTGGCGACGTCACGATGACCGTAATCGTTCCTATGACATAACGTCGTCGTGGAGGTCTAACGGTGTCGAACGATGAGAGGCCTGCTTAAAGAGGGAATGTAGGTGAAGCTGTTTCGGGAATTTGTGAGCCGAGATCAGCTAAGGTAGGACAGCTCGACGATGTGTAATTGATACGCGAGAAGATTTGTTGGAACTAATTTGGGAAATTGTAGGATAGAGTGGTTTAATCCCAAAATCACACCATCTTCTGTGAATGTCATTAAAAATGGAAAAAATAAATTAACGTTGAAATCGATCTTCTTGGGGGGAAATATGAGATCTCGAATTTATGAGTTTGTTCCGTAAAAAGATACTTGAAACACGATAATATGCTTTCTAAACTGTTTCCTACGACGTGAACATTCGAAAAAATGTAAATATGAATTATAGTTGAAATCGATCTTCGAGAAATTTATTTCTATTACGTTTCGTTTGATTCATTTATTGTAACGATATTTTCGTCGTAGCAGTTTGTATCGGAGATAATGAGAAATCATGAGAAAGGTCTCTTATATTTATCACTATTCATTGGCCAATAAATTCCGGTAATGATACATAACAGGCGTCATTCGATTAATGTTAAGGATGAAAACTTTCGGCACTTAATTTCCCCCGTAGAGGCCATTGAAAGTCGTTTCAACCGTGTGTTAAGATACCACCAGTGGCCGGAGACCAACTCGGCTTACATTCCTGCACGAATCATTAGCAAAGCACTGATTCGTGTCGGGCATGTTCTTTGTCCATATCGGCGGATTTATCTGATTTTCTGAGTTAACCGAGCCACGCAATAACCCTCAATTATTCTTTTGTTGTTCGTTACATGTCGCGATAGAAAGTCTCCAAATACGCGCGCGCAGGACGATTTCCACCGCCGGACAGTTTTCCTATTAAAATTCCACGCCGATGGGAAAACGCAGCTAGCCGGCCGACGTTCCTTTATACGGCATCCACGTTGAAGATTCGTAATTTATGTCGCCGATAGTATCGTGTGGTGTTAATTTACCGATAAATAACAGGACACTGTATCATAGTGCGCTATTCGAAACGATAGTAATGCAAATTGAACTTCATCGGCCATTTACGTTTATCTAAAAATTAATTGCTGTTTTAATTCGAAAGCAAATTGCGGAGACACACGTTGCTGCAGAGGCGAATTAGCAATTCAAAACGAAGCGAGAGAGAGAGAAACACTTTGCGACTTATTTCCTATCTACGAATAAACAAATTCTTACTTTCTGAATTTACTTGAGTTTTATGTACGTTACGAAAAAATCATCCACCTTGATGTACGAAAATAAAAAATATTCTTGCTTATAAAAATCTCCAAAAGTAGAAATTTAAGGTACTGTATCCCCTTTCATCTTAACTCTGTTACATGATTCTTTACTATCGCAGATCTACGTCTGAAATCCGCCGGAGCTTTTGCTCCATTCACTTGAAACACACGTAAGAAACAATCTGTAATTTTCTTAAACGGGCTGATCGCATAATTTTCCCGGGGTGATGTTTACGCGTACGAGAACGCAGAACGAAGCTACGAACGACCCAATTCTCGCGGATACACGGCTGTCAATCAGATAGAAGGTACTCGGTGGGCAGAGAATGAGTAAGGACGGCGCTGGCCACGGTTAAATGTACGATTTCCTGATTTTCGTGGCAATTTACCGCAATTTGCCGCCCACACACACGTGAGCCAACTGCAAAGTGCACGTAGGACGTATAATGCAAGCGCGTGTTTCAGCTTTCTGCGCATCGGCCAGCTGGACTTTGTTTAACTTACAAATCAGCGTGATTCGCGGACGTGGGCGAACAACAGAATCTGATATCGCCCGTGAACGGTTAATAATCCGCTAATTAACGATGCAGGGAAGTGGGAATAGGAAACGGCTGGTAGGTAAACGGTTGAGAAGTCCATTAGGAGGGCAGGCTGGATAATTGATCGGTCGAGAGAAATTAAGTAACTCGAGAAATTTCCAAGTGTTGCGAGAATGCTCGAGTAATTGATAAATTACAGAACGATGGATACGGCTTGGGTAACGCTGCTTTTTATTACCGTAGCGCTTGGGAAAAGTTTGAACTACAGGTGAGACGTTCCATTGATTTAAATTGCAAGATTCCTCTTTTATTGTCTTCGTAATTTATCATAACTACTTGCTGCAATTTACGACCGATATTCTACACTTGTACAACTATTAAATTATACTCTCGACAGATTACCTGTGTTGCTCTGATAACGAATCAAATGTCCCGCAAATTTCGTGTAATCGAAGATAGGATAACGAGAATTTACCACGAAACGAGGTAGTCGATGTTACGGAAAAAGGAAAAAATCCACAATAACGTAGATTACCAAGTGAAATATACAAAGCCCTAAAAAAAAAAAAAAAATAATCGAATAAAAATTTTACGTAAGCAGAAATATTGCGTTGAATTTCACGCAACGTACAAAATTTCGTAAAATTCTGCAGGTTCAATTAACGGCTGGAGAACCAGCCTCGGGTATTCTGGATAACGTTCGATCGTTCAGGAATATTTATACATTCATTACCACGATTCATTAACGGGAAAATGAAATACAGAATCAATATACTGAAAATACCGCGGTTAATCGGCAACTCGAACGGATTCGTCGATTTTCAAGCGGGATTACACACGTTTCCAAGGTGCATCAGATGATCCAGCATCGAACGGGCGGTAATGACGACCATTACATCACCTTGTTGCAATCGCCTCAGTCGAGTTAACTTGCTGTCGAGAAATCCGCGGAGCGATTCTCGTTAAAACCGCCAGCGTTTATTGCCTTCCCATCGACTCGAGAATTATTTTATTTAATTGGAGCATGTTCATGTACTAAGTGGCGACTTGGAAAACCGCGTGACGTAGATGTAGATACCGGGGAGGGGATCGATTGGCCCGAACAGGCGAACGCCGAGACGAGTCCATAAAATGCTAATAAAACTCCTCGAGATGCTGTTAATACGGTGCACGTTTAAGATAAACAAAGTAACATTGCTCGACATTAAACGAAACGCCCGATCTCGAGGAGATCTTGCCTCCTTCGCGAGATCGAACAACTCTATAAGCCACGAGATTTAGTATTTTTTTCCTTTTTAATTCCGTTACGAGTTGGAGATTTTAATCTGAACGTGTGAACCGACGTGGATGAGAATTCCAGGTGTTTGAAAACGGGCGAATGCTTAATGGTATTGCAATTTCTCACAGTCATGCTGTCTTTATTATTCGCTGCAACAGGTGCCGGCTAGAAAGATAAATGATCGTTTACTTGTGTATAATGAGTAAGCAGTTTTCGATTATGACGTCTCCCGACCGCTTTTTGTCACCGATATCTGAGGTAACGCTACCTTGGACTGATATTCGTAAAGTATTCCGGATAGGTAAAAAGCTCATCCCTTGGAAATCGTCTCCTTGACATCTTACAGTATAATCTGTGATTTATGAAAATTACTTAGCTACGTTGCGTGTTGAATTTGAAAATTGTGCAGAATTGCAACGGTTAACTTATATCAAGATCTATCGATAGGAAATGGATTTTATCAATCGAAATTGTGACATTTTATCGAATTCACAGAGGAGAACCAATTTTTCCAAAAAAGGAAAGAAGTGAAAAATGAAATTACGGTGGAATTGTTATACCAAATGAAGAGTGTCGAGGAAGAACGAATAGAGACCAAAAAATGACGGTATTGCAATGCTTTCATAGGTAATTTAAATATGGAAAGCCGTAAAGCATTGCAAATTTAAGAAACCCATTACACAGTCGATTGATTGTTTAATTATTTAGTTTTAATTGCGATTCTTAACGTTTCAAATTGTACTTTTCTCCTCCTGCAAATTTCAATTGGCGCTTCAACTAGGAAGCAACTGTTGCAATCGTGTCTTACCAGTTGCAAATTGAGTAATTGGTATTTAACACCGAAGACGGTTATCTTTACTGCTGCTTCGTTCGGTTAAAGGCTACTTTCTATTCTAATTAATTAGCCCGCTATGTCCCATAATTACAACTCTGTTCACGGCGTAGCAACGTTAGAAGCAAAAGGCAATAAACGCCGAGTAGATAAAATGTGGATCGATTATAAAGCACATACAGTTTCTGCAACAGTTCAGCCTCGTTTCTCTCAACATTTCGACTATCAGGCAGCAGATCGAAATTGCATTGAAACGCACCTAGTTAAGATACCGTGAAATACATTGTTAATATTCTCTTCCTGGTACACCGGCGATTATCTTATATTCCAATAACCGATAGCAAATTGCTCGGTTGGTGTTGAAACAACGATAATACACACACAGAAGCAAATAAAAGGAACCACATCGTGCATAAAATGTTGTAAAACACTGTTTCACAAATTTATGACGATTTGCCGAGCAACTCACTCTACAAACTTACAAACATCCAGATTACGCGAACGAATAATTCAGCCAACAGGATGTTAACTGTAATATCTACGTTCCGCGATAATTAATAACCCCAATCACGGAACAGAGAAGTTCACCAAACTAACTAGACGCCGTGTAGACAATCAACAAATCCTTTCCACGTAATTTAATATCCTAAAGACGACTTGCCAACTGTATCTTACAGCTTTATCTCCCGTTGAATCTGCGGAACAGCTAACAGCAGATATCCACCGTCCTTCGATCCGCGAGATCGCTATAAAATCCAACCCCCGCAAATTATCAGACAATAATCACTGGAATAATTTACATCGGCAATCGAGAGAGAAGTTAGTGGTCCGGTGACGCGTCATTATCGAAGAAAAATCAGCTTTCCACTTGTGACTTCGCGGGCAGTAACATCGATAAAGGGAATCATCGGTTAGACTCGAAGCACGAAACAACTCTTGGAGAGACCTAGGCGCTCTCTTGCTCGATCGATAGTTTATCGTTCGAGGCATATTTTCTATCCGTTACGCCGACACGTTGCAATGGTTACACCGTGGGGCGACGATGTATTCGTATTGCAGCCACCGTTAAGGTCGGTTACCTTTATTGCTTCCTACCTGGCCAACGAGAATTATTTTATATGGTAATTATTTAGTTAACGTTCACGGCGGAACGTCTACGTACGACTCTCAGCCGGACGTTTATGCGTCAGCTGATTTCCTGGCCCGGTGTTATTATTAATACGAGGGACGTTCATCGACGCTCTAGTCGCGGGCTAGCGGCTCGGTCGATTTCTTCATAAATTTCACGGATGCAAATGCGGCAAGCGTTTACGGCAGCGTACCTGGTTCTGAGCCTAGGTTATTTACGCCTGTCGCGAGGTTCGTGCATTTCGTTACAATGTTGAACGGTGCTCACCCCGCTCGTTGCGTCACACCGACCGCTTTGCAAACTTGCCTGAATTCATCCCGCGGCGTCTAAACGGTTCGTAATGCGATCGTTTGCTTTTATCGCTTCCTGCTTTTATTGCAATTTACAGATTCCGCGCCGCGGTCTGGCGTGTACACGCTACTTGCGGGATATCGAGAATGACGATACTCCCATTGTGGGGAAGCGGCAATCCCCCGTTTTCTATGGAGTTTCGTTTAATCGTTTGCTTTAATGCTCGATATAGTTTGGTCGTAGATAACGTGTGTCGGCTCTGTTGATACTTTCTGCGTGAAAACTTGCTGTCTGAAGGGGGCGAGGATTTGATTTACGGTAGGGAAAATTTTTGGGAGCGAGAATTAACCCTTTAACGCCCGTTGTCCTCTTTTGGTGACAATTTTATTTCAATTTTTTCTGACACATGTAAACTACAGTGCAAGGTGTAAAGTGTAAGGGAAGTAATTTATAATATTGCTCTGTTTATTGGTAGTCCTAAATTCACTTTTTAAACGTAAAAAAAAAATAATTTAAACGTTAAAGGGTTAAATGCAGAATATTTCTGGAAATTTTAATCTGTGGTAATTGTAAATAATGCAATGCAAGGCATAAATCACACGAGAAGTAATTCACAATAGTAACCCCAAGTTCGTTTCATCGAACATCAAAAAAATAGTTTCAACGTTAAAGGGTTAAAAGAGCAGAATATTTTTGGAGATTCTAATTTATAAATCATACGGGAAGTAATTTATAATATTGCTCCATTTATTAATATCTCTAAGAAGTGAAACATCAAACATACCCGAAGAGGAATAATAATTTCGAAGTATTTTTGGAGACTTTAATGCACGGATAGAACGAATTTTCGCAGAAACATTCGAAAGTTCGAGGCGTACCAAGCGTACCAAACTCTTCCTTTTCCTTCGTAATGGCGAACCTCGCGCGATTTGTTTAATCGAAGCTTGATAGATTGCGAAAAATAAATATACAACGAAACGAACATTTAATTAATAATGCAATTTCCATCGACACGTTCTTCCTGGTAGGTCGGCCGTTCGTTCGAACGATTGCCTTTCGGACCGATTAGACCGTAATACTCCCCGTCTGTATTTAATCACAGGTTAGAGTCGACTTAAACGGCACATCAATCACTTTCTCGATTAACCACGAAAAGGGAAGAAATGTCCCATGCTATACCGCGTACTTCACGGAATAAATAACACCTCCCGTTTTATATCTCGTTCGGCTTCCTATTCCGTAGCAGACGCTATTCTCACCCAGATAAAGACGATTTTTTCCCGTCCTCGTTGTCATCGCGCTTTCACCTACGACAAATTTCGCCCGCGCAGCCAGGAAGTCGCCTGATAATCCATTTATCACCGCGGTTGATATTTATTTTTGCAGGTGCTGTCGTCCCCGCCGTTGCGATACATCCGCGATCCCGTGCTAGGAAGCACAGAGACCGCTGTCACGATACCGTACGCCACATCTGGGTAAACCCTGTTATCAATGGGATATCAATGTGCACAGTAGACGACGCGATGCTCCCCCGACGCGTCCTATCCTGTGCTTGCTCGTTGCAACCTTCGCGACTTTCACGCCTCTTCCGCGAAGAGCTAATCGAAGGGAGAATTCAGTGCTTCGCGATGTTAAAGGAAGCGGATAAACGTGTGTTCCGAACGCTTTATTGTCTTTGCTTCACGGTGGAATTATTACTTCAGCGAGTGAAAGCGGCGAGGTAGAAAATGAAGAGAAACGGGAGGATGAAAGCGTGTTGTAAGTCGTGATGAAGTTAGGTTCGCTTACAGGGGGAACATGTTCAAGTGATTATTACCGATTTTGGTGAAACTTTGGTGTATTATGGTTTACGAAAAAATACTTGACAGGTATTTTGTTTTTATCGAAATTGTCAACATCGAAGGGGTGAAAATTGATCTCAAAGTTGGGGGTAGTATGTGAATTTCTTGTAATATCTTGAAAAGTACCGGAGATAGAGGAACTGTATAAATTGACAAATTTTCTATTTTTGAATAACTAATTTGACCGAGTGAGCAAATTTTTAAGCAGTTCCTACGTTAAAAATTATTATTCGAGTGTGTAGATTATATCGTCGGTGATTGGTAAAAGCTACTTTTCCAAGTAGTACTAACTAACGAAAAGTGCTCCGTAACCTTTGATTAGGAGTTATGATTCATCCAGTTATGACACAGAAACCTTTATCTCTAGCTCAGATGAAACGAACTCGAATCGAATGATTCAGCTCTCTAGAACCATCGATGAAGCAGATACCTGATTCATAGTTACTGGCACGCTTCTTAATTATGCAACGACAATCTGTCGATTAATTAACCCTCGACGTGGTAAACCGGCTGGTAATTATCAGCTGGCAAACCGAGACTTTTTTCATTGCCTTTCCCTCGCCCACGCAGCACGATAACACGATTATGCAGCGATCTTTCGCACAATTAAGCGAGACATATCGGGTGTCGTGTAGCTGCACGCGAGCGAATATGTTAACGGTGGTGCATAGCGTACACGTGTTCTGGCAATGCGGTTCAGAATATCACATGTGACACGCGCCACGTGCAACAAACTGATCGCATTCGAAACGTTGCTCGAACACGTTTCCAAAAACACTTACAATACTGTTAGAACACACACTACCGTTCCGCGAATCGTAACACGTATCGAAGCAAATTCAGATTTTCATCGTTCGTTCGACGCAAGATTGATACAGCGAAATATCGAAGAAAGAACGTCGTTTCGAACGCATTAGCCAACGAACGACAACTAAAGTCGTGAAATATACGACAAGTGAAATAAATTACGAGTTAATAGACACATCGACCGGTACATAAATACCACTTAGAACGAACCGTTTCGATTTTTTACCATCAACCGACTATTAACAAAATTTCCACCGCTAATTTATGTCTAACCTTAGAGTTTCTCGAGGTGCGTGAAAAACAACCGCGATCCATAAACGCATCACAGCACAGTTACCAAGATTGTAACGTCACTCTGGTATATTTCACAAATTTTCGTACGTTATAATTGCGCGAACATCCTCCGGTATATTTACGACGAGTGTAATTCATAGAAAACGAAGACCCGACATCAATTACGTTAACAACGTTAACCCTTTGAAATCCAAATTTTCTTCTCAACAACTCCCTATTATTTTCAGAATTTCATTTGAAACGCACATTTGGTTGATAGGAACCAATTTAAACATTTTTTTTTTACTAACTATATTGAAAATAGCATTGAGGGTGGTATATACACTACCGGCGAAAAGTTTGGGATCACTGTGAATCGCAAGTTACATAAAAATTTCCAGCAAAAAGAACGTTTTAACGAATTTTTTTATAATTTAAATTAATCGAAATGGGGCAAATTGCTATTGATCTCTGCAGCATCATTTCAGATCTATAAAAAATTAGCAGTAAATTGATAAGTGATTCCAAATTTTTGGCCGGTAGTGTATGTGCACCTATTGCGCATCTAGGTAAAAAGAATATTGCAAAATATAATACATATTTAACCCTTATGCCAATAACCAGAATTGTCGTCCACTTTATCGTCAAATTTTACTAGGTTTCTGATAAGAAAATTCTAAACTTGAGGCAAACACGGATAGGAAATGTGCGAAATAACAACGATCTGGCCGGATATTTCAATCAATATTTTAAGTGAGAACAATCGGGTACCCGGTTATTGACATAAGGGTTGAACTGGCAATTTGAAAATTACTTCATTCGTACCTGTGAATAAAACTTTGTCACACTCGACAAAGGAGTTCAAAGGGTCAATCCAGGAAATTACACAGCCTGCTGATATAAATATCGCGTTGCCAATAAATTTCCTTTCAAGCTCCGTTTTCCACACTCGTAAAATCCCCGAGCTTGAACGTAACCGCGAGCAAGCCTCCCACTGGAACATCTGGACATCGCGTCCAAGTGGAAACGTATGTTACATTCGCGGTCGGTATTCCGCCGTAAATGTCCTTCTGTCCGCGGTACACCTTGAACCGGCGAGCCGCGTATTCTCGTAGCATAATGTTCGTTAAAATTGCTCGGAAGTCTCGAGGCCGCGGCGCGACAAGCTCGCGAAGGAGTTCGTCATTCTTTCGCGCGTGGGATTAACGATGCAAATTTGCACTACCGCGGAACATAATTGGCCGACATTGTGCGTTCGTTAGCCGAGCATTCTGCCACTTATCGGTGGCGGGACAAACGTGAATGGCTCCGACGTCTAATTGAACCGGCTCCGTTTCCCGCCGCGGTTTTCACGCTACGCGGGAAGCGAGGGAAGAATGGAACGGATCATTTGGATGCCGGAAACGACCGAGTTTCTTCGTTTCTTTCGTTGATTTATGTGAGAAAGCAGGGAGAAACAGTGACACCCACAGAGGGGTGTTAATTGAGGAAAAGCATTGTGACGATCCTTTGAGAAACGAGTGGAAATTTATGTGGGATCAGGAGCAAGTGGAGGTACAACGAAGAGATAGTGATACGGTTTGTTATTGTTACGTTTTTCTTCCTCTTTCCTGCGAAAATGATCGTTGTCTGAGGAAGATGGAGGAAGTGTGTTGCATTCGAGTCTCAGGTCTGGATCTACGTTTGGGAATTTTCTTGTGTGTTGAGTTAAAATTGAGAAAGATGAGTTAATTGGTGTAACAAGAAAATTCTTGAATAAATATATTATTTTTTGAATGTTCGTCCTTGAAAAAGTCCCAAAATTTCATCACTTGTGAATCAAAGCA
Organism: Habropoda laboriosa; assembly: GCF_001263275.1. Lineage (NCBI taxonomy): Eukaryota > Metazoa > Arthropoda > Insecta > Hymenoptera > Apidae > Habropoda > Habropoda laboriosa. The sequence goes on along the minus strand of NW_017100500.1, from coordinate 765,634 downwards.
CAGGAAACGTGAAGAATGAATAAATATATTATTTTTTCGAATATTCGTCCTTGAAAAAAATCCTAAAATCCGATAAATTTCATCCCTTGCAAACGAAACCGCAGGAAACGTAAAGGAAAGAAGGGACGACACCCGAGGTACGATTCTAGCGGTCGAAAACGATAAAAAGCTGGTCGTTCGTTCGCCCTTCCAGCTATTTATCCGCTCTCACGGGCATAATTAATATCATTATTGTGATGTCAACGGGAGGAAAACTGTACGAGCACGTCGAGCGTGTGTTACACGAGTTGTATATATGCGGACTAGACAGGCTACCGCGCTGGATATGCTAAATACGATCAAACAACGTTGTTTTATGCTAAGTGACCCCTGTCACGTCGAGAAAGACAATGCCGCTTGTCTGTTCTCCGCGAAATGCATCAGGATGTTTGCTCGAACGGGCAGAAGAAATCCCTTTGCTCGAATCGCAGCCTTTCTCCTTCCTTTCTTCGTTTGCAGCTGCGCGACTTTGTCCGCTTCGTTGAAACGCGTTTCGACGGCGATTTGGCAAAGGGAGAACCGACAAACGATAAAGGCTCAATTGTAAAGAACTTGCGAAATTTCTCTTTTCTGAAAATGACGTATAACGAAGCAAGAATCTCTAGCAATCTCGATGATACATCGCAATTTCTTCGACCCTTTCGCTACAGCACATTTCAGAGAAAAAGTACTTGCTGTATGCTGGATGAAACAGTTGTTATTCAACGCTGGCGCAAAAATAAAGTAAACATACGATTGAAAATGATAGTCAAATGTCTGGTGCTTTCTAGTATTGCCTGACTTTCGAAAGGGTCGAAAGTAAAGATGAGAATAAAGATTTTCTCAATGGTAAAAGAATTCGATACAAATTGGAGCTGCTTTCTACGGAATATAGTGCTCGTTCTGTGGAGGCAGACGAACGAAATTATGGCAGGAGGATTGATCGCCGTGAGGCTTACTTCGTGAAAAGGAAGTGCACCGTTGGAAAGTTGCATCTGCATCGTGACAAAACAATAGACTGTCATTTCTTTCCAAGCTTCAACGAGCATCGTGAGAAAAAAGGCTGACAGCTCGGGAGTATAATGATACGAAGATCCCTGTCGCGTGATAATATATCGATAGGTGTTCCTGGCTAACGAGGTACCTGGATCATGGGTCGAGCGTGCCAATCGATTTGACACGCACTCGAGATCTCGGGGCGCCGAATAATCGCCTCTCATCTTCACCGACGACGCCTTAACGAGACGACAAAGAGGATCGTGCCCGCGGAAATGTTTCAGACCGGTAACCCATTTTCCTGTAACTCGTATTTATCGTACGCTCTTAGTATCCCTTCGAACGTTTCATCCCCCGTGAAGGAACTTTCGGTATAATTTACCGCAATTAAATAAATTAAATAAAAAGCCACCAGGCATATTTGCAGTTCCCCGATACAACTTTGTGACAATAGGGTTGCATATAGCCTCCAATTCTTTTTGTTTGCGTTCATATTCTTCTTTATCAGCAAGCTGATTAGCATCAAGCCATTTGATGATATTATTGGATTTATCCAATACAACCTGTTTACCACTTAGCAAGCTGATTAGCATCAAGCCATTTGATGATATTATTGGATTTATCCAATACAACCTGTTTATCACTAGCACTGATCTTATCTTTCAGTTTCTCATCTTCCACTGTACTCTTCGTGTTAAAGCAGTAAGACTCAAGACCATTCTTAGCAGCAACAGTTTCTTTTTGTTTCTCATCTTCAGTACGATATTTCTCTGCTTCATTGACCATTCATTAGGGTGCTTCTTTAATTTTTTTATCTATTTTGGTCTAGTGACTTTTGAGGTGAAATATGGTTTAAATGTAAATTTAAATAGGAATGTGAGCTTTTTAAAGCTAATTCCTTCACCAATTTCCCCGTCAAAATGTAAAATTATAGACGAGCGTAACTTCTCATATTTAATTAATTGAAAGATATTTGTGGTACCTAGCTGAACTTATTTTGTAGGAACATGTTTTAGTATTCCTACTTGGTATCATTTGAATTAATCATTTCTATTTGAGAACTATTCATCCCCTAAATATGAACATCTGCTAAACAATAAAAATTACTTTTTCTATATTTTCAAATTTTCTTCTTCCATGTAAAACTTAATGAAAATTAGCATGTCTCAATTGGATGCCGTTCTTTGCGTGTATCGAGAGCAATGTGTCGACAAGTAGAGATTATGCAAGTCTGTATATACCAAGGCTTGCTCTTCTCCAAACCACTTGATTAGGGTAGCTTTACTCAAGCACACTCAAGACACCTAATTTCAAATTTTGCAAACAAATGACAAAACAAAACTATAATCTGTTTGTGCATACTCTTTAATTCAATCTATTTCATATCCTTATTTTTATTTCAATCCAAAAAGGAAAAATTGTCACTCCTTAAAATCATACGTAACAATCAACACATTCCCAATCCACAGTAACACAAACAACAAAAAATATCCTCGTTACCCTCTTACAAAGCAATTCGAAGCTAATTAAAAATGACGACCTACTGAATTCCGACTACGTTTAATTCCGCCTGCGGTAACGCTTCAATTACGCATATCCTCCTGTGTAAGAGGAACAGCGAGCACACGATCCTTGAGATTCTAGGTTAACGTAGCTGGCTGTAGAGCGTAATTTACACAACGTATGAAATGTACAGCGCAAACCGCAGTTTCCTGCGTAACCTCGCGAGGAAAAAGACCGGCGACGAGCCGGGTGGCTTGTTTTCTATTAGCGTTGTTCCGCGAAGGAGTTTCTAATCTCCGTAAATTGGACTTGGCCGGTAAGCCGTGGAAAACTCTCACGGAGAAAACACCGGATTCTATTTCCTACTTAGGCCATGCGGAGAGAGATCTCGTCGGATACCATTAGGGTTCGTAATAGAATTCACGCCGGTGAAATTTCGTCGCTCGGATTGAATCGGAAGGGAAAAAGGAGGAGGGGGGACGTCTCGAGGCGAGGTAAGAACAAGAGGAAGGCATTAATTGTGCACCGAGAATTTGTTGCATCGTTAAAGTATCCACCATTGTCACGAACCAGCAATGAATCACACGGCGGTCGTAGCATTGTCAAGTGCAGCTATAGTAATTTATCGCGTTGCTGTTAATCCTGTTCGCGGTGTCTCTTAATGTCTTCGATTTAAGGTACGCGCGGATAAATTGTATAGGGACGTTAATCACGAAATACTCGAAGGTGTCGTGTAAATACTTAATCTTCACTTTTCGGTTATTAATCTGAGGCGAGTCGCTCTTCTTGTGCAACACTTGACTATCTTTCAATGCAGGGAACGCAGAGGTCTCGTTGAATTAGACACATCATCAAAAAATTGATTTAGTCCCTTTTGTAACACTTTACTGCTAACAAAGTGTATCATACTTCGACCTCGCTCATTTTCAACACTCGTCGAAATGACAGATTTCAAATTTCTTACATCGAATTACAGACATTATTAAGGGGTTAGACACCCCTGGGATTTGAAAAAAAAATCGAATTTCTTTTTTTACTTAAATTGATAGGTGTTTTAAATGGGACGACTTTTCACTTAAATCGACAGGTATTTCAAATAGGACGTTTTTTTTCGCTTAAATCCACGGTTTCACGCCAGAAATAAAGAAAAGAAAGGAAAGTTATTTTCCATTGATAATTTTCATTCCGAAATTATACCAGAAGGGAAAAAATATTCTATACTCGACTTGAATTATTCTAGAGTTAAAGAATAAGCGTGTCACCAATTGACCGGTACATCGTCGCAAGTATCTCGACCACTCCTTCCAGATACGATTCCTCTTCAATTTTTTTCTTCTCCTTCTTATTATCTCCTCGCCTGTGCCTTTCGATATCGATTTAAAGAACCGCAGCACGTCGGACTCCTTGTATTTTTAAGCGGTTGCCCGTCTGAATTTCTGACTCGTTCGAACATAAATTCTCGACAGGCAACAGGCGCGAGTTTCTTCGCAGGGTGAATTATGAATTCCACTCTGCTCCAGGACCCCTTTATTCTTCGATCTCCTTTGAAGAATCGCTGAAACTCCATTCGTTCGTATTACAGCCACGCCTTTGCAAAGAAGGTTGTTAAATACATTTTTCTCGTTTTTTTCAATCGGTGCGACCTCGTGCCAGGCACATTCCATTTAGATTCGAGGATCATCCGGTTCGCAAAAACTCTTCGTTTTGCTTCGTTTCTACATTTACGAGAATTCTACGTCTATACTTGCTTTCAGTGAAAAAAAAAAAAAAAAGAAACGTTAAATTGACGAATAATGAACCACATCCTTCGGTATCTTGTTACTGGAAATTCACTGTAACTTTGCATGGAAAGCTTCAATTTTTACGTGGCATTTTTAATAATCAGATAAGAGCTTAAAATTCGCATTTCTATAACGGAGACTCAAAGTATCGTCGTTTTTAAAGCAATCAGCAAAAACAAACGAGATAACGTTTAGCTGTATATTGGTAAACTAGACGAACTTTAGGTTTCGTGAATGTCAGGTAAAAACATTTATAAGTAATACGGTTTAATGAAATTTTTTCAACTAGTTCTTTTCGTATTACAAGATCATTTCTCGAAGTTACGAGTATGGTAATCTTATCTCGAGAGCATAATAACACTATCTCTTACATCACAGATAAAAGGCGTCACAATCGAATTGGTGGCGCTTGTTTCTTTGGTAACAGCTTCGACAGTCGGAAGCATCGGTGATTTACGCTTAATGTAACTGACGGTTCGTAAGCGGAACACATCGGTAAACGAAGGAAGTGAATGTAACAGCCAGATCTACATCCAGATTATTATTAGACTAATGTTTATCGCGTTCCATCTACCGTTCCCCATTTAGATCCTCTCTGAAACGCATGTGTTGCATATTGACGAAATATTGGCTCTTCCGTGTTGATACGCGCAAAGTGTTGTTCCTAGAATCTGTCTGTCTTTAAATGAAAATATATATCTGCACCGTGTGCGTGGGCGAAATTCGGAGATTAAGTGAAGAAATTGGAAAATGGACTAATGAATCATTGACGAATAATAAGTGAGGTCGTCAGAAAATTTTATGAGGTTTTTGTTCAAATGAAGTTGTATTCGTCGCTAATGTGTAACCTAGACGTCGATATAACACTAAAACTTTATGAATAAATTATATTCAACACATATTAAAAACTTAATATTCATAAATGTTGAAATGTACGACTAATTTCCCTTTTCTTTTCACCAGAGATATTTTAGCAAAATAAAGGTAACTGATAGTTTTGAAAAAATGAAGAAATGTAAAATTTTGAGAGGAAAAATGTTGCAATGTGTAACTAATTTCCCTTTTTCCTTTTCATTAGAGATACATATTTCAGCATAATGGAGGCAATTGATAGTTACGAAAAAAGGGAAGAAATTGTAAATTTTCAGGTGAAGAATTAAAATTCTGCAATTGCATTAATCGAAAGATAGATAGAATCGAATCGAGTGGCATTTTACGCATTCGAAGTCAGGAGAGTTTACTTCCTCTTATTTGGATATCTAGTGTCTACTTAGAGGGGTTCTGGCTGGAACTAAATATTTGAAGAGGCACGTTCCGAGGGTGAGGCATCTATTTCTATACGTATAATACACGGAACCGGACGTTCGCTCTTCCCTTAACAGATTTCTAAAAGTTCCTTTCGATTTTCGAACTGTTACATCGTTTATCCCCCTGCTATTTTAAGGAACTTCTCGAAAAAACAGCCTTTGACAATTTAAATCCCCAGACCTAATCTTGAAACTGAAATTTTTAATCTTTACAGATACAAATTTAATAATAACTTCTAAATACAGTCAAATGCTACTAATATTAACACACGTACACAAGTACGTTACCAGAGATGTGTAAAATTCTTAAACCCTTCCTAAGCGGTATGCAAATTACCGAAATTCACCTGACAAACTCCGAAACAAGTTCTGCTCGTACATTGCCTAGTGTATCTATTACTGATCGATGATCAAGCAAAGTATTATATAATAGAGTTGTGATTCTTCGTTCACAATAACGTCATCGTTCATTGTGCAACGCATCTACAATGGCTACAGTGTCAGTTAAGATAAAGTAGGAAGCAATTGTTTCTCATGTCTCCAGTACGAAAACCTCTACGTTATTTTTCCAATTTTCATTCTTTCCATGTACGACATTTTTTCCCAAAGTACACGTTACCTAAGCAAAGTATGAAAACTATCGTTTTCAAATCGTCACACTTCAAACATTGCCTAGACAGTTTGTCGGTAATACACGCGCTAAACGCAGTCTACAAGTAAAGCGATACGAAAATTTATAATCAATAGTTCTATCTTGTAGAAACGAACGAAGATAAGGGACACTCGATATCTTTGCTCCGTATTAAGGCGACATTTTTTCGCGATAGTCCACGTTATCATATCCGAGACAAATGCTGTTTTACGCACTCAGCCGTGTATGCAATTAAGTGTACACAGAATGTAGGGAACAAGGCTCGAGTTCCTCACGTCCAGGAAAAGGACCCCTATATATTTAGTCCATTGGACGTTTTACAGCTTCGCAGTATATTGTATTTACGAGCTGGTAACACGTGAAGCTGTTCGTTTTGTCGTTATTATAACGATCCTGGTGGCGTTGAAGGATCCAATCCACTCTCGAATCGAATCATTTCGAGGACCAACCCTCGAAAACTGACCTCCATGACCAACCCCACGTGCGACAGCCACAATGAGCTCTTTGTCAGACCTTCCATACACGCGCGTCGACTTCCTGACCGCAAGGACTAAGGACCCCTTTCAGCTTTCCGAAACAATCGTCTGTGGTATTTGAATACCGTGATTTATTCATTATACACATTCCTTCGAGCAAAGGGACTCGTTCAAGTCGTTTGTGGTAAGTGTTGAAACATTTAATTGCATTGTTACTTCGCTGCAATATACGAGGCTGTTTTTATTGGACAGTGTGCAGCTACAGATGGAACACTGTTTGCGTATGCTAATTTCAATCCTTTATTATTTAAATTTTCTATATTGAATTTTCTGCCTCTCTCTTTTTTTCTTTGAATAATTTAAAGGTTTATTTAAAGAAGAACCGAATAGTTGAATTTTGAAAGGGATTAAAGTTACATCAGAGGGTAACTATTGGGGGTAAAATATATTCTTGTGACCTTTCTCCACCATTCCATACTTTATCCTTGCACGTAGGTTCTTTTAAATATTGTACCAGCTGTTTGAGAGGACACAGAGATAGGCACGGGGGTAGATATCCGAGAAAGACCGTCTGAAATGCAGATCCTTAATGGAAACGTTATCGAGAAGAATTTTCGGTGTCTAGGTTTTCGCCGAGAGCAAATCTCCCGCACACATCTCAATTTCACCAAAGTATACAGAAAACTTTTAACATGGTCGACAAAGTACACTGACAATATATCAACGATAGATTTAATCAAAGATTTACCTTGTGCATACTTCCATTAGGCAGAATTGTTCGCAAATAGTTCGCTAAATTCGGAGATAGAAATTTCGATCTTAACCCTTGTGTCAATAACCAGGCACTCTTTCGCACATTTTCACTTAAAATATTTGATCTTTCTGGTAAAAGATTTTAATATCGTTGTTATTTCGCACATTTCAAGCTCAGAATTTTATCAGAAAACTGCTAAAATTGGACGATAAAATAGACGACAATTGCAACGATCGACGTAAGGATTAAACCAAAAAAGAAGAAGAGAAACAATGGAGAAAAATTGGCACATTTCAAGTTCAAAATTTTGTTTTCAGAAAACTACTAAAATTGGACGATAAGTCGGTGATCGACATAAGTGTTAAACAAAAAAGGAAAAAGAAATGAAACAACGTAATTTTGGAATTCGCGTTTCAAACGTCCCCATAAATTTTCCTGGTCGATCCAATACGTCTTATTAATCCATCAGAGAGCTACAATCCTCGGTGCCCCGATAATACAGAAGCAAACCGGCCGTGTAGAATAAAACTCGTTTCCCAAGCGACCTTAAATCACACAAAATACCCCACAATTCTCTCGAGCGGAGTGACACGGTGAACAGCTCGACAGTTCCAAGCCCGACCTCCTGGTCGGGACGCCGCGCCGCGCCGCGCCGAATGGAAAAGGCCGGCGCGCAATCTACGCAAACTGCTCGACGATTTATCGCGATCGCCAGTCTGTTTTTCAGGAGCGGGGGGCGCCTCCTTTATTAATTCCAGGCCGCGAGACAATAGGACGAAATCCCGTCGACAGGCTGACGGGCTCGCGGTTCCGCGAACAATGCTAGAGGATCGGCGGACGCGGCGACGCGCTCGGTGAACGTGGCAGCCACGACACTTTGTCACGCAGAAATTGTCCGCGCTCGCCGGTACACGATGGCGTCGCGCAACAAGAGGGATGCCCGCCGCCTGTTTCTCGATGCGCGTCGTGCCGGAAATAATTTATCGGCCGCCGCGTCAATAAATAATTCGTACGCCAGGACGGTCGCGCGCGCTTCTTTAAGAAGCCAGCGAACGCTAGGGTGTGACTCGGTGTGACGCACCGCGCCAACCGGACAGCCGACAACAAAACGATATTAAAATGCACGCCGATGCACAACTCCCCGACCCAGGGACGTGCCCTTTCGTCGTACCAGCGCCGTACTTTTCCCTCCTCCTCCTCCTCGCCACGTCCCTGGGAACCATTACTCCACGACGGGACGAACGGTCCAAGAGGGTTGCTTTGTTGTTCGTGGAAACGATCTCCGTGAGGGAACGACAGATGAAAGAGGAGGCGAAATGGAGATTGGAGAAGGTCCCTGGAGAGATCCAAGGGAAATTTGCTGATAATTCTCACTCGTTATCGGTGGGTTCGATTTTTTTGGGTGGTCGAGACGATACTGTCTTGGCTACCCTAGTTTGCGGGTTTTCGGTTCTTGGAACTGTTGGACGGCAGCGTTTGTCGCTGAGAGTGTGTTCTCTTGTGTTGAGATAAATTTGTGATTTTGGGTATTGGAGGAGAGTTTGAAAGGGTATGAAGCTATTTGGAGAGTAGCCGGGATAATTCTGTAATTGAAGGGTTCTGAGCCATAACGTTCCTAGTACTAAATAATAAAATTTTCAGGAGTAAAAAATTCATTTTTACCTGCGAAGTGCTTAGATCGCAATGATCTGTTATCTCAGTTTCTCAAAATTTTGCACTTATTATCTAACCCAATCTTACCTTCAATTTTTAATTATAAAAAGATAAAATTTTTGCAAAAATGTGCAAGTGCTAATATTTATATTCAAAATCTCTAATTAACCATATCTTCAACACTCGACAATTAATTCCTCGAACTTTCAACTTCACACACACAAACACACACACTTTTAAGCAGCGTTACAGCATTTCCGTCACTTTCACCTTGTTCGAATGCAAGATTTGAGTTAAGAGACCGCGCGCGTTTTTTAACGCGTGATATTTCCCCACATATTTCACGCTATCTGCACTCGAGATTGCCTGCAACGAATTCCTGACGAAGTTAGGCCACTCGTCGGCGATCGCTATCTCCACGGACTCGGTGAAGACAGCCCTGCCGACGATTGAAGAGACTCGCATGAAAAACTATGTGACATGCACCAGCCAGACAACGGCGCACCTCTAAACACGGGCCAGAAGATAAAGAAAGGAAGAGAAAAAACATAAAGGTGAGTATCCCTTGTCCTGCGGAGAGGACGAAATGGGCGTCTTCTATGCTTCGACACAACTAGAGTCACATGTGGGTGGCAGACGAGCGACTTGTATATCGCACAATACCTTTATATCCATTGCTGAGAACTTTTTGCATCTGTTTTATAATCCGCATAAATCTCAAAGCGAGAGATTTCTCTCCGGTCACACATTTTTCCTCCCCGATTCGCTTTGTCAAACTTTCCTCCGCAGATTCTTTATTCTCACGTCTAATTAGCAAGCAACGGAAACATCGTTTACGCGTCGTATCCGCCGATTTCGTTAGTACAATTCCTTTCACGGTGAATCATCCACAATCGAGCGCGGCACCGCGAGCAAATTAGCCATTAAAAAATTTTATTTCCCACGGTGACGTTACACAAATACCCACCGGCGTAATCTTGGTTTTTACCGCCAAGTAAATTTCGCCCCTGTCAACGAACCCGCTCATGAATCCTCCGAAAACTAATCATACGGATTAAATACGTCGTATTTCATCCTCGATTCACCGGACGTGTCTCTTTAATGAAGAAAAAGAGCCGGTCGGGAGCTTTATACCCCGTTTATTTTTCGTAAGCGGCACAGGGAAGTGGTGCAGAACCGAGCGTGCAACGTTCGAAAGAGGGATGAAGACGCATCGTAAAGAGAATCCTGTCGTGAGTGAGAGACGAGAGAGAAAGAGAGAGAGAGGAGAGATACAGTGATTTGGTCGTTCGCAGTTTTATCGTGTCGCGCATACCGTCGCCGAAATATTTCGAGTCCGTGCATAAAAGGGAGCCTTTATGGGTCGCGCATACAGACGCGCGAGGGTGTTCAGTTGAGGAGCTCGTTAACCCATTTCGAAGTGGGTGGAGAAAAGTCTGGACGACGATCGAGAGAGAGGACGTAAATGCTTTATCGCCTCGTTTCGTGGAACTCCTTACTCAGCTAAGGCAGAAAGACGAGGGAAAATGTACACCGGTTTTCCTGCATCCCTTTTCAGCTGGATATCGTGCCACTTCTATTTCTGGAAGTTCCCTAAACCCTCCTCCGGCCTTACACGGTACCGATTTCAGCACCGTTTCACGGCTGTCGGTTCTTTCGAAAGGACCGTGGCTCACGAGCCGTCTATTTGCGTCGTACTTTTAAAAGATTTACAGGAGGAATGAGTCACGCGGGGGTAATTTACGCGGATATTACGCGTAAAAAATAGTTCGCGCTGAGAATGCGCGATTTCATTGCGGCTGTAAGGTGGATCAAACGAATTCTTTGTGGGTGAAGGATAAGTTTCGGAGATTCTGGATTTTCGGATTTGTTTTAGTGGGAGTATGGACAGCCATCGGGAGTCAGGTTATGCAATCAGGGGCTAGATCGTGATATATGGTAGTTTTGAATTTCCCTCCATTTCTCTTGGGTATCGATAGATCGTTTTGTGCAACTTTAACCTTTTTGGACAACTGTTGCATTCTTATATATTTCATACTGATTCTATTAGAAAAAATCAGTTGGAAAATTTGTTGACATAAACCAGCCCCAATTAATGAGGTCAGATTGTGCCAAGAATTGTTCACACCTGTGGCATACTATAATAACTGCAGCCAATGACAGTCTTTCTAGAGTTTCTACATTAACAAATTTTTCATGGAATTTCAAAGACTTCCCTGTTTCTCTTACAAAACTCCCTAAAAATCGCCGATCCTAAAAGTATTAACCACAGTTCGAAAGCTTCCAAGACAAACTCCACCCCACTTGAACCTCCAAGAAAAGCAGAATTTTCTCCCAAATCCCAGAAAACCCCATTCTTCCATGCTCCCGTGCATCCTCCTCTTCACCCAAGAGCCTTGAAACCCTATGAAACGTCCTTTCCCGTTGCTCCAGCCTCTTCCGCGTGTCTGCAGCCTTGGTTGCGCCCTCGTGCTCGCTGTTTACGTTGGTCCGCGGTTTTTTCGCGCCGTTGCACCTTCGTCGTTTTCCTCATAATGCGCGCAGGCAGCGCGGAATGAACGGTGATTTCCATGGTAGAAAATGTTCCCTGGATGGGATCGAACCGGTTTAACGATGTTTTCCATGCGGTAGTTAACGTCTCCCCTTCATATACAGCCTCCTTCGCTTATGCACACGTCCGCATACCTGTGCAACGTTTATGCGCGTCCGTATATACTCTCGCTGAGGTCCCTCTGTGTCGCGGCCAGCACGGCTGACGACGTCCAGATAGAGAAGTGTGGCCTGTCCGGTGTGCGCTTGGCAAAACTAGGTAGCCTTGAGGGTCTCTGTTTTCTGCCAGCGAATTCTATCCGGGCATCTGCATGCCAAGCTACGCTCACCTCGCCCCGTACCGCGCCGCTTTTATTTAACAGAGAACCACCGACGTGTGTCATCGATTTGCATAGTCACCGCCACGATACACAGGCCCGGTTTCTGTTCGTGTAACCTTGTTTCCAGTCCCGTGGCAGGCCTCGAAGCGCGCGCCTCCACGCGATCAGGTGCACACCCTATTACTCTGCCGTTCGATTTTCTTCTTCGTTTTTCCTTATTTTCGGAGACGTTCTTCCTGTGGAATCCGCGAATCTTTTCTTTGTGACAGAATTTTAGGGGGATGATACGGTGGATGAAGTGAGAGTAAAGGTGTCTGTGTTTCGGTTCCATTTTCCCTGAGTTACCGAGTGAATATGTTCTGGAAAATCTGATTTTCACAATTTTATGGAAAATTTTTTTCTGTGAAAGCATCGCGAGTTTTAATACCGGTTTTTCTAGACTTTGTATTTTTTGCAATTTTAAGCGCTCTGAGCTCAAATTATTGCGCATATTTTCCTTGTGACACATATTTACTTCCGATTCATTTGCATCGCGTTACGCGCGAGGGGTCAATGTTTTAATTTAGAAGAGAAAAAGAAGAGAAGCTTTAATTATCACAGCGACAATTCTTTTATCAACTTGTTAATTAAAAAAATAACACAGAAATGTATTCAACTTTCTCCCAACGAACAGCAACACAGAAAAACGCGTGCATACACCAGGGTGTGGCACGTCTGAAAAATTTGTCCACTGTTAACTTGGTAATGGCAAAACGGTCTAAACGAATCTTAATTGACAGACATATCTACGTTTTACGGATTTAATTAACATACCTATAAAACGTGTTTGCAATGTAACATACTTTCGATGTTTTACTAGCAAATAAATTTCAAATCTATGCTGTCCACGAACTTTTATTGCATAGGTGTCTAGCACGTAGAACTAACGAGTTCGCAATTTTACAGTTACACTCGTCTGCTACCTACATTTTCAGCCACGGCTGTTACAGCAGAACGAGCAAAAATCATTTTTCACCAATTACATAATTGCATCGACTTTCGATTCAAGGTTTCTGCCGGTCGTCGACTGCTTCACAGCCGACGTCAGCCCCTGTTATTATCAATTATCGTCTGAAAATAAGCTGAACCGACATACGCTGGTATTGTAATACATACATCTTTTGTTTATGCTGATAAAGTGCCAGTGATAACCGTAATGTGCTGCGGCGTTCACAGCTGCATAATACGCTGTAATGCTCGACGTACAGCTGAGCAATTAAATAACTTCTAATTTAAGATCTACTTTCAACGAGCACTCTTACTTTCTCTCCCCGAAAAGAAAATTTCGTAACTGTACTCGTTGTTCAATTTCTGATTTAATTTGAAAGTAATAGAAACTGTGAAAATTAATACAAACTGTAGGTCTGTAGACGTACAAGCTTTTCGCTACATTCCTTTATTATTATCATTCAATGCTATGTTTGTTAAACACAAACCGTGTAATTCAACGTCGTGACATCTACGATTAGATAACAATTATCTGAACAATGCTTTCCTCTGTTGCCTCGCAACTTTTTCCACTTCCTGCTTTTTTATTCATTCACTCGCTGATTTGCTTCGGGCCGAATTTCACCTCACTCCGGTCGCAATAGTGTGAAAAAATCTCGGTAAAAGTTTGACGCAGGGGAGGAAATGTTTTACGAGGGAATCTCGGTTCGATATTCGATCTTCGGTACCGAACGGAAGGATGAAACGAGAGCAACGAACTCGTGTATTATAGTAACAATGAGGAATTTTTGATAGAAAAATGTACCGCTAGGGACCATTATTTACTCGTTTTATAGAAATTCGATGCTTTATCCTGGAAAGGTGAACGAACTCTGAAAGGGGGAAATATTTCTATCAGATGACGTCGTGGATCTTTCGTTTCGATAGAATGGTAATCTGAACCATTTTCCTATTTTGCTCAGAAAATTGGATCTCTCTTGTAAATTTCAAATTTGAGAAAAAGAGAATCCTTCTTTAGACGATCATCGTTAAGAAAGTTTACGTCGTAACCCTTTCATTTCGATAGAATGGTAATCTGAACCATTGCACAATTTTTCTCAAAAAATAGGATTTCTGTGGTAAATTTCAAATTTAGGAAAAATGGAATTATCTTTCCTTTAACGAACATCCTTAGGAAAATACTGAAAGGCATTTAAATTGACATCTTAACCCTTTCATTTCGACAGAAAATGGTAATCTGAATCATTGCACCATGTTGCTCAGAAAACAGGATTTCTGTGGTAAATTACAAATGGAAGAAAAGTGGAATTATTTTTTTTAAACGACGATCGGTAGGAAAATACCGAAAGGTATTTAAATTGACGTCGTCGAGGTTGCATATTGTGTGACACCGTGTGGAAATCATTAGGAAAGGGGATCACGCCACGTCTAGCTTCGATTCGTTCATTCCATGTGAATAACAATTCGATCTTTATCGGTAGTACACGTACATACCAGTATGCGGGAGCTTACGAGGTCGCCAGCAATCGAGAAAGCAACGATTCGTAGCATTATGCAAATGATGAATTTCTCTCGGTTCCCTTCGAGCAAATGCGCTTACTCTTGCATTTGATTTACATTTTCGCTAACGTACGTTAACGATCAGCCTATTATACGTTTCATGTTCGCATCTGTTCGCTCCATTATACCGATCACCAGTCCCGGAGTGGACTTAAAAATAAATTGCCCATGTTCAACAATGAGAGCGTTGTTAGAGACACAAATGTAAAATAATCGAGACGGTTGCAGATGTGCCGAAGCTATCGGAGGCTTTTCTAAGGAAATCAAGTAATTGGTTTATCGGTTAGTCAAGACAATTCGATAGCTTGACGTTTGGAAATGCGTTGTAAACAAAGGAGCACACTTTGTACTTTTCCTGTTCTAGACAAAGAGGGCTCACCTACTATTGCCAAGAGAACTTTCTTCATTCCAGAGAATACAAGCTCGAAGTTCTCATATAAAATTCTTTGAAAATTAATTTTCTCCAAAATAAACTTCGTAATTTCACAAAAGGCAATAAATTCCTTTTTCTGTCAAAGTCACATTTTTCTAGTTATGTCGCCGAAAAATAATCCTTCAAACGTTCCGAGTAATAATTTTTGCAAAAATAGACTTCAGAGAGCAAATTTGTTCTCCGGTAAAATTCACAAAAATAATTCTTCAAAAATTCACAACAGCTCTTTCAAATTTTCCCTTGAGACCTCTGCTCACTTGACTTTCATTTCCGTTATCCTGGAGATTGCGCAAACTTTCTCCGCGAAAGCGCACCCTCAAAATAAGGACGTCAAGAGACGAAACGAACGAATTCGTGCGAAATCCCAAAGAAACGTTGAAAACGAGTGCGTATCCGTGGAAAAATAGCGGGTTCCAGCTGTCAAGAGATTGAACGGGAAGGGGCGAGTGTCGTCCTCCTACTTTGCAGAACGTTCAGCGAGTTGCTGCGAACGAGAAAATTTAATGGGCACCGATTCACAAAAGCGAGGCTACGTGTCAGGTTGTACGGTCTCGTTCGGCAATGATTCGTTTTCGTGGTCGTAGCGATGGTGCAAACCAGATAGCAGGCAGAAGGAGCTACGGAGATACGATCTTCCGGTAAAAGGAGAAAGAACCCCCCGGAGTGACTTTGAATCTATGGACCCTTTTAAGGTGTCCTTTTGCGGGGCTTATTCAGTTTGGCTTAGCGTCGGAAACGCAACAAACGATTC
>NW_017100500.1:749645-749863 GCF_001263275.1 Habropoda laboriosa | reverse complement strand
TTGCTGCCCTATTAGAATCTACTCGTGGAACGGTAACGATCTAGATGGATCGATAAGTAATTTTAATACTATTTTTCTATGTAGTATTAACGGTAATTTGTTTGCTTCCGTAAAACTACGTCTCAGAACCTTCTTGAAATTGTACCTTAGGTTACTATTACTATCAAATTTTGATCTGTGCTCAGTTATTGCCGATTGACGTTGATAACCGAAGAAAT
>NW_017100500.1:741295-749609 GCF_001263275.1 Habropoda laboriosa | reverse complement strand
TGAGCAATAGGAGAATAGAGTCTACTTTTGCATCTATCCAGATTAGGGATCGTAGATAAATCGAACAAAATTTCAAATCAACCCTATATTTCACAGCCTCTTTTTCAGCTGTTGGATAGAACTGAGAGTTGCTGAAAAGACATGGCCAATGACATTACCGGTGTGTCCTTTCGTACGACAAAAATACTGTATCTGTAGAGTTTATTCGTGCGATAAAATGACAATTGACATTTTTCCGAGATATTCCAGCGTCAATGCCAAGCAACAATCTAATGTACACTTCTATTCGAGCTAATTAAATGACGTTCGAACAAGATTATTTCACTAGAGCACGGGGCATTAAACGGAACGATAAACGATGACTAACAGCATCTATCGAGGGAGGATTGACATTAAACTTTGTAGTCTCTTGGAGCAATCGACACATGCAGCTTCGTTCCCCATTCGTTATTATCTCCACACTTGGCTCCTCCGGACGCTGGTTTCCATTGTTCGCTGAATCTCCGGCGTGCAGAAAGAGTGCCAAGGAGATAGGGAGGAATGAGTTAGCCTCGCGTCAGTCCCTGATTTAACGCCCGCATTTCTATCCGACACTTTCCATAATCGCGGAACGAACGATGCTTCTTCGCGAAACGCTCGCGATACTTGTCATTAGTGTTGGTCGGATACGATTATTGTCGTTTCGCGGAATTGAAAAATTCGTTTATTTATTGCTCTATAAAGGACGCTGCACCCTGACGTGCTTCTCTGGCGCGTTTATTGCCAGATAAAATCGCTAAGTCGAACGAACTTTAAACAATTACGAGAACGTAGTTTCTCTTTTCATACAAGAATAAATTGCTGTTCCTTCTCTATTTCTCGGCTGTATCAAAAAATTGACGTTCTGAGAAATCTGTCGTTAGGCCATTTCGTTCTTAGAAATACAGCATTAATCTCCGTAAGCAGACATATCTTTTGACACTCCAAACTGGGTCCTTTAGGTTCAAATTTAATGTTTTTACTATTCTAGGTTTCCGAAAATTCTGAAAAAATTCTGACACACTTATCAAAGTCTCGACCATATTACAAAATCGTTCGTTAAGTCAAATATTTAAAACTTTTTTCGATAAACATAAAAGTTCATTTGGAAAAAATTTCACGTGGGTCAATAATGACCCAGATTCCCTGCAAAGGGTTAAATCTGCAAATTTTCATTGCATCGCAACGTTTTACAACTCAGTCCCTGCAATTTAATGCCAGAAAAGGCAGTTCTAAATTCAACGACTTACCGTTTCCACGATTCCTCGAGAAATCCCGACGAGGAGGAGAGTTCGAGAAAATTCCAACAGCTATTCCCACGATCTGTTGCGTTCGGCGTTAACGCCGAGCAACCGGCGTGGTACTTAGTAATAAAATGGTTAATACTCGATAAATCACGTGGGTGACGCGGCCACCAAGTGTGTCATCAATCGGACGTGGTTCGAAGAGGATTAAAACAGGGGGGAGAAAAAGAGGGGGACCGGTTTACCAAAGGTGGGCAATATCCATCGGTTCACGACCCCACTTTCGTTAACTGCTTTTAATTGCCCGGTAATTGAGATTAATGGAAAGGCATGCGGGCGCTCATGATATCACCCTCGGTGAATTAAAATTAAACCGTAGGACTTGAAGCCGCAAAAGAAACCGCCGCGCTCGTTTGCTTTGAGTTCGTCACGCGATCCACCGCGGTTCACGCGGGACCAAAGAAATCGCTATAAAACATCACGCCATAAAGCCTCGTCGTTTTGTCGTTCGTTTCGCAATTTCATGGCGTACGTACGCAAACTGAAAATGTTCACGTGCTGGGAATATCGTCGCTCGATATCTTCCCGCGATCTTCTTTCTCTTCCTTTTTTTCATATACGTTCGTTCCTTGTTGCGCAACTTGCGTAGTCAGTTGGTTGCATGCCGGCGAAATTGCTCCGTTATTACTTCATCTAGCTCAGAATGGTACCAATCGACGGCTTTTCGCGCGACACTCCGCGCGATCAATTTTAACGCTGCCTACTTTCGTATCGCGTGTTGCGTGCGACGAAGTAGATACGGTAATCTTTTCCGAGGTTCTTAGTTCAATCTACATAGCGATTTTATGTTTGGTGTTGGGAAATTTAAGTAGAAAATTCTCCCAAAATTGGAGATTTTAATTCTTTCGTTAAGTGAAATTGCACACGAAATTGCTTACGACGGAGAAAAACGACGAAGGATAGTCGTTCTTCAGGTTTGAGGAAAAATCAGAGAGTTTAGAAGAGATCATATTGTTGGACTTTTATTAGTGCAACTGAAACAGCGAAATGAATAATCGAATAGGGGAAAGAACGTCTCTGAAATGATCGTCAGGGATTGTTTTGAAAAATTTCGTTCCGGTGTGTTGTCAAAGGTAAAGAAAAAACGGTCGGCCAAATCGTTAATAGGATTCTGAAATTCTTCAACAATTCGGAGAATCTAATGTTTACCAAAACAACTCGACACACGTCACAGGAACAACAAGTGTGTTACTTATCGTGGCTAACCGTATAAATGAAAAAGAAAACAATACTTTCTTTCAGTCTTCCCGATGTGAAGCTACAATTTCATACTCGTATTAGCAGGCTGTCGATTTCTTGCAAATTCATATTTTCACGAATATAATTTAAATAATTGAAGCTAGCTTATTGAAGCTTATTTATATACTTTTGCTTATTACGCGCATTCTCTATATTTTTGTCCCTTCAAATTTGTCACAAACTTTTTATACTTTTTTAAAGTGTGTATAAAAGACACACGTTGCACCGAATCTGTTAAATAATCAGATTAGCAAACATTCAGGCGAGAAGTGTGTCTAAAACGAATCTCGCCCTAACATAAAGCAAAATGAAATTACTCGAAGGGATTCACGTGGTCGAAATCGCCTCGCGAATATTACGCATCTCAACTTTCCCATGAGTAGGTACTCACTCGGTGCAAACGCTATCTTTTTATTATATCCATATCTGCCTACTAACACGTACGTCGCGTGGGTGTGCCCATCGTTTCTTTGACTCGGACCAACCACACCGTTGTCCCCGTGTTTAGTATAGGTAGTTCGGGTGTCGCTTATTTCCTCTTTCACTCGTGCTCCTCTTAGCGCACCGACCGCCTCTCAAGGGTCCTCAAAATGGACCGAAATCTCGCATGGTTTTCACGAGTGGCGCTAGGACCACACGCGAATAAAGCTTGCCGCTAATTTCTAAAATTATCTCGATGTAAATTCGCACTCGATAAACTCTCCATTGATAAATTCAAAAGACCTCCTCCGTTCGCATAAACACAAGTATTACGCGACAACACTGGCAACGATATTTCATTCGAATGGAAAAAAATGTGAATAATTCAGCAAATATCCATGTAAATCATGTATAAAGTGAATAGAGAAACGAGCTCTATTGCTCGTTTTCCTACCTACATCCGACGGTATATTCATTGAAATCAATGAACAATACCTCATCTTAGCACATTGTCGAGCCTTTTTGCAAATAACCAATAAAGTAATAGCCTCTTTCATAGGTAACGATCAAGTTTAGCACACAAAGATCGGGGTTGAATCGCGGCCAGCACAGAGACAATACGCACTAATTTAGAAAATGTATTCGAACATCGGTTCATTGGCCGGTTAAGTCGAAATTCGCTCGAGTTAACGCGAATACAGGCTATTAGCACCAACACAGGTTTGAAGCAAAGCTACTCGAGACCCGTGACCCCGTGTTTCGCCTACGAAACATTGTGGAGTGCAAGGCGGGAACCCGTTCGAGTGGTAGACCGTGAGGCGACACATCGTGCTCTATTCACTCGAGATAGGGAAAAGATGTGTGTGTGTGTGTGTGTGCAACCGGTATATACAGAGTATATCCGTAGGAAACAGCTGAGAAGTGGAGAGAAGACGAGTGTTCCCCCGTATGATACATCCGCGAACGAAATTAATGCCCCAGGATTCCCGGTTCCAAGGACAGGGGCTTGTACGATTCGAGGACGGAACATTCTATCGCAACGGTGCCTCCTCTTGCATTCCGCCGATCAGCTCGCGATACGATAAATTTTCCGAGGCTACGCGACTCCGCGGTTCGTTGGGAAATAGTGGCCGCTTTTAAAGGTATATCGCGTTATCTTGGAAATGCGAGGAGGACGATTTTAATTGCGGCTCAGCTCTGTTCGGTGGTCGACTGCAACGTTCGTTGCGCGGTTCGAATGTTTCCAAGTATGTACTACTCGAAAGTTAAGAATTGCGTAGTAATTTCTGCGCAAATATGCAGATTTGAACAACTTGTTGACATATTCCAGGATGTTTTAATAAGTAGTGTCAAATTAATGTACATAGAGTATTCAGGTCATAAAAGCTGACTGAAACGCAAAGTCTGATTGTCAAGAATCGGATCGCAATTTCTTTGCAAATGTGTCAAATTTGAAGAATTTTCAAGTTTCAAGTTTAGTCTGAAATTGATACAGTGTATTCAGCAGGTGAAATAGAAGAGGAAAGTTCGTATGAACCCATGTCTGAAAATGATTTATTAAAGAGTTATAGGAAAGAAAAGAATCATCATCTGCTTCTAGGTTTCATAGCTCTGTGTAGTTGCTGATTGATAAATAAACGACTGACGTTTTCGGGTATGCCTGGTGTACTAAGAATTGTCATAAACACACTCTAAGTACGCTCTCAAAATACACAGAAACAATTGCCACTCGAGATAGTAATTTCTTTATCAATAAGCAACCATATACAGACCTCCGAAACCAAGAATCAATGGACGATCTTTTTATTGTTTGCAACTTTTTCATAAATCATTTTCGGACACGTCTTCACATGATCACTTTCCACCTACGTCACCTGCTGAGCACACGCTATCAATTTGACCCGAATCTCGAAACCGCCTGCACAACAGTGACATTATCGTAAAATGGATTTTCCTGTTAAACAGATGACGTTGTTTGCTCCGAGACGCGACGAAAAATGTGAAGGAAAAGAGACTGGCGCAGCTTGTAATCGTAGGTTCGTCAACCTCCAGACATTCCGATGCTGGAACGCCAAATACTCGAGAGGGTAAGTGAGTACCTACCGGATTCGAGTTGCTGGAGTAGCAGCAACAAACGGAGAGCACCGCGGAGAGCCTAGAGTTCGCCTCCGAGGGGGAAACGTTTTGGGCGCATGTCGAAAAGCCCGGCGCCTCCTCCGTCGTCGAACACCCACGCCCGTTCGTAGCGTGTACTAATGCGACGGTAGCGTACGCGCTCACGCGCGTGCTTATGCGTGCACGGCGAGGAGAAACAACCGCGGCGAAGAGAGTGCAGCGAAGGGACGCATACACGTATCGCATTGACGAGTTCCCGCCCGAGTCGGCGGTTGGCCGTTGCTGCCTTTGGCAGCTCCTCGTCTCTCCCAGGTAGCCTGTGCGTGGCAGAGAGAGAGAGAGAGAGAGAGAGAGAGAGAGGTAGTCGCGGCGCCCGAGTCAGAACGTGACGAGGGACAGGCGGATAAGGACGGAGATAAGGGAGCGTGGGAGAGAGATAGGCCGCGGGAGCGAGAGAAAAAAAATGCAAAAGGGAAAAAACGCGGAGAGAGAACGGAGGAGAGAGAAAGAGAGAGTGGGAAGGGAGAGAGAGATAGGAAGAGACGGAGAGGCGAGATGTTGGCGAGAAGGTAAGTCGCTGAAGGAGAGTAGAGGACGGATGGAAAACACGAAGGCTCGAGAAGAAGAGAAGTGGCGGAAGGAAGCGAGCGAGAACCGTTGCTACAAAGAGAGATTACAGAAAGAAGAGGAGAGAGAACGGTAAAAACGAAGGAAAGTAACAAATGCTGTGCGGTCGGTAAAAGGGTGAGCGAGGGGGTTGGGTGGGGGGTTGAGAAAAGCAGAGGAAAAAAGAGGAACGGACGGAAAGAGTAAAGGCAGGAAAGAAGAGGAACGGTAGAAAAGGGACGGAGAAAACGCGTAGAAAAGGAACACCATAGGGGAGTGAAAGAAGGCGCGAGAGAGAAAGAAAGAGGGGTAGAGCGCTCGTATGGTCGGCTTGCCGCCTGCCGCGTAGTAGTAGCGTGCCGAGCGAGCAGCAAGCAGTGCCGAACGTCGTCGTCGTTTCTCAGTGTCGCCGCGGCGGTCGTGCCAGACGGTTCTCTCATAGGTAGTTTTTCGTGGTGTGCGCGCAGCGTCTCGTCCCTTTTCGTTTCGTTCCGTTCCGTTTCGAGCCCGTCAATTTGGTGCAATGTACGATTCGCTGGATTAAATTGGATTAAATAGACTTACGTACAGCCGGTGCCTGTTGGATTATTCGACTTCGTACGAGGCTCCCGAATCGCTGCAACGACAACGGATCATCGTTGAGAAGCATTTCGGGACAAATGAATTTTCGAACGTCTTGTCCAGGGATAACCAACGTTCAGTGTTTTGTGACAACGTAAACGACTTTATCGAGAGACCCTGTACCTCGTGACGGTGCACCTGTCTACGAGAGGATCGTGGTTGAAAGCCCGCGTAAACGAGGTAAACGCCATTACGAACCGTGTGTCGCGAGTTCGAAAAGTGTAACGTCGTTGCACGCCACCACGTGCATCACCGGCGCCACCGCAGGCTGAATTTTGAATTTCGCGCGACACACACACCGGTGTCCCTCCGCTAAGTTCATTGCCGTGGCGTTTTCTCAAGTGAAAAATCGTGGTTATTGGTGGCAATTTCTCTCGTGGCCGTGGAACACACGGCGGGTGGCACATTGTAGCGTGTCTCGCGCCGCGTTTGTACAAGTGGATTTAACCTTGCGACCGAACACGTGGATGCATGCCGTCCTGTCGACGACGCCGTGCTTCTGAGCGGCGAAGCTGTCTGCACGAAAATTCCAGGTAAACAAGACGTTTCGACATTCCGACTTTCGTTGTTGTGGTCGATGTGTCCTCTTGTAGACGATACATATATCGTGTATCGGGCACGGTAGCGTTCACAGTTCTACGAACGATTTCGTTTCAAAGGCACTTGAAATCCACGAAATGTTTACGTGCCGACTAGCTTATAGGTTATGCGTATTAGAAAAAAAAATTTTGTTTTTCTGTACTTCTTACTAGAAACGAGGTTTACAGTGAATAGACGAGTAACAATGAATAAAAACGAATAAATACGCAGTATTATACTTTAATACTAAATTTTCTGAAAACATCGTTCGTTCGAATAAATATGGACGCCTGTCAGTCACGAAATATCGAAGTACGCTACGAACGTCATTTATTTCGACGTCAATTAAAAGAAATTCGAAGGAGTGTAATATTTATTTACCGTGATACGTTTTTATTGAATCGTTTCGAGACTCTCGCACACGTTTTACTCGCCAAGCTGTCAAACGTGGTTCTGTAGAGTCTCGAAATGTGACACTGATAATCGTATCGACCTAACCCAGACCTAACCTAGATTATTAAAACGATTTATTTCGAACGTTGCGAATATCTTCCTAAAATCGATCGTGGATCGTTGTACGCTACAATTTCAGCGTTATTTACGTTTGACACTCGACGCTATTCCAGATCGTTATCCTAGATAACGATCGATGTATTACTCTTATCCCTAGCTTCGTTATCATCTGACATTGGCGTTACGTGAATATTACTATCGCGATAAAATCAGCGTTATAAATCGTAAATGACATAACTTATTCATTAACCGAAACGAACGGTGTATATCGTTGAACAGCTGTTAACAGTATTTTCCTGATTATTATCTGAAATCGACAATGAAAATTCTCGCGAATTAAGTATCGATGACTATCGTAGTAGCGACCATTTTACTTCCTATAAATGTCCATTCCAAGTAAATAATCCATTCACTACGTGAATCATCCAACAATGTTATAATACACACGAGTAAACGTAATTTCTCCTTGATCTATCTTAAAATTCTTTATTCAGCGTACGCTTCGTTTACGATATTACATTATTCTTTATTGAGTAATCTCGCAGCAAATACACATTGATATGCGCAATGCAAAACGGAATCCGTCGCGCAGTGTCACTGCATCGAGAAGTCATCTCGATTGTATAACATCGCTCTTCATTATTCGAACAATAGCGAATTCTAATTTTTCTGCAGCTGCATAATTGCCCTACGAGGCGGCAGCTTCTAAGCGTGAACGTAGCCATTTTTGTATTCTCGTGTACGGGGAAAAGCAGCGAAATACGCCGAGTTTACTCGAAGCTTCTCAAGTAGGTCAGTTCTGTTGATTTTTATTATCGTCGATTTTTAAATGCACTTCGTTCACCTGAAAAATTACGATCACGATTTCCTTATCTCTCTTAAAATATTTGTCTGAAATC
>NW_017100500.1:706355-741241 GCF_001263275.1 Habropoda laboriosa | reverse complement strand
CGTTGTAGGGGACGTTTGAAAAAGAAATGTTTCAGCAACAACTTTCACGCGACATTGGTAACTATAAGTGCACCATTTTTCCGTGTACCGCTATTAATATCCCGCAACAGAATAATTTGTTGCAATTCAGCGTTAAACACTTGCGAACATCGGTAAATCAATATCCTGCGTACGAAACCGTGTTTCATAACCCGCTGAAAATTATGCAGACGTTGTACCTCAAACTATTTAACATATCCTGCTTCGTAAGAGACAATCGACACTTTGCTCAATCGATGTAACGCGAAAAAGATTACAAAATAACCGCGAGTGTGTATCGATAGAATGAGAAAAAGAAGGATGAACGTTGTGTTTGCGATGCAGAGAGCCGCGGAGAAGTCGGTTCTAAACGAGCCGAGGAGAGTTGCTGGCTGGGGTGCTGCATAGTGCGCAGCAACGACAAACGGTAGTAGTGGTTCGTAATCGGTCGATTTATCGAACTGCCGATCGGTATCTGCCGACGACTCGTTCGGCGAGTATGCGCGATTCTCGAAGGCGAAATCCTGATTACGATTCTGCTCAATGTCGCAGTGACATCATCGAGGATCATCATCCTCTTGGAATTCCCTGCCGATTAAATCTGCACGCGTTAACTCCGATCCTCCGTATCTTTGCGCTCGCGCGATATTCCTCTTTCGTGCCATTTTTTTTCTGCATTTTTGCTTTCAAACGATCACTCTGATGGTTACTTTCGTGTTAATTTTCTGACTGAATGTTGCCACGATTTTTCTGTTTTGGTTTCGTAAGATGTGGGGGAATGGCAGTATTTTTGGTAGAATGTTTTTCGATTAAATACAGCAATTTGAAAGGGGTTTGAAATAATTATATTTTAGGGGTACAAGGTGTGTGGTTTTTCTTATCTGCCGATGTAATTATGTTTATACAGGGTGCATCACGCAAACTGGGCGTAGCTGTGTCTTTAAATAGGTTGACGATAGAGAAAAGAAAAATTATATAGTGTTGTTGCACTTTGTAACCGCGGCAACGCAGAAGAATGCAGAAATGTGGAATCTGATTTTTCTATCCCCGACTATTTTAATACTCTGTATAATTTCTGCTAGTTTCGTATGGGTATGTCGACTGAAAAAATTTGTAGCATTATAGTTCTCATTATTTGAATTTTTATATTTTTTTCTGTGGAATATTTAGAAATTATCGCACGCCAATTTCTCAGGATCGCGAGAAATCAAAGTAAGCGACCCGGTAAATATACTTTTCATATTTTCAATTTTTATTTCTTTTCCGCGGAATATCTGAAAGTGATCACACGCCAATTTTCCACGATCGCGAGTAATCAAAGCCAGTGACCCAATAAATGTAGTTTTCATTTGTTGAATTTTCATATTTTTTTCGCGGAATATTTAAAAATGATCGCAAATTTTCCAGGACCGCGAGAAATCAAAGAAAGCGATCCAATAAATATAGTTTTCAATTTTTGTACTTTTTCTTATCTTATGCTAATTTCCCAGGATCGGGAGTGATCAAACAAGCGATCCCATTCGAAGCCGCACTGTTTGCACTGTCGAACGGAAGCTCGCCGGTAGAAACGAGGGCGCGCTACTATTGGTGTCCCTTTTCCGCCGTTTATCGCCATTTATCGCGATCTATCAAACGTTCCGAACGAGGTAGATACGCGGTCAACAAAAGGGACTCGATGTCGACAAGAGTTCCGGTATCGTTGTAACGTACGGCCGTTCCTATTCCGACAGTTGTATTCCTCGCATTATCGCGCAGAGGGGCTCGCATAGAGCGAATTGCCGTCGTGTCAACCGCGAATGATTGCGAAACTGAAAAGTCCACCGCCGCGACAATGGCGCGCCCGCCGGTCCTTAGCTCGAGCCGGGGGACCGAGCTATTTTCTGCGAGTCGAATCACACGCGATGCCGATGAGCAAATTCTGCGAACGTGCCTCGCTTTTAATCAACGATAGACCGCGGCGGAGTTCGAGGTTTCGTCATGGCACACATCGCGGACGATCTATTGTGTTCCCTGTTATGGTGTTGCAAAAGAGACCGCCTCGAAATTGAAATTACTAGAGGAAGCGTTCGCGGAATGTGATAGAGAAGCGACGTGACGTTGCTTTTTCCAGACATTTCGTGAAATTAGGCAAATTTTAATAAAGCCGTGGAAACATTCTAGCGAGGTTTCGAAAGACTAGTGCGAAGTCATGGTAAATAAGAGATCAGAGATGAAGGATTTATCTTTATTGTATAGGCAGTCATGCGGAGCACTAAAATAGATACGCGTAGACTGATAAAACAGTACAGACTATACAGACACGAAGAATGAATAAATAATGTAGACTTTTCAATTTGTTAGTTTGCTATCTGAAATTGTTTTATTTCGGTATTTCGCTATCTACGATATCTTCGTGTTAACCCTTAACTATTCAGAAATTAATCTGAATTTTTGAAAATTTCATGGACGTACTTTAATAAACTATTTCCATAAAAAGAATTCAGTTTTGCAGAAAACCTTGACATTATTATTTTTGTAGCACAGTGATTTAATAAATGAAATTTTTAAGTAGTCCGAGGGACTGCACGTTTGTAGTAACGTCTTCAAAGCCAGATGTTCGTAGAAATATGGTGTCTACTCTGACGTTCATTTCGTCGAAGTTTACACAAAAAATAAATTAGAAATCCGTTGTTTTTTCTTCTTTTTTCCAAAGTATACTTTGAGGTAGCGTTCGCTACGACCGATCGAATTCTTATGGGAAACACGTGCGAGCTACCATGGATGGGATCACGAAAGTATTTCTTCGACCATAAATCGCTCTTACGTGATGTTTCCGGCGCGATCGACAGTCTACCGACTTGTGAATGGCGGTCGAACATTTATCACCTCCGAATAAACATAATGCGCGAGTGTTTTCAGAACGTCGGAGTCACACAGATATTTGTGTTTGTCGTGCGACTCGAATCGGAGACCCGTCCTGATAAGATTGCGACTTCGATTTTTCCTCCTTTTCTCCCTTTCCCGAAACCTAACCAACGATCCTCGTTGAAAATCGTTTCGTCGATCCTCTTTTGAAAATTTGTAATAATCGAAAAGCAAACGTGTCTGATGTCACTCCTCCAGATCAGACGTACTCTAATTTCCTACAGTTTGCGTAATATTTTAGCGAAGGTAATTCCAGGTCGTCCAAATATTCACAGACTATTATTGGATGATTATTACTCGAAAAAGTGTACCTAGAACTTCGACGGAATGTTGAAAATCGAACAATTTTCGCTTATTTATTCTTCCTTTATTTATTAGTCCACCGTTGAATAAGGTTTTAAACGATTGTTACTCGAAGAAGTGTATTTGAAACTTTAACAGAATGTCGAAAATCAAACAATTTTCGCTTGTTTACTCTCATCTGGTTTAACGATTCACCGTTAAATAAGGTTTAAAACGAAACGCATCTTCGACACGATGGTCGCACCACGTGGTCAACACGTGTTGCTCGTCCTTACGAAAGATTACGCCTCTTCGATGTTCACTATTCCACGTTGCAGCATCCGTAGACTTCCAGCCGGAAGCAATGATCTTGTTTACAGAATCGTTCCGTGCTCCGTTCTCTGCTCCACACTGCGTTACATCATTCTTACGTGTTAATCCGTCTAATTCCGTATTGCGAAATAGAACGCGTTCCCTTATTTTCCTTCGATTCCGACGAGAAACAATTTCAGTTCCTCTAATCGCCAGATCTTACTTCGCGATACACCGATGATTTATCTCGAGGCATTCCCATTAAAATATGAAAACACACACAGAGAGTCACTTGTGCAAGCTGTTTAACATACTCCCGCCAACGCCGTTGGCCTCCTTCACCTCCGCCGCACACGCATTTAACAATTCGTGCGTGACCCAGTTCGCAGAATAACGAAACCCGACGACTGGTTCTTGAAAGAGCAATCGCGTCGCGATAACAGCCTATGATCCTTTAACATTTCATTCAGAAACACCGCGTGGTATCGTTACGATCGAAAGAAACAGAGACCTCTCTGCACCCCGCCTACCGCCTATAACTCGTCGGAGAAAAAAGGAAAGAGCGGGAAAGAGAGAGAGAGAGAGAGAGAAGAGCGAAGGAGGGGAAAGAATGAAAAAGGGACACCTGTACGTGTAATCACGTACGCGCGTGGAATCCACGCAAAATAAGCGCCGGTGGCGGTCGTGAAAATAGCTACCGTTGTTTATAGTCTCGTACTGTGCCGGTATTCACGATCGGAGATCGCGCTTTTAATGATGAGATTCGTTTTTGCCGCGGTTCCATGGAAATACGTGGCCGGCATGCGTGGTCAGCGCGACTCTGCGAAAAACTGCATCGTGATTCATGATACGCGACGCGCGGCTCATACCAGCAACCATAATCGAGAGGAACTTCCGACGCTGTCCCGACGTGAGATGTTCTCTTTCTTTTTTTTTTTCTTCTTTCTTTCTTCATTCTTCGCCGGTTAGCACGGTGACGATTCGTTTTGGTACATAGGAGGTCGTGTAACACGTCGAATCGGATCAGACGTTCTTTTTACCTCCGGTTTTATCCCCGTTGGCTATAGAGCAGCCGTGCTATAGGTGTCCACCGCTGCTCATTTCTCTGACTTACGTGGCCCATTTGCTAGATTACGAGCGGTGACAACGCTCGTGGCCGACTGTTACCAGTTTATATGTTACCGTGAATTCGATCTGAGCCGAACCAATTACGTATACCCGGTGTCCCGATGACAATCGTTATACTCGAGTTATACTCGACCGGGGCCGGAAGTAACGTGTGATACAAATTGATAGCGCAGAAATTCTTTCGTCTTCTTTTTATTCGTCGAACGAAGTGCGACAGGATTTTTCCTCCTCTCTTGTCGATGAATGAAACAGCTGAATAGTTCGTTGGTTGTTAATTACTTCGGAAGTGATTCAAGAATGGCGATAGGATTTTTGCGAGAAATAGGCACCACCACCGCGGTTATAAATAGCGATTGTAGGAAAGAAGCTATTTGCTATCCGCTGATTTATGATCGTGGCCAATAGAACTTTCTTCGATTTAAATGGAAACGCTGACTGCGTTCGTAGAACCTCTCGGAACACGTCAACGCTTTCAGCAACGTTGATGCATCGCGTTGAAAAAGCCATGAAACCTGTTGAAGCAAATAAGCACACAAGAAACAGAAGCTGTCTAGTATCGTGTGATTTACAATCGCAACCAGCACAATCCTCTTCGATTCAAATAGAAACGCTGTGTTCATAGAGCCTTTTACAGTTGGTGTACCGATACACCGCGTTTTACCACCTTTACGCTGCTGAATCAGCTGCCAATCTTTTTCATATCGAACAACCTCAGCTGAGAAATACACAAATAACAACATCCTTTTCAACGTCGACCTCTTTCGAAGGCAAGAATTTCGCAAAACAGAAGCTAGATGTTGATCTTTTCGATTTACAATTACCGCGAACACGATACGAACGGAAGCAACGATCGCGTACACAGGAAGCCTCTTCAAAGTTGATTACGACGACGTTTCGCGTCGCCAACGCGCTTCCCTCGTTCTCTCTGTCGCTTCTACGAACCTTTACGCGCCTCTGCAGAATCGACCGCATC
Source organism: Habropoda laboriosa (assembly GCF_001263275.1). NCBI lineage: Eukaryota > Metazoa > Arthropoda > Insecta > Hymenoptera > Apidae > Habropoda > Habropoda laboriosa. The sequence continues at coordinate 735,624 of NW_017100500.1, read as the reverse complement.
ACCGACCGATGATTTACATCCTGCATTTATGACGCAACGTAAAATCGCGCAGAACTTTTCGCTATGAGCAGCGCGAAGGAGCAACGCCAGGAGCGGTTAAACGCCTCTTTCTTCTTCTCCTTCTTCTTCCGTGGCTATTCTTCGATCTTTCCGGGCGTTTCGCTTCGTCTCCTGCACGCATCTCTCTTCGAGGCCCCGGTAGTATGATATATGAAATATTTACACGCGATCCGGACTTTATTCCTTCGACCCGGACGCTTGAAGAGGTAGCGATAATACGTTCCTCTCTATCACGGTAACCGAGATTAACCGGAAGGATTTTTCGGTCGGTGTTTGGATAGGCTGGGTTTCAAAAGCCACCCGGCTTCCTTCCGCGTTTTACGAAGCTCCGTTTCACCGTGGAACAGGATGATGATGGGAGGATAATAAAATTGCCCCGTGAAGACAGTAAAACGAAGATTGAATCGAGTTGAAACCTTAGAAGCAATATGTACTTTCTTCGGATATATTGGACTGAGTAATGTCTGTTTCTCTTAGTCGATTTTGTATGGCTGTAAAAATTGTTACGACGCATCTGCAAGCAGAGTCGACGTGAGATTAGTATCGATAACTCTTCGCCATTTATCTGCTAGTTTATTAACCGTGTTAACATAAAACGCGATGAATTTCGAGTGGAAGAAATTTAAGAGGATTTGCGTAACGTTTCCTGTTTCGTGTGTTTTATGGAGACTGAAAAACCGCCTGACTTTTTTCACTGTTGATTAGAGAACGCCAATTTTCTGTACTGAAATCTGCTGAAATCCTCTGTATTTTACTAATATCTATTGAAATCTTTCGTCTGAAATCAGACGTCTGCTAGAAACCACTCACTAAAGGCGAAGCAAATCTCATCGTCGTTAAAAATTTAATACAAAATTATTTGACACGCTAAATTCTTCAAAAAATAATGGAAATCCTCAAAAAGAAATTATTTATTCTAGAATTTCCAAGTATATCGAGTACACACGTACATTTTCACCAATATATACCACTAACTTTATTAAGAAAAAGTAATTAAAATCATACAATATTTTCTACAGAACCATATCCTGTGTCCTAGTACCACCTACCAATGTACGTTCAAGTAGGTTCACGTCACCGATTGATCCCCGTTTGGGACAGTGATCTCATCCCACACGTAGCATAATTTGAAAAGTACCAACAGTCATAATACACACATGATCAATATGAAACACGATCGACTGACTCAAATCGACAAACGAAAAATAAATTTTTCGAGATAAGGCAGGCCGTGTAATTTTGAAAAAAAAAAAAAGATTCACGCCGGAAAACAAACGAACGGTTCCATGGAAATCAGGGTCAGTGGCTTCGCCTATCGTTCGGTTTAGCATAAAAATGATTTATTATAGTACCGTCTGCGGCCGACGAAGAAGATATCAAATCGACATTTCATATGCAGTGCCGCGTTCCACGAGCGGCACGCACAGCCCGCAAAAATGAGACGTCCGTTAATTTTTATGGAACAGCACTGACGATGACTGACGCGGGGAACGGTTAAGCGCATTCTCCTCCGTCTATCTTTCAATGGTTTATCGTACGACCGCAGACATCTGTATATCTAGCAGTACGATGTATGAAATATTTATGCGCAACCCGGCCTTTATTCACTTGACATCAATGCGCTTCCCCCTTTCGCGATGCGTTGGTAGCGATGCGTTCACATTATCGGATCGAACCGTTCGTATATACTCGCCCAATAATGCTTCTGCCTGCGCGTTCTTTTTTCTTTTTCTCTCCCTTCCTCGATAAAAATCTCGACATTCCATCGCAGATGCGTTTAATCGTCGACGATGAGAGGAAAATAAAAATGTGAAGCGCTGTATCGAGGGCAGTCTCGTTTCAAGCATAACAGAAAGCAACTAAGCGTGACTTTTTTTTCAACGATGGAATTTTTGGCTGTTGAAATATCAACGATATGGAAAATTGCTCGGTTGAACTACTTTTTCTTTTTTTATAGCGACGTGGATTGTAATTTGGTAGAAAAATGTTTAAAACGTTGTTTTCCAGTAAATTACAGTGTTCGGCGGAGTATTGCCTAGGTTCAATGGTATTTTAAACTTCCATATGTTAAATATTTCTTAATTTTTTTCTAAGTATCGCTGTGTTATGTATCATTACGGTTAATCGTGCGTAGAGTATGTTATTATCTCGGTAGAAAATAAAGCGTAGAACAGTGTTGTATTAGAAAATCATTAAAATAGGTGAGTGTGCGGAGGTAATACGATGGTCGGAACGAGATCACAGTAATTTGAGGAAAATTTAACGAATATATACGGATAACGAGTGATTTTAAATGGATCGCGCGCGTGTTTTGTAAAGGGTAGTGTGTTCGTCTTACCGTTTCGTCGCGTTTACATTTCAATATTTTAATGCGTACATTCGCAAGGCGTTAACTCCGCCGTTCGCATGCCGCCGTTTAGTTTCGACACTTTTTACCTTTTTTGCGTGGTAACAAGCGGCTTGCGGTATGAGGTTTAAATATGTTGTAAATTCTTCGCTCAACTGATAGGTTTATCGACAAAGAAGAAGGCACGCGGTGCATCTGAATATACATACACGTCAGTTGGACGAAGTAATTTATTATTTGAGAAGTATTCGCTGTTAATAAAGCCCGGTACTATGTAGGAAGCTAGGCTGTGTTCGCGGACGCACAAGAAACAATGACTAAAACGATGCAAAATTAACGAGCATGCTCGAGCAACAAGAGTTTGGAACCGACTTGTCGTTGTCGCTGGTTCTTTTTAGCTTTTTTCCCCCCGCTGGATGAAGGATACTAATAGTTGTGCCGATATAGTACTTCTTATTAAGGAATAGTAATAACTCAGGCTTATCATCGAAATCGAATCATTTCTGTTTGCGATCGCGGGATTGGCAGGTGAAATTTTCACAGATTACTCTGAGAACCTAATGTCAATGTTCGATTAGAAAAATTCGGAAGCATCAGCTGGTTAGATAGATTGACGTTTCGATCACAGAATTTTAATAATTATGAATATTTTATTTTCTCTGATGTGACTCTTTTTCTTTCAAACTCATTTCCACAAATTCAAGGATAAAGGGTTAATCTCGTTACAAAAGTAAAAGTTTCTCCACAACATTGTTCCGAGAATCTAATTTCAGTATTCAATCGTAAAAATTCTGAGTGATCAGCATCGTTGGAGAATAATTACAGGTATTTCGTTTCTTCTAAAGTAACTTCGTCTCCCAAACTCGTTTTCATAAATTCGACGATAAAGCGTTAATCTCGTTACGAGAAGAAAAGTTACGCGACAAGAGTGTCGGTGAAACCGAGGTGACAATTATTAAGTCATCTCGTTTATCTCACACGGCCGAAAAAAAGGAAGCGTGCCACGGTATACACACTCGGCACATAATTCCGAACGCAAAGTTTACTTACGCTTGGTCCGGATGAATTATAACCATGCAAAATAGCGGGCCGACTTTTACTTTTTGGAAGCGTGATACGCTTTCTCGTGAATCATATTTGTTTTCCAGGCTGGGTCGAGATATACGGGTTCGGTCGGATTCTTTTTCGCACGCCCGATTTCGACATCGCGAAACGTTCGACTTCGGGACACGGAAAGGATACTTCATCATCGTTCGCGAAACGCGCGCGCGACCACGGTAACACGTGCTTGAAAATTATGCCTGACGTGTCTACTACTTTCACGTGGAATTACATAGCCGAACGAACGAGTTCCGTTCGACGAGCTCTCTCGTATGTAGCTCGCGTGGCTCTTGCAAAATCGAAACAACGATTCGGCGGGCCACGTAAATGTCGCTCCCTTTAGGGCACGGTTACGATCCCCGGAGTTCGTTGCATTCGCCGACGGTGATAAAAATCGTTAAATTGCTCCATTCGTTACTTGGAATTATCATTTCGCTACGGAACAGCGCGGGAAGGGAGAGAGAAGGCAAACAAATCTATGACTAATCGCTTTCAGTGTACTCGGACTCGCCACTAATGGAGAGGTATCCTGTGTGCTTTGATGACAAAATTCAATTTGTTTACTTGGAAGATAATTTAAAGCGCGAGAGGAAAACGAGGAAATTAAGTTTTAAGGTAATTTTAATCGAGGAGTGTCGTGTATTACCTTGGTGACAAAATTTATATCGTTCATTTCGAAGATAATTTCAAGCGTAAAAAAAAAGAAGGAAATTAATTTTTGGAGAAATTGTGGTGGAGAGATGTCCCCCTTACTTCGAGGACGACATTCAATTACTTAGTTTATTTCGAAGATGATTTAAAGTGTATGAAAAGGAAGAAAATTCATTTTTGGAGAAATTGCGACGGAGAGATATTCTTACTTTGACGACAAAATTCAGTTCGTTCGTTTTCAAGATAATTTATAGCGTAACGAAAAGAAGAATATGAATTTTTAGAGGATTATTTATTATAAATTAAACTTTCAAACTTATCACTCGTAAATTTCGAACTTAACCCGTGTGCAACGAATTATGCAATTGTTCGTCGAATGTCTTTGTTGCCTGTGCAGCTCAGCACAGTAGTAGCTACGTAGGAAATTGAAAGCAATTATGGGCAATTAAAGAGCGAGGGACCATTGTCGCTGCGTTTCAATGAGAGCTTGCCGCGGCAGTCGTGCATGAAATTAGACAAAAGAGGAAGGCAAGGAGTAGATAGAGTTGGAACGAAATAGATATTCGCAGAAATATCATTAGCGCTGTTCTCAGGCCACCGGAAGTCGAGACAACTTCTAAAGTGTGGGTAGTCTTCCTTTGATAGAACAAACGGCGATACTACGATATTCAGGTTGCGGAATCTATGTGTGAAGTAGGAAGCGTATGTAGATGATGTGTGATAGAACTTCCTGTATGCTGAAAAGCGACGATAAAATTAGCTTAAAAAAAAAAAGTATCCAAGTTTTCCGACTAATTTAGCAGACAAATTGTATAAAGTTTTTCGATCAAATACCTCAAATATAAATGACGTTAGATTGCGTTGAATCACGTACCCTATCGAGATCAAGATTAACGTTAATGTTTGACATTTCGTGATATCATCGTGATTTTTCGAATTTCGCAATCGCTTGGATTTCCCTTGACCATCTAACCTCTTAACCAACTAAGAATCCACCCGAACGAAGAAGAGTGAATTACTTTCACGTAAAAGTTGACAAAAAGTTTCTCTCTCACGGCGAACAATTCGCCGTTGAGTTCGATATTGGAAGTGGGGCTGCGCGTGACCGTAATTCGTCGAGAAATATGGCCCAACGACAGGTTAAGTGGCGGTCATTACCACGCGTTATTGGTTGCGAGGCACTAAGAAAATTAAATTCCCACGCGTGATTACCTCTCTTCCCCGTGTTGATGCGTTTCGAATAGATGCGTCACGTGTTCGTGAAATCGGAATTATCATCGACGTTTCCACATCGGCGCTCTTATCGTCGCAAACTGGTCGGACATCATCCTCGACACCTTGACTTGCTACGAATAAGGCGGTAAATTAATCTGTGCGGTGGTTCGTCAAAGAATCGACCGAAAGAACAAACTTGCCCCGAGGTGACTGGTATATATGGGTGGAGAAAAAGAGAGAGAAAAAAAAAGAAGATCGACATCGTTGTGTAGTCCTGAGAGAATGCTTGTGCTTCTAATTAGACAAATAGAGGATCGGTTGGATCGCGAGGACCGCAGCGCCGTCGTTCATGTAAAGATCCTTGATACTTCTCTCTCTCTCTCTCTCTCTGTTTTCCACGTATCTCTGCCTCTGTATCTCGCGTCCTTATATATATCGAAATCTACCGCGTGTAAAACCAGTTCTGCGACTCGAGGATCGCGAGAGGATAGAGCACCTTATGCTTGGTGCACGCGGCTTCTCAAGCAAAATGGTTCACACTGATCACGCTTCATTGTATTTTTCCTGCCTCTCGTTCTTCTCTCTCTCTCTCTCTCTCTCTCTTTCTTTCTCTCTGTGCGCTTGTTCGTGCTGCTCTCCCTCTGGCTGTGGATAGTATGACCCATTCAGGGTATCTCTCGTTTAGCCGCGTATCGTGTGTCGCTTTTACTTAACGGCAAGCGAGCACTCCGCGTCGTGTTCGTCGCGTTCCGAAGTGCTTCGAGACTTCTGCAACGATAGCTCGTCGCTTTGTGGCTGCCAAGTGTTTTCTCGCGTGACACTCTGTTTTACATAGAAGAGGGACGATCGAGTGAAACGTGACGATGTCCGTCGAAGACCCTGTTGTTTGGCGTTGGGTGTTGATGTCTACTCGGTGTAAAGAAGTCGATGATTTCTACAGGCGAGAGAAAAGAAAAAGGGGACTGTATCGTGGGTGGTGGCCTTCGTTGACGTGTTGATAAGCTGCGGTCTGCTGACAGCTGTATGACATATATTTAACTCTGACTTCATTCACTGTTCATTTCTGTGGGAAAGATCTGTGTTTCCATCGGTCAAATGTCTAGCGACGTTGCAGCAATGAATTATCACTTTACTGGAGATCTTAAAATTAACCCTTCGAATTCTAACCCGTGAAACTTTTGGAAACCAAATTCTCCACATTTATTCTCCACACTATAACACCTTTAGAAACAATCTCCCAATTTTGGGTTATCAAGCAAAACACGCGTGTCGCCTTGGCGGCGCCAGTAGAGTGCAAAGGGTTAAGAAATCAAATCTCCTTTAATCTTTCATAATAAAGTGAAGTGGTCTGCGTGAACCGGCTACCTTGCGCAAACATTAAACAATCTCGTTTCACATTTTTGCCAATTAGCGTTGAAAATACGAAAACTCGACGTATAGCTGTCTCCTCCTCGAGGCAGATCCTCGTTTCGTCTGTTATTACTCATGATAGGGCGGGCCGGACCGGGCAATCAACGTTTGCCCAGTGACATTTCAAACGAAACGGCATTGAGCTTATTCCGTGCGTGCACTGTCCGGGCACACGCAATTGCATAGACCTTCGGCCGTCAATCGACGTTATGAGAATGTCAAAGCACAAAAGAACACATTGGCTGGGGACGGTGGATCGCGGCGCCGTACAATACTTGGTAATTAAAGGGTGCACCGGAGAGGGAGGACGCGAGCTGGAATCTAATTGCTCCGTAGCCGAAGCTTTCCGATACGAAATCCGTCGTTCATCGGCATCCCATGAATCTTCGCTCTTTCTTGGCCTCGCTTAAACAAACACTGCGTCTGATCCGATTCGAGACACGCCAGCGTTTCCTTATTCTCCTGCGGCCGAGACGACGTGCCGTTTATTTAAATTGCTGCAATGCCTGCAGGCTACGGTTGAAACATTTTAATTTCGCATTATGGGAGCCCCGCGTTTATTTTCCAGACGGATTACTCGGTTGCCCGGATAATCGTTTGTTATGGAATTACGCGAAAAGCCCCTGGGGTTCGTGAACCCTCGCCTTCTGCGTTTCTTGCGTGAACCGGCCGACCAGATGATGCTCCTTTCTCATGAGCTTTTTCGTCGAATTAGGGTCGTTCGTTGGATAGCTTAATTTCCCTTTCTACGTCGACGAGCATTAACACACCGCGTAATTGCGTTGTTTATGGTTATTTAATACTGAGAAATTCGTTCTTATATAGAGTACAGAAAAAGTGTCTTCAGTATAGAAGAGTATGTTTATATATCGCAGAATTTCTCCAGTGGAAAATAACTATTATTTAACCGTTTTAACTTCGATCTCGTCGTTATAGGAAATAACGCGATAAATTGAAAATGGTTCTTTGTATTTGAGCAATTGAAACCACGTAATCACTTTAGAACGATCTGTTAATTGTGTAAATGAATTACAAAGATTCGTTCTTTGTTGATGCAGCGTCGGCATCATGTTTATTACGATCTCGCTACTTCGGTTAATTGCTATTGTAAGAAATGATCATAGTTGAACTATTTAGTTAATTATCATAATTGCATATATTGGTCATTCTCGAAGTATCTCTTGAAATGTGTAATTCTTCGAATCAGACCTTGTGAGGATTTTATTGTGTCTGTTGCAATTAGTCATGGGGGAAGTTTTTCAGATAATCGTAATCGGGAATTTCTTGGAAAGGTAAACGTTCCCTTAAATTGACACCGATAACACGATCCTCGTTACTCGCGAAAGGTATCCGCTGTTTTCTAGTTACACGTTACCCTAAAACCTCTCATTAAGTACTCACGGGGCAAATTTAGACGGAGCAGGCGGTAAACTGTAAGTCATGCTTCAGTAATATCCTTGGTCGTGTAATCATCTCGATCGCGTCATATTTTCAATATACCCTGAATTCTTCTAAGTGCGCGTCGGGATAATTACACGCTGCACGCCGTAATAACATTCAATTAACGATAAAGATGTAATAAGTAACGCGGCGTGTCAACATTGTAACGAAGCGAATTACTTAACGACACTCTAAATGACGCCAAGTTTATGCCTTTTATTACCAAGACGAGTATCATTAGTTGAGAATTACTCGCGGCCACGGTGGTGCAGCGTGTTCAGGGTGTAATTACCGTAACTACGAATTTGCTCTATGATACATTTTAACGGCAATTTTTCTGTCTGATACACGACGAGACGTAAATTACGATGGAAAGTGTAAAGAAGAATTATTACGTTCTAGGGGAATGTTAGTTTTAGTCGTTTCAACGGGAGATAATTTTTCTTTGAAAAACTTCAGAAAGTGGGTAGAAATTGGTGTTTTCGAAGTTGACACCTGGAAGTTGCCTTAAGTTAGGTCTCGTTAACGCGAACTCGAAGGAGGTTCGTAGACCTCGCTAAGAGATAGGTAACCTTGCAAGGCCTCCTCGCAACCTCTCTCTCCCAGCAAGGAACCCGCTACAAGACATTCAATGGAAGGAGACGAGAACTGGAAAGAGCCTGGCTGGCCAGGACGTTGGATGCTCGCGGTATTTAGCAGCCGTTAAATGGTTCTAAACAGCTCTCACGGAATGGGCAGTTCCAGCTTCTTCCTTTCTCCTTCTCACCGTTGTAGAGAGGCGTTGTGAATCGACGAGCACAACCAGAAATGATCGTTCTTTTTCTCTCTTTTTTTCTCTTTCCGCCTCGACCTTTGCCGATTACGCTAATTCTGTAACGTAACAGCTGAACACGGAGAGGCCTGATTCGATCGAAAATCGTGGCGAAACATTATGATTACCACTCGTCCCTGTTACGTTCGTTCGTGGTTTACGACTGGACAACTCCTCTTCTACCCGAGCTGTTACAAATTTCCGTTTTCCTCCTGTGTTGCCGCGGCTGACTCATATTTACGAAGCGAGACGGACGTCTCTTCTTTGAGCATTCCTCGTGAGTGAATCCGGAGTAGGTAAAGCAAGAGAGTCAAGATCATTAACAATCCTTTCCTTCAGGCATTCTTCGTCACGCTTTACCGATTGATCAGATGTTCCGTCCGGCAGCGTGTGTAGTCTCTTTGTGCTTTACCAAGTTCTTGTTGCGGTAGCCAGCAGACATGACTCAGACTTTATTAGAGATTCCGTTGAACACGCGGCAAAAAGGTAGCACGAATCTGCGTTCCCTGTTTTTACCCCGTTCTCCGCCAAGTCGCATTGTTGAAAAAATCCGTTTGATGGTTGGTATCGAAGGGTCAAGATGTTGGGAACCAATTATCATCGAGCGTCGAGACTTTCTTGACCTCTTCGTACTTTAATCCTTCGTCTTGACACTGGCGTTGAGTTTGTGTCGGGAAGTCATTCCTTTCGAGATTTACGGTGGCTTTTGTAATTCTCTTTTCTCGACTTAGCTTTGTGTAATCTATTTCCTGCCTTCGAATCTGAAGAGTTCATTAAAAGGACGCACTTGTCGAAAGATTCTAGAGACGAAGGAAAATTTAGAGGCAAATTTTTCGATTGTTTGGCCAAACTTGTTATGTCAAAAGGTTCGCCTCCCTTCCTTAGTAGAAGCACGATCACTCGGTTGCTCTTTGACACCTCAACTCAACGGTTGCGTCGCAACCGTAACACACTTTGTAATTACCGGTCGTCATTATGATCGTGCTACTCTAGTTGACGCGATGATTATGGTGCACCGACGGAAGTAAATCGCGAATAGTCGGCCACGGTCCGTGGCCACCGTACAGCCTGCAGCAAGGAGCGCAAGCAGGTAGTGCACCAGGACCGATTAACGCAGCGACAGCTTCGCTCGTACAAAGTTATCACGGTTGCAGATTGAATTTTAGCTAACAACCGTACAGTCACGTGAGCTTTTCGTTTAACTCTCTCACTCGATATCAGACAGTTTCACATCGAGACTAATCCAGGTGGGAGGTTCGTTCCTTGCTCTTTCAAGTGTGAGCATTAAATCTTGGACAATTGGAGCACTGTGTTTTAGGGTTGAACTCGTTGACGTCGTTGATATATTGTGTACGGTAATACCTGTGTAAATAATATGTCCAGGTTAGTAGGTCAGAAATCTATTTACGAGTACACTTAATATGCAAACCTATTAGACACCTTAAATCTAAGCTCCGTATACGATCTTTACATCTGCATAAATATAATTTGGTGTTAACAAAAAGTTCGATTGCCCTACACTTTTATATCTGATTACGTTACGTTCTCCAATAAGGCTCGGCGCTTGTTCCCGTCGTTGTATCTAACTATCGAATAATACTACCACACGTCTCCAGCAAACGAACTTCATTCTCCCAAAGAACCTACGCGAACGACCTTCGCCTGGAAATGATTCGAAGAATCGAGCCCAATTTCCACTCCGGATACTCGCACGTGTGTACATCAGTATTCAAGCAATTAAGGTAGCGAGTATCGCGTGATCATCAACGTTCAGCTAGGAAAGAGCTCTCTCCTTCCATCTGACGACACATAACGGCATATCCTTGCTTCCCCGTGAGCCGAAGAATGTTCCGGGACGCACGCGTAAGCGCCACATAATAACGAAGTTTATCTACGAGCAGCAACCTCTAGGATAGTCGCGGGGAATCGTATAGTCGCGTGATTAACTAGCCAAGGGAGGACGATTGTGACGGCGAGGTGTCCCGAAGGGGAACAGCATCGCGTAGCAATGGATATACCGTGTACCTCTAATTATTGTCGCTATCGCAGCATTTATCATTCAAGCGTCAGCAAGGGCGGCTAGGGGGGAGCAGTGCATTTAATTCCAATTAGTCGCCGTGATCCGAAACCAGTTTCGTAACCGGCGAGGATCCACTCGGTGAGGAACTATTGCCTCTTATTCTCTCGTCGAGATATCCTTCGCACGTGAGAGATACCATGGAACCACGCACCGCGATTACTCCGTTCGCGAGACTTCCCTTTCTTCTTCTTCGTCCTCTTCGGACCAACCCATGCCGCCACCTATCTTTTCAACCACTGTCGCGGTTATCGGTTGTTTCGTAATTTGAATAATTTATGACCACGATAAGGGATAGGAGCAGTCGAACCGAATAGAAAAGAATCCTTCTCTGGTATATGATTAGCTGTTGCTTCCGAGCTCCTCGTCAATTATACGCTCGGATGTTTCAACGTCCACCGATCTGAGTATTCGTTGGGTAGTTTCGAAAGTTTATGATTATTTAATGATTATCGACAGGGAGTTTTTTTCTTCTTTCTAAACGATTATTTTAAAAGATCTCGAGAACGATACTTCCGTATTGTGCGGAATGGTCGAAGATGTTTAAAGTTCCACGCGCGTTTCTCGATGCTAGGCGAGTTCGGAGAGCCTGGAGACGTTGGAAACGATGGAAGCAGCATGTGTACCTGTCTCGTTGTACCTTTCATTACTCAACTAAATGTACACAAACGTTTAACGAGTGTTAAACCCATAAAGGTGTTGCTGACACTACGAGCTCGACGCCTCCGCTTCTTCGAGCCGAGGTATTCCGTTAGTTTCTTAGAGCGGGGTACGTAGCACGCATCCAGCTTGAAACGAGAACAGTTTGGTCCTATTTCAGAAAAATCGTTCGTTCGAAGTGGACGTTGACGTCATTTCAAATTATCCTCTTTCTCTTCTTTTTTCAAACGTATTTTCGAATTTGTTCAACGAGGTCGTTGTTTGAATTTTTCTGAAATCCTTCGATCGTGTTTACTTGTACGTGGAAAAAGCTCGGAAGGTCTGGCGTGCAATCGAATTTTATCACTGGCATGATGACTCGCCACGTCATATCGCGTTGTCGTGCAAACGCTATGCACGATAATAGTTTTCAGTGGCTCTCGCAAATGGCTATTCGTGACAACAATACGTAGAAAGAGCCTTCGGAAACGAGTTTAACATTTTCAGTTGTTTACCGTCTTGCGTGGATCACGATGAATACGTTACGCAAGACTATCTCGAACCGACGTGTTCCTTCGATAGAATACTCCGTTTGCCCCTTGGTAGAAATGAAGCGACCGTGTTGACTTTTACATGTAATATCAGCGGTGTGATCTGGAAATTCATTCGGAACCCACATCCAGGAAGCGTGACGGAACGTTCGATAAAGTGCGATGATACGGCGCCGTAGATGGTGACTCTATTCCCTATCGAGGAAAGCCGAGGGAGAGGAAGTCGAATGAATTTACCTTTTTACGCCACCCGCATGGCTGCTGTTATTTTTATCGGACTCGATCTTTCTGCTGTTCGAGCAAGTTCGAAGGAGTATATGGTAAGAACAAGCACGATCAATTTTAATTCTTTCAGCTACAGTTATTTAACCCCTTAACGTTCACGTTTTATCTTTTTTTAAATTATTTCTTAGCTATTATTTATCATGCTAGAACTCACGGTTTTTCTGATAATAGAAAGGACAAGGCGATATAGAAAATAAACGGAAACAATTAAATAAAATTAAGCGGTTAGCTATTCATAATTACTATAAACTTGTTAGAAACCTCGTGCAAAATAAAACTGAATGTCTGATTACACGATAAAATGGCAATTGTCCGTACCAAACAGAGTTCTCTTTGTTCACTGAAATCGAATTTAAAAAGAAACAACATCCACGTAATTTAGCCCCACCCTACGGCGCCAGTGACGTTCGCCTAATTGTGCATCGCGGTATTTTTCCCCGGAGAAGACAGTGCGTCGCTCGATTGTATCGCGTGCGCGTATAAATATGGAAAAGACGTTTTGTACGCTCCTCTGGCTCGCCAGACTATCCTTCCAATAATTTGTTTTGCAAACGAGCCTTTAAGGTGTGCGATAAGCATGACTGGTCGATGAAGCTTGTCATGCGGATTCTCGTCCCCTGTATATCTCGCTTTCCTTGCTCGCCTCGCGCGCTCTCTCCTTCTCTCTCCCACTTCCGTTTTCTCCTGTTCTCGTCCGCGTGCACGCCTTATGTGTACCAACCTGTCGAATCGGTTGCAACTCGACTTGTCCCTTCAGACGGAAGAAACGACCAGGACGGTCTCTCCCTGGTCGCAGATACGATCGAAACCTTTTTCTTTTTCCTTTTCCTCTCTTTTTTTCTCTCTTCTTTCTTTTTGCGTGGGTGATTGATCGAGGACCAAGAGCTAGGCTTGCCCTTACCACGACCGATCTTCGCATAATGTGCTTTGCTGCTTCTTTCGTGGCTTATTGTTTGCTCGCCCCTCGTGCAGCTACGCGTGTAAGAGATGCACGAGTTTAATGATAAGGTTGTGCGTAGCGGTTTTGCAATACGTTTTTCGGACGATAGCGATTGTTTATGGTAATTCGAAGCTGGTTTCTGTACGACGATGACTAGACCAGATCTCAATTCACTTTTATAGTCGCCGGCGATTAGAGGATCACCCAGTGAGGTGGTTTTATTTATTAGCCGTACAGCGTGCGTAGTTTTCAGTCAGACGCTTTCCTTTGGTTTAGTTTCCTTGGACGAGGTTCTGTCGTAGGAAACTTTTAGTTCGGTCATCTTGTCGCGGTCAGGATGTGGCTGTAATTACGTGGGATATTTTTGAAATTGCGACTTTCTTCGCGGAATTCTTCAAGTTTCTTTTATTATTACTGTGCATTATTTACAGTATTCCCATAACACTTAGATTTCTCAGACGATCGAAAAGTTTTATCGTATTGTCTTAAGTGTCATACAATTTTTCCAAGTTATCTTTTGGGAATTCAAAGTTTCGTATTATCGACCAACACGAACGTGACGTTTCAATTGAACGTTACACGACCGAATAAAGAAAAAGAAAGTCAACAGAAAAACAATCGAATTCTGCGAGTACGGTCGAAATGACACGGTGCCAAAAGGAGTACGAGGAAACCTTGAGCAATCGACACATGCAAGAAAAGAACAATCGAGCGTTCTCACGCGATTCGATTGCGTAAAATATCAATGTCCTCGCGAGCAAGGTCCCGGTGATAACGATCGGCATCGATGCACGCACGCGAGACACGCATCGCGCAGGTTGGCGAGCCAGAGAGCAGCCTGGCAAGCCGAACGACCGCAATTAACCTTACGTAACTTGTCGAGTCTTTCCTGGTGGCCTCACCGGCTGTTCGCCGCAAAGATAAACTGCACACAATGCGTCGCACGGAAGGCTGGGCCCGGCGAGAACGTAGAGGAGTCTTCGAAACCGGCCTCTGAAACGAGACGAACAGCGGTGGTGTCTTCCTCGTCGTTTTCGCTCCTCCGGGTCGGGCGAATATATCGGCGATAATTGTTTTTAGTGCCTCCACGCCACCAGGAAGGCGGACACGCCGGCAACATGCTAATCGAAATCGTAAATCCGACCGATAAGAAACGCCGCGGTTCCACGTACAAGCGCGCGACGTATTCGCCGCATGGAACGACGCTCCGCACAGAATGTGTGTGTGTGTGAGAGAGAGAGAGAGTTTTCTATGTTCTCTGCATTATGATCCGGTTTCGATGCGGTGGGCAGCGATTTTTCCCACTATGTCATTAGCGCGCATAGCTTTCGCCGATAAACCGACCCGCTTGTTCCACGATATTTTCGTCTCTGTTCCGATACCGAACGTTGCCAGCTACGACACAGGGAACGTGGAAAAATTGTCTCCTTTTTTTTTTTTTGCTCGTGACATTGATATTTAGACTTTGAGCTTGCTTTTCCATATGCGTGGCGGATAAGTACATTCTTGATGGTAATTAACGTTGCTACTGGATTGAAATTCTTGGCTCGAGGAGCATTTGTTATACTTCCTTGGCGATGAAGATTTGTGCGTTTGCTTTTGGCGTGAGTTAAGTTGATTCGAAAGAAATTATTCTGAGGTAACTGTATTTTAAATTTGAGAACTTGAGAATATTCTAAAAATAAAAAGTAATTTTGCATACTTATCTCGAAAGCACCGCTAAAATTCATGCACAAGTTCTTGTTTCTTACTGCGCTTGACGCGAAGACTGCAACAACTTTTTCATCGGCCCGTTCAGAACCGCGCTTCAAAAATTTTACGATACACAGAAGGCTCGTACCTTGTACCCAAGATCTTTCAGAAATATGCTAAAAGTCAACAACGAGCCGCTTCAGAAAGGCCACAGACCGTGCTTGGAGATTCTAAAGATAGTAGAACTATCCCCCGCGATAAAATTCAGCCTTAATACCGTACGAAAAAACCGACTGTCCAACGGAGAGAATTTTCGCTGCAGAAACGTGATTTTCTTTGCTGTTTATGCGCGCGGACGGCAAAACTATTTACACAAGCGTGGTGAAAAAGGTTCACGCGCCTACGATACGTTTGGCCGGGTGGACGGAAAGAACGCGGGTATAATTTGCAGTGTCGTATTGCTAATAATAGAGAGCACGTATCCACGCGTCTGACCAGTGCGGATATTATTACCGATTCCGTTACAGGGAACTGTCCTTAACGTAATGGCACGCTTCTAAAGCGTTACGACCGCGCGGTGCCGGTGCGCCGCGACTTTATGAAGGAGGAAGGCCGCGGAAAAGGGGTTCGCGGTCGTGTTTATGTGCCCCTTAAAATTCGACGATCGCCTTTATGCCGCGTGATTAACATACTTCAATGTATCGTAAAAGGCGGCGACAGAGTATCGTCTAAAATAGGAGAAGGAGAGGTGGTGTTTTCACGGTGTGTCTCGCGGCTTGCAATTGATTTTCTATGCAGAGAGATGAAGCCTTAAAAGTCGGCGTACGGAGCTGTTCCCCATACGATTACCGGTGTCGTGTGTTCCGTATGCTATAAATACACCTCTCCTCGATATTATTGATTTACATTGGTCCCCGTGTGCCGGTAAATAATGGACAGGGGTGTCTGGTCGGTGTATATTTTAATAAAATTAATGCACCGGAGAGTGTACCGTGCGTGTGCATAGTCGTCGTTATCGGTAAATAAAAAGACCGGCGAGATGCTTACGCGAACGAGAATGGTTCGAACCTACCTGTAACGCCACAGGTAATTGTCAGGAAGAACTGAAAACGGCGACCGGAGAGAGAGAGAGAGTGAGAGAGGTTGAACATTGGTCGAGCGTCGCATTATTTCTGGCGTCGTAACGCGCAATAGAGTTCTTGATTTAACGCACATCTCGACGAGGATTCTTTCTTTAGCGAGTCGCGATCATCGTAAACGGAAACCAACAGCGTGACACGGAGCCCAACAGACGGAACGAAAGGTGTACGAAAGTCCCGTGTCAGAAAATGGCGGGAACGCGGCAAGAGAGGTGAGGGAATGGTCAAAAGACTTCCCGTATTCAGATCGTGAAACGAGTGGTATTTGCATCGAAACGATAAGTTTATTCGGCACATCGACGGGTAATCCACTTATTAATGCACGCTACGCTTTTTAGGACAGAGATGAGCAACTTGTGATCGGTCGAAGTTGTTTGTACGGCCTGTTTCAATTAGACGAAGTAGAAAAGTTTGCGTTTGGAGGATACAGAGATCTATGAGAAATTTTCTGAAGATCGTATGGGGTTAGAATTTGGGAACGTGTTTTTATATTGCGTTAGATTTTTTAGCGAATGAGATGATCTCTTGTGAATGAACCTTGTGCAAAATATAGCGGAGAAAAGATGTATGGAACTCCGTAATATTCACCACGAATCGCAATTTCTTTAGTATTTTTGAACTGAAAGTTACTTTTTTCTTAATTTTTTCTAAATAAAAACTGTCAATATTAACACTTTTTAGAATTAAAACAAGTTAAATTAAATTGTTTAATTTTCTTGTAAGAAAACGTACTTATTTTTACCTCTACCGAAAATAAAAAATTTCACTCGGTAAGTTGACAATTTTCCAATCAATAAATTAGGCTGAATTTCCATTTTTGGCCCGTCGCGAGAAAAGGTCGCTGTTTTCGGCGATCCACGCGGAAGCGTAAACGGTGAATTTGTTTTCGATGCGATCTGCGAATCTTTGTCGAGCGAAGGAGATCGTTCTTGTTCACCAGTTGTTCCACGTTGCCGTATGGTCCGCGGAATTGCTGGCGAAATTACCGCTGGTGTCCGCTTGACAATGTTGGCGTAGGACGTGGGAATTTGTGGCCGGCGATAGGTCAGCAATGAACGCCGATTTAAATAGCCTTGATAGAGGTATCGCGAATGGAATTACGGCCGGCTGTAATATTTTGCATTCAACGCAACGGGGATGAAGTGTTTCGTTATGCTTTTTTATCACGCTAGATCGAGCGCACAAAAATGATTCAGTCGTTGTTCTGCTTTCTACTTTCTCCAATACAGTGTTTTTTTTTTAAATTAAATACGCAAAACATAATTGTGTCTTCCAAGTGTAAAAGTAAAAGTGATCAAAAACTTGCTGCCAGAGATAATGGTTCTTTAGACATCGAATTTAAAGTTTTTCCTCAAATATAGTGAAAAAAGTTAACGAATCAATCGAATCTAAAAGTCTTTTATTTCTTATGATTTGATTTAGTATGTTTTATCAGTATGTAAAGGGATAATTATTACGTTTTCTCGCTATAAAGTAAAACCAGGTATTTTTTGATTTGTGTAGTTTTAGAATTCTCCTATAAATTTATTTTTGACACATTTAATAAATCAATTAAAAAGCAATCAATCCCGAGAAATCTCGTTCAGTTGTTATTTACTAAAACGTTTTACGATGTGAAAGAGGTGTGCTCGTAAAAAAATAAAACAACTCTATAAAAATTGATTCGACCAGAGTAAAATGAAAATTTTGCAACCGATAAATCCCGGACGTGTATTTTATGGCAGTTACCGTAATGAATATGCTACGTGTTTTATTCGTCCGATATTCTTCTGTATCGTGTCTTTTCAAATTCGTATCTTCGGAAATGAAAGTTTTTATAGTGCACGCGTTCTTTTACAGTGCTCTCGTAAAGTAAATGGAATTCAACTGTACAGGTGTGCAAACCCCAGGTGAATGGGACCACGAACTCGCGCGTTCTTGGTCTCGAGCTGTTTAAAGCGATCATATAATAACACCTGCAATTTCCCTTATTTTCACGTCGGCGATCAATGTTTAACGATGCTATTATTAGCACGCTTTCTATCGTGCACGAATTAAAGTTAAAATAGGTACAAGAAGCGTGATAAAATACACCTTGAATCTCTATAGTACCTACTTCCCATTCGATAAGTGTCTTAAAACACCTATAAACAAGCACCGTATACAAAGAATATCTCTTTGAGTAGCCAAGATCGCGATCTTTTTTCCTCGTTCGAAATTAGAACGCCCCGTTTGTGAAAACTCAACAGCGCGTGTCGACACTTTTCACGCCTGTGTAAAAGCCAGGAAACCCGTGAAATCTCCTCATCTGGGACACATCGGAGGTGGAAACTGGCGATTTCGGTGTCGAACCGCTATCCAACAATTGGTCGGTTTCAATCGACTTCTCGTTTGGCGCGAAAACCACGGCAGCCGGTGAAATTCCAGTCGACAACTGGCTGTCACCGGTGGGACAGCGTGGGACGTGGGAATTTGTGGCTCGCGATAGGGAGGCGAGGGGCGTCAGAATGCCTGGCAAATAGCTTCGATACCGATGCCTCGTGGTATCGATACCTCACCCCGAGCAAATGCCATTCTCGACCACTGTGGACACGGCCAGTTGATTCGACTGAATTGAAAAAAAAAGAAAAACAAACAGTCTGACACAGACGTGCGTGTGTCGTTCTTATCTGACTCTGAAAATTATTACCGGTAATTTACTCGTGTGATCTTTGCACGATCCTGTGAGACTTCACACCTCGATGGTTAGATCTTACAAAAGTGTGGATCTTTTACGCGAGTGTGTTTCAGGGCAAGTGTCTGGGCAAAGTAGCGCCACTATGGCGCCCCAAATCTCTCGACACACAAAGCTTTCCCGACGCCAACCACCAGTTTTCAGGTTTTTCCATTTTCTCTCTCTCTCTCTCTCTCTCTCCCTTTTCTATCTGTTTTTCTTTCTCCTACTTTTCCCTCGAGCGACAAATATACGGTCGTCGCCGCCGTTGAAACTGAGACGCTAATCGTATTCCCGCTAATAAATCAACGTCGATCGAGAAACTGGTCTACGAAACCAGGCGGACCCGCCGTACGAACGTGTGTGCACGGCGTATACGTGTGTGTTTTGATTATTGCGTAAAAATTAATTAAATATCGATGTTGTATATTGCCGTCAGAGATAGTTAACGGGCGTCACACAGGCCCCGACAGGCAGATATACAACGGCGGACGCATGGCTAATCACGGTTTTGCGGAATCGATTCGAACGTGCACGGCGTTCCAACGACGCGCGTAGAGGCACGCGAGCGAGCGCACACGTTCACGTCGGCTTGTGTAATTACCCAGACGTATTCTCCATCATTCAATGTCTTAATTTTACGCGGACCAAACAACGAGACATCGGACAGAGTTTCACCACCACCACGCATCGAAATCTTTTCTGCTTTTCGTACCGCTACTTTCTACCCTATATTATCGTTATATATCCGCTGTCTCCGATCGCTGGCCAGGTCTAATTAAAAGTTGGATCAATTAATTTCACGGTAGACCGGCAAAATCTAACGATAGATTTATCAACAGTGGACGAATTATCTGATGGGGATTTTTGCATTTCGAAGTAGTTTGAGTTGAGTGAAGGGGTGCAGGATGACGATGGTTTTACCTGGTGTCTTTAGGTTAGGTTAGAAAATTTTTCCGAATTTTAGAGGAGAATGCGAGTCATTTTATGATACGCATCTCATTTGGATTCGTGTCACCGAGGCAGCAAAGAAATTGAAAAATTCCTGTTTAAAGTCTTGCAATATATAAATAAATCTTGCATGAAATTATTTTCTACCGATGAAAATTTGAAGAGTAGCGAACACGATACGAAAAGGGAAAAATTGATCCGCTAATTGACGTGGAACTAAAGCGGTAAATTATAATACCGCATATTTATCGCGTACCTGAAATTATCCAATGTACGAATAACCGTATAACATGGTTCTCTATTTACACTCGCGTGTCCGCGACTCATTTTCTTCTCATAAACACTGCCGGAAGAATCTGTTACAAGTTGGACCAGGTTGGCCGCGAGGTTTCTCACGTGGAAATCATGAAATCGTTGTGACGTTCCCTGAGCATCACCGTTCACCTGTGAAATCACCTGACATATTGGGTGCCGACAGGTTGTTACGATCCAGACATCCGGCGAAATATTTTCTAATATTACGTGTCTAGTAGGTAAGCCCTGGTGGACCCTCGCGATTCGTGTTCTCCTGCATGACATCATTGTCGAGTGAGTTCACTGAATGAAACGGGGGGCATCATGTGCTATAAGTATCCCCCACTTCACTCCGGTCTGTACAATCGGTACACACGATCACGCTGGTAGAGATCGTTCGATCGTGATTCAAGCTTCTGGATGATAGAGACTCCGCGTCGTTGGCCCGTTGAACTTTGAAATGCTGATGGAACTCGGTGAAAAGCCATTCGCCGAGGAACGTGCTACCCGTGCGAATGTTCCCTCCGTGGAAATGGACGAAACCATAAAGACAAGCGTTTCTCAGAGGGAAACGGTTTCGGAATAATTATGAAATCCACGTACGATAAGGTGGTTTGCACGAAGTTTCCTCGTGGATCGGGAAAGGGTTACGAAACGTATAGATCGTCGAGCCGAGAGTATACAGGACAAGAGAGAATCGTGGGTGTGTTTGCCAGCGTTAATCAGTCGAACGATGTGAAATGATCGGGAACGAATGTAGAGAGGGAGACAGGGAGAGTTGCAGCAATCGGTAATTTCAGATTAGCCTTCTCGCGTTTCGGTGGGCAGACTAATCTGCGAAATATAATTAGCGCCGGTGACTAACGCGTACGGTTCTGCTAAATTTAGCCAAATGCAATCATAACAGCGCAGGTGGCCATTTTACCCTTTTCAAGTGTTTGACAAGCCGGGATTATACGAGCCGCTACACGCAGCGAGGCTAGTAGTGAGTCACACTAGGACTAATTATAATCCTTTCGCCCGTAGGTATCCACCAGATCTCTCTATCTCTTTCTCCTTTTGTTCTGCTCTTTCATCGTTTCAAACGCTAATTTGTATCCCCGGCGATAATGATATTAATTATAGCCTCCTTTGAAGAGCAAATATGGATTAAAAGGGTGCAGGGAGTCGCTTTGTGAGCTGGAGAGCTTATAAATCACTCATTGATTCAGAACTTTCGCTTGTTTTTCTGCCAATGAAGAGTGGTTGAACTTTGAGGTGCTATATTTCACCGAAATTTTACACACTGTAGTATTTTCTATTTCCTCGAAAGAAACGGACTGTTTCGTCAAATTTTAGGGAACGATTGCTATTTTTTAGGCGCAATTGTGTAATTTCGATAACCAAGTTGGCTCGTATGAACATTTCACGAATTTCCCTTTAATTATTACACATGTTTAATTCGCCTCACGCGAGTCACACTGATCGTCGCGTTACTTCTGTTACAGGTGCACAAGAAAATGCACGTAAGGTCAAGGTGACGGCTGAGCATGGAGACCATGCAAGACAGCGGCGGGCTGCAGGTCGATGGCTCGAAAGGAAGTGTCGCGTCGGGTTTACACAGCTCGAAAACAGTGAATCAGTTGAAAATAGTGGAAAGTGGTGATGAAAGTGGCAAGGTGCTGACCGCTGCTAAATCGGAGATGGATCCTTACAAGGAATTGGAGTTGTATCTCGCCAAAGTCAATGTGAGTCTTTCAGAAGAATTTCTTTTATCAAGTTGTTAGATGTACGAAAGAGTTCGCTTCTCTTTCCTACGTCTAATGTTTTTTCATAGCCTAAGAGATAGCGCTGTAATTCTCGTTCGAGCGTCAACATTAGGGAAATTCCGTGTTTTTTTTTTTTTTTTAAACGTTGATCGGAGATTTCAATCATCGTCGAGCGTAAGCGACGTTTTTAATGAAGCGTTAATACGATCTCGTTCACACGACAAAACTCACAACACGGTTCACTTAGGAATCGATCATCTACTTTATCGATGCTCTCAGCGAGAGCATGCACAACAAATTGAACGTGACGCCATGATCGCCGTGCAAGATTCCAAAACACGTTTCGTCCATGACTGCCTGGTCCACCTCGTCGCCTTCTTGTTTTCGCGATTTTCTTTTTCTTTTTATCACGCCTTTGCCTACCGCGGTACAGTTGTTTTAGAGGCCTCGACTAAACGCCTTGAATGACACCCGAAAGCGCAGGCCAAGTTTTCTCATTCGAGATTTGCCTTTCAACGTAATGCTCGACTTGGATCTGACGCGAAATCTTATTAAATTCTTGTCTCTCGCAAATTCGTTCTCGTGGACAGGGAATTGTTATTTTGTGCGATTATGCTAAATCTTTTTCGTAATTTATCAATCCCCTTTGCTTGCAAATCTTCCGTCTTTTCGTTGAAATAGTTTTGAAGGAAAAAGAGCAAACTTTGCAAATTATCTCTGCAAAATTATCGCGACGGCAGTCTTAGTTCCTCTGTAATATTCTTAAAGGATGCTGCGACGCAAATGTATCTCATCCACTAACATATTTACCGTCGAACTTCCAAATCGATTTTCAAGAAAAAACGGAATTTTCCGTAATTTTCAAACTTTGCAAATTATCCCTGCACTATTCTAACATTTACAATCTTCTCTCCAAAAATGGCACCCAAATTTTTTACCGCGATAGTATTCCTGCTTCCTCTGTAATATTCAAATTATCCTTATACTTCAAATCAGGGTAACAAAACTCAAACCAATTGAGAATCTGAAGCAACGTTAAACATCAACATAAACGTGTCTCAAAGAACGCCAGAAAGTTTCCGTCAGTCTTAACGCTTAACTCTTCCCGATCGAAGAAATCGATCCCGAATGTTCCCCGACACGACGCACCGTGTCACCGTGAACGGTATCGCGGGCAAACGGCTGCGGGAGATCACGGCTTATTATCTCGTCGGATTCCCTCTTACTCTCGTCGCTCGCCTAAATTGGTACACCTGTTCCAGAATCTCGGCCCGTCGAATTAAAGGGGCCGCGGGACGGGTGAAAGAGGCGCGCGCGACCGGTTTTGATTCGCGAGAGAGTCAAAAGCTTGTACGTGGCCGCGTACACGGGATCCACGGTGCAATTATTTCTTCTGGAGCGTGTCGGCCGCGTCGATGTAAGCCCCGTCCTCTCTAAGTGGTGTGTATAGACCGGTGGATCGTTGGATGCATGCACCGGTGCATGTCGACGCCGCCATCGAGCCGATATTTGCGCCGCGCAAACAGAGGATTCCAATCGGCCCCGACACACGTCGCTGCACGCCGCGGACGCCGCTTCTAAAAACGAGTCGTCGTCGGACGCGGAAGCAGTTCGTCATCCTCCCACTATTTCTACAACAACGTTACGTGACTCAGAATTTTCTGCCCCTCCGTTCTTCTTCTTTTCCTTATTCCGTGTTGCACTCTCGCGGCAGCGGAAGCGCGCGAGAAGAAACGGAGAAATAGAGGATATTCGTCGATCGAACGTCGTTTCCTTCGGCGGGATAGGTAGTTTACGTTGCCATTAAGGCGTGGACGTGACTTAGAGCTGGGTATGTTCTTTCGGGGCGAATGATACAGAGAACGTCTACGGTTTTTACTTGGCTGTATTTTTGCGTAATGAGAGGAAGTACTTTTTCTGAGGTGCTGCAGTTGTTATTTGGATCGAAGTGATGGTTGAATGAGATCCTGTTGTGGTTAGAGATGCAAGAAGCATTATTGCTGAAATTTTATTAGATTCTTCACGCTCTTTGCACGGGTTGGAAAAGATTTTCTCGGAGTTACTGGGTGGAGATAATTTCCTGCTTCGTATCGATTGTGGTGTGAATGAAAAAATGTAAATTTTATGGGGAGTGTAAGTTTGGAATTTGCATTTGATCAGCGGTTCAATACTGTTTTTCATCTGTCGAGATTAAGGATCACAAGTAAATTCAACGGAGTATCATATTGAACCTAATCAACCCCACATTTAACAGCCCTCTTTTCTGTGTTGAAAAAACATGGCAAACTTGATAACGGCTATTCTCTCATGTGAAACTAACGGAGTTTCTTGTACTTACAAAGAGTCTGCTACGTCACTATTAATGTCAAGTAGCCAGATTACGTCACCGAATAAACATTTCTTTAATCAGCCGTGTAGAAAAGTAGATACAAAAATAACACGAGTGTTCGAATAAAAAGAGCTTCGATTCCGAGTGGATTTACCGCTGCACAGTTTCACCCGTCAAAAATATCCCACGTTTCTCTCTCTACGACGTAGAGATTTGGTCAAGGTTGCTCCCTTTTAGTCAAGTAGTTCCCCATGGAGCAGAGCTTCAACCTTCAATCGTATCGTATTCCGCCTTTTTCGATTGCTGCCTCTCGTTCGATCCTCCTCCGTGCACGGATATATTTCGTACACAGCAGAAAAGGGAAGAGAAGAAGAAGAGGTCCGGGGTCAAAAGCCAGAGAGGCGGCTGTCGCGAACAAAAATGACTCGAGTCTGTGTGTGTATCTACTTGGGCTTTGATGGGTCACGTGAACCTTCTCTGGTTCACACGATCGCGGGAAAAGAGCAAAAAATTGACGTCGTGTCACATGCAAAAACGAGGAGAGATCCGTTTAAGTCATCTGTTGCTCAGCTTGTCTGTCGTTGATCCTCTACCCCTCTCTGCTCTAGGCGAACGACGCGAAACTGTACACGCTTTTTTTTCTCCACCCGCATAGATAGTCGAGCCTTTATAGCCGTGTTCCCCGAGCCGGAGGCATGGGCGAATTAATTGCTTCGCGGGTAATTAATTAAGCGGTTACGTTGAACAGTCGGAATTAATGGGACAGACGCTACTCGGTAGAGCTTGGCGAGTAGTGCGTCTTAACAAAATGTTCACGTGACTATTGCGAGTTGTTAGCAAGTGTATAAATATGTCGCCGATAGACGTTTATGGTGAATTGATAATAAACTACCGAACGTAGACGAGAGGATTTTATTAGCCGACTTATTCTTAGGAATCTTCTATTTTCGAGCGAAGATTTCAGGAATATCTCGGTAATTACTAGGCTTTTACTGCTCGTTCGATATTTTTGCGAATTGTAGAGTAATTCGTTCGAGAAACTTCGAGTGACTCGAGTCATAGGTAGTTGGATGAAAAAGTAGCAAAAAACTGTTCCCTCTGGTATGATACGACAATTATCTGAAACAATTTTTCATATAACAAATCGGTTACGAGTTATTTAACATCAGAGTTCGATGAATCACCCTGTATAGCATTAATCATATGATCGTGAGTTGTTTACGCAGGTGCTGTATTAAAAGTAGGTTTCTCGTTACGAAATGAAATTTTTTTGTTAAGAATTAAGTTATTTTAAAATCAGCTATACTATACTATATCCAAGAAATACTTCATGCAGGCACAAATCTTTCTTTCAAAACGATACAATCTTGTCCAAAATAAAAATATTTTTCCTCCACAGTAGCCCGTCGAATTTTCCACTGTAATTAATCGTCCCGACAATATAACCCTTTAACGAACCAATTAAACTAATGAATAGTTATTTAAACCGAAAGTCCGCGCGGGTCAAACGATATTCTGGATAATATGCAATTCGCTCGAAGCTGAGGGACAATTAATGAATGAAAGTAATTCGCCGACCAGCTAGCTGAATTAATCGGTTAAATTAATCGGTCGGTTGTTCACTCGGCGAGCTTGGCCGATGATTTCGCGACAAGGTCGGTTCTCAAGCAAAGCTCAAGCAGGATCCCGTTTCTTTGTCGCGAGACGGGCGAATTGGTGCATCCGCTTCGACGAAATCCCATCAGCGTTCATCAGCAACAAACTCCAAAGTCCAGACCGATCAAGGAAACTTGCTTCGACCGCGCCAAATTTAGAGGCGATCTTGGCGTTTATCGATGTTCCGAATACTTGACGCGGTACCCGCCACGTTTTCACTGCCTTTCGACGAAAAACATTCGCGCGACGTTAAGGAAGATACGCAATAATTGCGAGGATCTTCCGCGAAAACGGTGATTTAGATTTCCTGAAACTGTTATTCGACAAGGAAGCGACGCTAAGTGTCCGTTCCGCGAAACGAACGCAGTCTATAAATTTTCTTGTTTAGGCAGTGGCGAGGTCTAGCTAACACCGTTTAAACCTTATTTTTCTTTCTCTCTCCCGATGCGATGATGTCTTTCAGAGAAGACACCGACATAAACCTGTCAATTCTCGAAAAATTGTACTTCCTTTTATCACCTACTCGGTCTCTCGCGAGTTAAAAAGTCTAACGCACGCCTGCAGATACGAAATTCCGCGAAAGGTTTCGTTTAAGCGTTTCGAAAAAGGCGCAAACTGTTGAGCGTTGAAGAACTTCTGAACGGATAGCCGAGAGAGATTTCTTTTTGCGTAAAAACAAGTGGAAACAAGCTGTTAGGCAGTTTGATGCCCCGGGGGCTTGATATAATGGGCTGGAATGTTGCCCGGGGTAAATTAATTAAGTGGCTAACGATGGAAAGGTTGCACAGGCCGATTATGCCGTCGAGTGCGTGATTGTCAAGCGCGGGAATGTCGTTCATTGTGTCAGCGATCAGCTTCTATTATTCCTACGCAATTTACGCCTCCGTGAACGCAACCGAGCTACCCGTTTACTTGGCCGCGCTGTGTAGGAGGGACAAACCGTGTAACAGATTGCTCGAGTGCCCGATCAGCCGGCTACGGGATTATTGCTTAATGATCGTATATCGCGGAGAAATGTTTGTGGTTTGACGATCAGCGGGGCAGGCCAGCGTCTGGTCTCCGCGCCGCGACAGCTCCTGCGACGCTCACCTGGCACAGGTGAGTCAGTAGGTCGCCGAAAGTGATCTCGCTTTTTACGCACCTTCGCCTCAGTTCTCGGCTGAAATTTCTTGCAACAACAGCTACGGTAATATCGCCCCTCCTGTTGCAACTTGTGTACCTGGTATATATCAAAACGATGAGTTACAATCTTTCCTCGAATTCCCTCGAATTTCTCTGGGACTTTGCGAGTGAAAGTCCATTTCTGTGTAACGATCGTACGATACGCGCAGGATTGACCAATTGTGCTCTTTAAAAAAAGAAACATTCGACGGTAGTGAATTTTCAAGAATCTCTGATTATTTATTATACACACAGACATTTTTTTTGTATTTTCCTGCGTGATTACTTAACTATTATCAACTTGAAAATTTATCAGAGTTTAAGGTGTTTGTCACCGAAAACGTGCTGAGTCTTTTATTCGAGTTGAAAAACAGGTGGATTCGTTCATTAGTGTATCTAGGTGCAAAGTGTGTTTGCATCGGTTGTAACGATCCTGTAGAAACTTGGTCTCTGTGGCTACTTTTGGAAATTACGTCACGAGTGAGCGATTTCTAGACAGCGGAGACAGAAAGAGAGAGAGAGAGAGAGAGAGAGAGAGAGTTACATAGGTTTTTAGGCAAGTTCTTCTCACCGTGCCGTTCGGTGAATTTATGATGGCCGATCGTTTTAGACGGCCTCGCGTATAAATCGCGGCGGGCACGTGGTCTCGCGAGCCTGATGTAGAAATCGATTGGTAGTAGTCGGAACGAAAGGTTGTTACATCGGGCACGATGCCCAACGCATAATTTAGTTACACACGAGCGGTACATCTCTCCTTGATGCGCGTATCTGCCAGAGTTGCTGTAAATCGTTTGACCCTCGGCGACTAAATTACAAAATGATGTCTGTTTTAACCCTGTGCAACGTTTTCTAATGGGACGTCTATATAAGAGGACGCGGATTCAGCTTGACGACAGCAAATGGGATTAGAAGTTTTACGAGCGGCTCGAACAGATAATTCGAACGAATTTCGTGTTTAGCTTTCCGCTTGGATAGCGCGGAGTGGATGCGAACAGAGGGGAAATTATTGTGTCTCACGGAATTTCAATCCTTTTCGCGAGACGTAGAAAGTCTGTTCCGATGCGTCACCATGGTGGTTCGCAGCTGCAAATTGTGGGCATCTGCTCCGAGGATCGGCAGCTTGCGCCGTCGAAGACCTTGGTTCGTCCAAGTTCCTTTTAATCGACGTAATTAGTAAGCCATTAAACGATGGTGTGCCGACTCTCACTCGGAGAATCGACTGCGTTCGACAAATACTCATTAACTGTCCGCGTGTATCGCAACCATGGTGAATTAACCAGTGGGATAAACAGAAGTTGATGTAATTCTACGGGTAAACAATTTTCGCTGGTGCGGGCAAGCAGAAATCTTGTTTTATGGTGCGTATCAACAGTTCCAAGAAACAAGGAAAAGGAATGATTTGGAAAATTTATTACCTATTCAAGGATTCCTTGTGAAATTTCAATGCTGTAGATCAATTAAGAATTCAGTTCCAGTGATGCATTAAAGCTACTACAATGTTAAACGATACATACCAAAAAGCAAAGCAAAATTTGAGATTCTGCACCAGAAAACAATAAAAAAGACTGGTTCCAAAAATTCATGAAATTAAAAATAAAATAAAGAAATTCTACTGGATTGTTTAAAATATTTCAATGTTAAAAATAGACTTGGAATTCCAGCGTAAAACCATTACAACGACGAACAAGGGGAATCCCCAGGTAATTTCACTAAAACTTTCCCGCTACGCTAGAATTCCCGTAATTTCCAACTCGCGTTGCACAAAACCGCGAGCAATTCACCGCTTATCAATCGCGTCAATCTACTTCCACAAAATCTCCATCTCCTTCTACCAGACAGGACTATTCCTCCCATCCGATCCAACCAACGTAAATTCGAATAATCTCCCAGTGGGCCAGAAATGCCGCGACGCCGCACGGTGATCAAGGTGCCTCGGTGTTCCCCGCGCGAGTTCTCATGCTCGGTTCCCATAATCCGGGCTCGTTCGACGGCTTAAAATTTCAATCAGCCCCCGCGACGTCGGGACACGAATTTATTCCGCGCTCGAGACCGCGTCGAGCGTGTGCACGCGGTACGCGTA
>NW_017100500.1:677190-706328 GCF_001263275.1 Habropoda laboriosa | reverse complement strand
AGAACGTTCCTTGGGCGCTCGCTCGCTCCGCCCCAGCGAGCGAGCGAGAGCGAGCTCTCGCGAGCACATGAAGTCCAGGCGTTTGCGTTTACGCTTCAGGTCGCCGCGTTCCGTTCTGATTATTATCCGCAACCTCGAGACACGACGCGTTCCTATCGCATCCGAACCCGCGCGCGCGAAACGTATTTGCATTAAAGCATCGTTCCCAACAGCCGCGCCGCGTCTCGATCCGCCGGTTGAAATCGGAGTGAAACGAGCCACGAGCCCCACAGTGCTCCGATCGATTTCATTTCGGTAAAGAATTCTGTACGCGACCAGGTGAATAGGACGATCCTGTGTTGTGGCAGCAAGGGGGAAACGACGAGACGTGTTTCTCTCGCGGAATACGCACGTTCCTCGGCAGGAAATCGTTTTCGAATGGTCCGGCTGCGATTATTGGAACGTCCACGTGGCTGTTCGTAGAACGTGTGGTGGCTGCACGGGTTTCGCGAATCGACGTGGAAATAAAGGAATCGCGTATAGATAAATTTGCGAACAGGTTGCAGTTTGCATAGGGAATGGACAGCAGTTTGCGTTGCTACGTTGAGGCACGCGGTCGATTGGAATTCGTACGGGTGATAGCTGGTAAAAGGATTAGCGGCGATATTGAAACATTGGCCGATTCGGTTGGGCAAAGATCGCTGAGATCGAGCCGTGATTCGAAGTACTAACGCCCGGAAATCTCGATGCGTTCGTTTCTTTCTCGGGCTGGTTTGGTATATTTTTTTTAGCGATTTCTTGGAAGCTCAGTTTATCGTTGGAGTGAAGTTGTATGTTAGGTTCGTATCGGTGGGATGAGGATTGTTTTCGAAATGCGACTTTGTGGTTGTATGATAAAGCGGTAGGTAGAGTGTTTTTTTTTTTTGAAGCAGTTCGTGTCGGTGACTTAAGCAACTTTGTTTCTCAGTTTCGAACAGACATCTTGAAACGGAACTTGAATTTAGCATAAACTGAGTTTTGCATTTTCACGTCTATTTTAGCACTAGAAAAGAAGGTAATTTATTCTGCTAATAAATATGCTCATCTGTCACTTTCCGACTTGAAAGAAATTTCAATCTGTTCACGTATGCAAAGCAATGGGAGATGAGTTAAAAAAAAATTTTTAGATGTGCCTGACGATCAATTTCTCATTTATTTTTAGACACCTTGTATCCCAGAAATTACGGATTCAATAAAAGTGGTGTCACAGTATATTTATCACCAATAAATTATACAGTATTTTTTGAATTATTTTTTTTAAATTATTCTTCTATCCTGTCCATAAAAAAAGAAATCTAGACTAGTGCAGAATAATTCTTAATTTATTAATATATTACCAATTAAATCTGTTCGATTGCATTTTCAGAAAATTCTTCAGCGATATAATTAGCGAGTTATTTCCAGTGTGAGAATCTTCCAGCATTAAGAATTCCCCGAGCGCTCGAACAATTAACTGTACAAGGCGATTGTTAGCCGGAGTTTAGTTTACGGTACGGTGCATCGACATCCGCGCTTTTATCCCCGATAAAATGGCATAGATCACGTACGCGGAAAGAATCTCCGTTGGGGGCGCAGGCCTCGGACCACCGAAGAGAATTCCAAAGAGTTTCAAGATACCAGGAACCCCCTCGAGTCATCCAACCGGATGTCATTCCGTATTCCAACATTCCCCCCTGTTGTCGCGCTCAGGCGCCGCATTCTAACTCTCAGTTTGCTCATTTTGCATCCGAAGATTTTATCTTGCGGCGTCGCGCGTCACTCCAGAAGACGATTTATGCTGTGATGCATTGGTAGCGGCGTGGCGGCGAGATCAAGTTCACCGCGAATGTCAATCGATTCAATGGCCTGTGGTATCCTTTCGCTTGAACCGATATAATCTCTCTGCAAATAAATCTTTTCGGATACTCCCCTTTTTTTCTTCGATTCGCGAAGTTTCACCGGTGATCTTGAGATAGTCGACTGTAGTTTTTGGAAATTTTACAGTGCATTTTAATTTTTTGTCCCTCGAATCTAGCAGGCGTTGAATTTTAGGAAGGTGTAACGTCTGGGATTTGTTTCTTGAGCGTTGATGTGCTCGTAAATTTTCAATTGTCGGTTGTCCTGCGTACGATACTGTTCTTCATTCAATAACATGCAAAAGTGGTTCGTCGAGGTGATTCAATTGTAGATTCTAATTTAACCCTTTATAACGCCGTGTGACTTAGAAGTGCCTATTTTATGTCAAATGACTGTAGTAAATTTACTATAATTATTCCAACTTTAAATAATATAAGAATGCAGTTTGTTTTATCCTAGGAGTAATGGGGACTGGGTAGGGTGACTCGTCGGTAGCTTTCCAGGTAAAGCTGCATCCCTCGCGACTAATGTTAAGATGGGTGACCGCTAACGAAAAAAAAAGAATTTATATTTGTAATTTATATGTATACGGTGGGAATATATAACATCAATATAAAAACGGTTGCCTCCACCGTTTCCTCCTCGTTCGTTGTCCGTTCGGCAAACTACAAAGACGGTCTGCGACCCTCGAAAACCGTGTCTCCTCTACCCAAACTTGACGCCTTTCGGTTCGGACCAGGGCGACAGTATGAGAGATATTACTGTATTTCAATTTATTCGAACTTGGCGTAAAGCAGGTTTCCAGCTTCCAGATCAGTATCACCAGAATGTAAAGCGTTTTTTTTCGGACTGCTGGTCGTGAATGTTTTCTTGAATTCCTTATAAGCACCAGCCCCCTAATGTTTACATTAATCTGCGCTCCGTTGCGAAGCGGAATAACAAATTGTAATTTCATGCGAACGCAAGTTTCAAGAAAATGTAGACGTGGGAAAAACACGATATTTTATTCATGCGGCGGCTGAAAAGTTTAGAAAATATAATACAAACAATTTCTCAGGAAGTCTCTTGCCAAAGTTACTGCGATAAGAGATCGACGATTCTTCGAAAATTCACGATCTCGACTCTTCGTCGATCTTCCATAGAAAAGAGTGCTTTTATTAATTCCCACGAAGCCGTATTTTATTTGAATCCTGTTTACGAGTTAGCTTCCCACTGTTAACGTGAGATTCCCTTTTTTCTTCGGAACCCAACTTTTCCTCGGTAAAAACGTATCTTGCAAAAAGGGGAATGCAAAGTGTTCTCGAAAAAGTAGACAAATTCTAATGTAAAAAAAGTAGAAAATTATAATGTTTGTGTAATAACTGTATTTAACAAAATGAATACAGAACTGGCAGAACACGTTATTAAAAATCACTAATTAACGTTAATCAGAGCTACATTATTCATCACAAATTGAACGTCACTTTTTTGCCACATTCTAGTGTACGGTACAGAATAATTATTATCATTAACCACTTCTTATCACTTGCAACTAATTAGATTTACATTCGTTATTTCTATTACCACAGACTTACAAACATAACTAATTTGCCACCGATAGAATCCGCAGATACAGATAGTCGTATATTCGTGTTCCGACAAAAACACCTGAAAATCTCTCTGAAACCATGTATCAATCCTTATAACAGTTCGTTAACCATAATTATCCGAACGAAAGTGTTAGAAAAGAATTAGCAACTTTCGCTTTCGACCGAAGGAAGCAATACGGGCACACTCGGTTCGAATTTTAGAAAGAAAATTTACGCAATCGACTACAGAAATTTCCCCCGTATCAAGCTTCACCGTAGTTCATTAGTGTACTACCGTTGGTATAATGAGTCCGCGCAGCCTGCTAAACGAAGCAGGGGCAATAAAAGAAGCGGTTCGCACAAAGTTGCATCTCTCGAGTCGCGCGTTCTGCAACCGGTATCATTTTCAGCGCTACTTGAACACGATCTAACGTCCAGATGTAATTTACACGGAGGCGAGCAGTCCGCGGCGCGCTGAGTCACGCATTTATTAGGCCACTTGAAATTACGGCATGCTAATGAGCGCCTATATCGTTTTTAATAACTGCCGATCCCCGCGAATTCGCCGTTGCTCCCTCGACGTGTGGCTAATTGCACGCGTAAAATTACCGCGAAAAAAGGGGGGGAAAAAAAAAGAAGCCAGCCGTTTCCTTTTATTACTTTCGCGCTAATTGGTTCGTTCCGCGTCGTCTACTATTTTCCACGTCAATTCGCAGCCAACGTCTTCATATCGCGGTGTCCCCGAGGCTCTCTCGTCGAAGGGAATTCGAAATGTCGTCGTGTTTGCAACTTTATACGCAATTCAAAGGTACGATCGTTAGAATGTAACCGATCGAACGACTCGCTTTCGTCCTCTCTCTACGGACTCTCTGTAACACGGTTGCGAACGTTATTCCACGTTGACACTTCTCGTTAATGTCTCTCTGCGAGGATAAATAGTAACGCGGCGAATAATTAATAAGCGGCAGAAGTTGCGCACGTTCGCACTGTTCTCTCTGTCCCTTCTGTGGCCGTTCGCCGATTTTCAATGAATAAATAATGAAAGGTTAAGAAAGCCATCGTAGGACCGTTGCCGCTCGATCTGCATTGAATAGCTGAAATCAGCTTAAACGTTATCACGACACATGTAGCGGTGGCTGGTGATTTTTGCGGTGTAAGTAATTGCCCGATCCGTTGTTTGGCCGTTCAAGTTCCATGGTGCCTATGAGCTAGCTCGTAATGCTTTTCTTGCCTCGTAAAAGAATTCGCGCGACCACGTGGTTAGATTAAAATTCCAGAGAGTTCGAAGGAATTCGACGGTGGGACGTGGAAGAATTTCGTATGTTATTTTTCTTCAATTTTTGTTTGTTTTGTCTAGCTCTTGTTTTCCATTAGTTAACGTTTTTTTTTTCTGAGCGCAATTATTTGTCAGTTTGATCCGGGTTTGTTTAAAGTCTACACAGTGGAGTGTAGAAATGGTGTTTGTGAGCATTCGAGGGAAAGGACGTGTACGGCCTTGGAATTCCTACGTAACGTTCAAGTTCGCATGCAAATCTACGGCGAACAGCTAGAGGTTTGTGTACTCTCGGAGGCGGAACGTAAATAAAATTGTAACGCGCGAATAACGCGGTATATGGGTAAATAGAGCGGCTCGGAATGGAGCAGGTAAAATATACGAGGGACGGCTTCAAAGTGAATTCTTCAGGGACGCTGGTCGTCCACGGGAAACACCACTTGAGAACGGTTCGAGCTATCGAGTGGTTCGTGAAGTGTCTCGTTCCTTTTCTCTCTCGTGTTGAACAGGTTAAAGCGATTTGGAACAACTTGTACGTGTGTTCTGGTGATTATAAAAGTTGCCAAAATGAAAAATATTGACAAATTCTATTTATCGCTCACTTCGCGTTGCGTCGATTTATATTACTATAATTTGGTACCATTTTTGCAAAATAATCGCAAATTGGACCGTTAGATAAGGTTGACCATGTGATTTAGGCCACTTTCATAATTCTCAAATTATGGTGGACAAATATTTTTGCTAAATTGTAAGAAACTTTTATGTCGATGAAAAAGAAAAGCTATAAAGGAAAAGGATAAGGAGCTTAATTAGAATAGTCAGATTTACTCGAACTTATCATTCATTCCCAATCAAGTAGTACAAATTCTTACATAAAAATGAAGATAGAATTATTGTCGAACCTCTCAGAAAATTAAATTAACAACTGTTTAATAACATTAATACCGCGCCGATTAACCGGAATACAAACGTCATCTAACAAATTCCAAAATATCCTCGATCCGATACTTTGGTTTCGAAACACTCTCCTAAACCCAGCCGCGTTATCGTAATTAACGAAGAAGATAAGCCTGAAGAAAAAACTCTTTATAACCCTCTAAAAGCTTAGCCGCATAAAGGCAAGCCCGTGAAACGTATGGAAAAGGGAACCAGGATCACTGAAAAAACGTAGAAACATATGGTGTTCACCAAAGAGGCCCGAAGATCAAAGTTCACTCGACGCAGGTTAAGCAGCCGTTCGCATCGGAACGATCAGACGGTTCTCCCGCTTCCTGTCGACATGCGAGCGTGCCTCGAGGATCCTTAATTCGACGATGGCCGCCGTTCGATACCAGAGAAAACAGCCCGAAGAATGCCTAACTGGATAATACACATTAATACGCGGCATGATGCTCGCAGCGGTCGATGTTAAATCGACGAGGAATATAAAAACGCCGAAGCTTTATCCGGAAAGAATCTTCCAATTAGGATAACGAATAGCCAGAGAAGTCCGGTGGACTTTACCGGACCCGTGACCGAGAAATTAGCT
Organism: Habropoda laboriosa; assembly: GCF_001263275.1. Classification (NCBI taxonomy): domain Eukaryota; kingdom Metazoa; phylum Arthropoda; class Insecta; order Hymenoptera; family Apidae; genus Habropoda; species Habropoda laboriosa. The sequence goes on along the minus strand of NW_017100500.1, from coordinate 700,105 downwards.
GTTAGTAGACGGTCACACACAAACGTGCTTGATTTCGATGCGTGATTGCTAATTTATCCAGGACCATCTCTCCCTTTCCAATTTGCCTGCAGACAAATATCACGTCTCAGCGACTTTCCCATTTTTTCCGCAAATTTCCATAAAAGAACTCTTCGCCGAATGATCGATCGCAAACGTCTCTACGCAAAAAAGGAATTTTAACGACGACGGATTTATGGTGATTAAAATCACACGGAGTAAATACTTGTTCCAAGTTTCCCCTATATAATATATCGCGTGCACAATTAAATACGAGAGAAAAAAAAAGTGAACGAGCTGGCATTACAAAACAAACATCGAACAAACGCGATACTTTACGCGGCAAAGGTAGGTGAACGATATAATAATATCCTCATTAGCATACACCTAACAACGAGAAGCAACATTAATAACTGTACGAACGGCGAGGGCGACATTCATCGATGGAAAGATACGCCGGTTATTAAATCTACCTTCTAAACGGTTCAGTCGTTAATCACGCGTGAACGCACTCTGTGAAATAAAGTATCGCCGCGATCCGTATCACTCTCTTATTGATACGAACGACAAAACGTAATTAAAAAAAAAAAAAAAGGAAAGAAAGTACACACCTACGGTCGGACACGTGGAAGAGTGGTCCGAGTATACCGACACACACACAGAGAGGGTTAATAACGATTTAATAATAGACCACCGGGGGGTCACGATCGAAAATTAATATTCATCTATATCGAGAACATTATCGGGCATGTCGTGCACGTTCGAATGCAGTTAGCCTTGCGTTCGATAGCTTGATTAACGCGAGAGGCCGCAATTAACCTTGCACTTCAGCGACGACGCCGCCGCCGCCGCCTGTAGTCCCGCAACCTTGCCAGAAATGCAGAATCCTTCCCCGGCCAATGACCGTAATGTCGTTCCCTCGAATTCCTCAATGACTTCTTTGTACTAACAGCTCCTCGGTACTTTCACTCTTCATCTCCCGGCTTGGTCGACCAGGAGGAGGCCAGGTATATATACACACACGGTTCTCTCTCTCTCTCTCTCTCTCTCTGTGTTTCACGCGCGCGAATTGCACGCAGCTGCGTGTACTGCTGCTCACAGCCTCACGTCTCTCACCGATCGTGTATTCCAACCGTCTGTCCACACGTGGAAGCACAGGCATTCGACTGTGTGTGGGTGGAGAACTGTGGGACTGCTGTACATCCGGCTGGGTGTGTCGGATGCGTTCGCCGCTGAGATTACGTTCGTACCTCGTTAATTTTCGGCCCCGTCAACGATTGTTCGCCTCGGAAGAAACCGCGTGAAGAACGAGTCGGATTGCTTTATGGGACTTGCTGATTCGTCTCTTTCGTTTTACAGAGATATCGTCGAACGGAGAGAGAGAGAGTGAATTTTATATTTGCCGTGGTGTACTTGTCAGGTGAGTGTGTCTCTTGATCGGGAGTCTAGGGATTCGAGTAGCAGATTTCGAAAAAGGGATGAAAGAAAGACGTGATAGGTTTGAACGTTTCCTACGGAGAGATAGTTAGGTGTATCGGTTGGTTGTGTTGCGTAAATGTTAAGCTGGGATTGGAAGAAGCGTGTAAAATTTTGCTGTCTAACACGTGTAGCATTCTTGTGGCGGGAACGTGTGTCGGGGAGCTTGTTTTTGAGGAATGCGAATGGAATGCAAAGGTGTTCTGAACGGCCGTTCGAAGGTGTCTTAAAATGAAACTGTGTATTTAAAGGCCGTGGATAGAGTACAGGGGAAAGGAACTCTGGCGATAATTGTAGAAGTTTCGTAGTTGGTACCAAGAGCGGAGCTTAATAAATTTCCAGATGGCCGATGCCTACCCGGCTGCTTCTGCTAGGCGGCGATCCTCGGGAATGCGATGGCTCACGTCGATATTTTATTTACCGCCGTGATATTTTATGCATAGTTATAAAACGAGAGTACCGCTACTCGGCGATAATCGCGGACCGAACCTCGAGGCCTTCGGTACGAAGAAAAGAAAATATTAAAAATCCGGCCGTAGCGTGCAATTACTTAATAAAGTTAAGCACTTCGCGCTCGTAAAACTGTTTATTATCTATTCATTATGTCTTTACGCGATACATTAGAGATTTATGGCGGCTGATAATTCAGGTTGCTCCGCGATCTCGCCGTAATATCTCCATTTGAATACAACAGACGCGGTTTGCCCGGCTAATCTTGATTTAAATGGGACAGATTATAGTGGCGGAAAATCACTGTGCCCGCGGATGTTTTTATCTACACGGTAACATATTACCGTGGACGTTTCGTTTTCTTTCTATTTATCAATCGTCCGTAACACTTTAAACACACATTTTACTATGTAAATCCTTTAACGTTTCGACGATCTTAATCTGCGAAAGAGTGAGGAAAAGAAAGGGAGTAGCTTCTATCTGTATCGAACGGTTTTTCCACATGCTAATCCTATTAATTATAAACACTTTATCTCTCGATTCTGATCAGATTACGATAATTACTGTCGGGTTAATTGGCCTTCGTTTGTACCGGTAAGAATGGTAATATCGATACACGGTGTATTTTACGCATTCGTGACTGTTATTAAAACAGCAATTGACACCGATTTACTGGCAATGAAGGCCAAGAATCCACGCTTGTAAATTGTTTGGCTGGAACGTTTCATTGATGAACGAGGCAACCACTCGACCTGATTGAATTCAAGTGCAAACTTACCGCGGTATGCCGCGTTTCCTCGACGTGCGGTTATGTTAGTATTATGATAGCCCTGTATATACACACGTGTATATGTACCAGTGCATCTCAGCTTTATGAATGGAAGAATCTGATGCGTCAGTGAACTCCTGACTCGAATTCACCGTTTCCCGGAACGCGTTCTCGTACACGTTCGGCCGAAAGCACGAGCGGCACAGGTGCGAATGCGGATCACGCAAGTTTTCGTCGGATCACGTGTTGCCAAAAATGCACCGGCTCACCTGCCGAGAGAATCTGGACAGCCGTTTTTGGCACGTTATGTAATTTACCCTTGAAGTTACGATTTGCTTCAACGAGTGTACTGTAACGCGATGTGTTATCGCGACTCTTTCCTGTCACACGATGACGTACTTCGCAAATTTAGCTTGTCTCCTTTTTGGGACAGGTTTACCTGTGTTGAAGCGTAGAAAGTTTGCGAAGGAATTCTCTTTTTTTTCCTTTAACCCTTTCGTGACTGAATTTGTTTTCAAAAGAATGGAGTTCTATTTTATTTCCAACGGTTCTATTTATTTTTCTGTTATTTTAATGTAAAACACCGAACTAAGATATATTCCATTTTTTTCTTCTTCTAATTATGGTACACAGGATATTTTACATATTTTGAAGTTTCTTTTTAAAAAATGAAAATATAATCTTTTCCCCTTGGAAGTAATTATTTTATCGCTTTTAAATCTCAATTACGACCAGAAGAAAGCCACGAGTAATTTATCATTGGCAAAGTCTCTGAGACAAAATTTCCTCCGCGTCTATACCCTAATTGCGTGGATCGTCGTTGAAACAATCGAGGCCACGTCGATTATTCCGTCCCTCTTCTCGCCGCTGTTGACTGCATTCTTCCGCTGGGTGCTCGTGAAGTTGGAGAGAGAGAGAGAGAGGGAGAGAAGAAAAAGAATGTCTACGTGTGGAAAACAAAAATGCGAAAAATTACACGGCCGTCAAGAGGGGACCAGATCGCTTTCATCGTTCGCCGCGACGAAGCCGATTACGTCGGCGCTCGACTTACAAATCCGCTCGGGTATTTCCATCTTATCAGCATTGCAAATTGAAAATGCGCCAGGCTGAGGAGAGACGGCCAGTCTCCCTGACCACGGGGAAAGAAGAAAAGAAAGAAAGAAAGAAAAAAAATCGTTTATTCGGCAACAGCCCGGGTTTCGTTTCGTGGGTTGACTTTTTATAATCGACCATTGTTCCTTTACGGGAAGTCGTTCCGAGGCGTTACATTAATAAAGGAGGGGAACCACGAGGGAACACGCGAAGTAGAATTTTTTACTTCGTTTGGGAAGCAATGTGAAAAAGTAGGAAATTTATTGCTGTCCGAGTGAAGAGTGTCTTGGAATTGTGACGATATTTTTAACGAATTAGGGAGTAGAATGAAAGATGTGATAGTGACAAAAGAGGTTCTTTGAAGTAGTCGAAATTTTAATATAAAAAACAAAAGAGATTCTCCAAGTAATCCAAATTTTAATATAGACAAGAAAAGAGATTCTCTAAGTAGTCATACATTAATATTGTTTCCTGACTGAAGTATATAGGACACAACTAAATAAAAATTTCTTCCGAGATTTATTAAATATTTTCTATTATTTTCGCATACGAAAAGAAAGGTAGGTAAATGAAGTTTCCAGTGTTCTTAATTAGGACGTCGATGTAAGGTAGTATAATATGAAAATGATCATGCATATATCAGTGGATACACGTATTACAAAATGTAACCGAAGAATTTTTTCGAAAGTTGCAAGTCCATTCTCAAAAAAAAAACCTGTTCCATCCGCGCAACCGGACAACAGTCACTCTTCGAATAACAACTTTTCGTCCTCTGCTACCAGTACGTGTATCGAACGTGTGATTCTTTCCAAGAAATTCTCGTTAAATTCTACCAGATTCTTGCGAAAATCGGTGTAATAAACGACGCGTCATTGGCCCACGGTTCGAAAATCAGTCGTTTACGTATTTGATATATCGTCGATCGGTGTTAAACTTCGCTTCATTCTCACGAAGATTAGTACAGAGGTGGGCCATCATCGGCTCACCGACCGAAAACCAGTTGTTTATAAATTCCAAATACCGTCAGCTCTCGTTTCAGTTTCGTTACATTCTCACGACGATCGCTAAAGAGAACCGCTTGCTACTTTGGAAACCAGTCATTCGTGGACTCTAGGTATCATCTTGTTAAATTTCACGTTTCTTTATTAACATCGTTACCTTCCCAGTTCAGAAATTGTCATTTTACTTAAGTCTTACAAACGACGTCCATCTTACAATCTCTCCCAAACTTCCACAGATTCTTGCAGTACTCGTTTACCTGTTAACTGAGTTCACCTCTGGAACAGAAATCAAGTCTCTCTAGTTTATTATCAAAAATGAATAAAAATTATAGCAATTCTTCATTTCGCCTTGCAAATGTACAACGTCTAATACAACCAAAAATAAACAATCCCTCCATAAATAAACCATTGCATCCCAAATCAACGAGAAGTTATCTCGTCTTCCTTGATTAACAGGTTAAAGAAAAGACTATTCACCTGCTCTACGAATAATAATAGAAGAATCCCAAATATCTTCGAAATTCATCGAATTCCACGATTACAAGAACGAATTACTATCTAAGAAATCCTACAATTCTCAGAAAATCTGTTCGAAAGATCCACGTAACGAAAGACGTCGCCGTCCAAGGACCAGTCATTCACGAGTTCCAAACACGGCCTGATCGTTTTTCCTCGATGTGAACGACCTCGTGTACCAGCAGCATCGAAATTAATTCGCCCCCACCCGTTTGGTAGCCTGGAACAGGCAACAACCCCGGGTACTCCAGTTTTCTCTTTTTCTAGCCAGCTGCGACGCGGATGTAACTGGCCCGAGCAGATGCGGCGAGCTGATCCTACGGTGTGGTTAACTCGGAATTACATCCATTTAGCGGGATCGCAGCGTTTCGTGGCAATTTGCTCGAAACGAGCGTCGCCGGTCGAATACGCCAGTTCCGGCGTTAATTCGTGTGCGACCGGTGTATATCTTCTCCGGGCGACTCCCATAAAGGAGGACTTTATGGGCCGTGGGTGGTAACTGATAACGCTTGTTACGCTCACGAGCCTTCTCTGCACGTGGCGAACCGATCGGCTCCACTTTCGCCGGCCGGCCTTTTCGGGCCTGTTTTGCCTTTGTTTCCTCTCGCGCGGCGGCTTCTAGCCTGTCTCCTTTGCCTTCTCGCGATTCCAGCTGAATGCAGAGTGCATTGATTTATTCGAAATTGGGATTAGAATTGTCGAGGCGTTTATCCGAAAGCATTCAGAGTTCGGATCAGAATTCAGCCGAGAATTTTAAACGAACACTTGGAGAACATTCGTCACGCGTGGTTTCTACCTAACACCGAACTCTAAAGGGTTAAATTGCCAAGAAGTTGTTTTGCTCCCGCGCGAAGTTTTGCCATTGTTTTCTCTCACGTGGCGTGTAGCTTCTAGCTTTCGTTTGCCTTTTCGCGATTAGAGTTTAACACAGAGCGCGTTGATTTATGTTAAACGGGGATTAGTATAATCGGAGTGTTTATCCGGAAGAATTCAGTCGAGAATATTCGTCACACCCTAAATGGTTAAATCGCCAGCAAGTTTATTTTCCTTCGGCACGACTCGACCAATTAAATCGCGAAATCGTTTTACGCGACGAGGCCACGACAGACGCGATTCCCTGCGTGGCAATGACACACGGTCCCAGCGTAAAAAAGAGCAACGCGAAAACAATTTTCGTCGAGGATAAGAGTTACGTCAACGACCGACCGACTGTGCGATAAATTTCGCCGGAGCTTCTTGCCGGACAATCCTCGCGAGAAAAAATATCGCCGTACGTCACGAAGAGGATTTCTCGACGGTGTATCGTGTAATTCTCGCTGAAGAAAAATGTTCTTGTACGAGGTTCTTGTATGATCGTTTCGAGAACTGGCTCACCCACGAGTCCAAGGAAATACACTCGGCGAAAGGGTTGCTGTTTCTGTCGGATCTGTGTAATTTCGTGGCAATTATCGAGCGGTTTCAAGGCGGTCGATCTTTCTCTCTCTCTCTCTCTGGCAAGGCAAAAGATCCCGATGTGAAGGTAGCCTAAGCACGTAGGCGATTATGAGCCGGCCACGCTGGTGGTGGCGGCGTTATGTCATCGCTAGAGGCACGCCAGCCTCTCGTTTCATACCGTTACGTTTCCTCGGCACGGAGCTAATTCGTGCTACCTGGCCGAGCCACCCTGTTCTACATCCTGTAAGCACGTTCTTTGTCGCGTGCCAAATGCTCTGTTCCGCACCACGGTCGAACGGGAAGCGTTTTTACCGAGAGGGTGATGCGTGGTTCTTGAGATTTCTGAGACTGTGGGCGGAATGCTGGCTCGGTTCGATTTAGACAAAATTTCCTTTCTTTAGCCAATTTCGAAATTATTCCTACTTTTAGTAGTTCTCGTCTTGTTATGTCATCTTGTAAGTTCGTTAAAATGTTTTAATAAAAAGTACCAAAAAAATGGGAAGAATTTTTTTATAAAATTTAAAAATATGTTTGAAATATTCATCTAAATTTCGGAAGATATGTATTACTCTGCCTAAAACAATTTTTTATATGTAACACCTGAAGAGAAGTTGGTCAATTTATCTTTACCGCTGTTGGAGTACCAATTTGACGATCGTTGTTTATTCGAGTTTCACGAACGGAAGAACGTTATTTAAAGAGCTTTAAATTAATGGAAATAATGGATGAACTTCGACATTCCTCGAATTCTATGCCAAGTCGCAAGAGTTTCCCCGTCGAGCGGTGAAACGAATGGTACAGACATTTTTCAAAGTTGCCAGTGCAGCGTTGATGACGCAAGCGATTACACTTATCGTTACGTGGAAAGTGACACTAGTGGAAAGTGGAGGAAGAGGTGCATTATGTCGCCGTGTTTCCACTATTTCACGTCACTTGGCGACTCTAATAACTTGATAATAATCGCGGTGGATCCGCGCGTGTACGATCGTTGGCGTTTTCTAAGTGGCGCTAGTTGCCAACTTTCTGTCACATATCAGTGTTACAAATCTTGGCAACTGCACCGCGAACCGTTCTCGAATTATTTCGGTTCGGCACGATCGTTTGCCGAATTTCTCTTCCGTTAATTCCTCCGTGCCCTTTAAGATATATTTCATTGGATGCATCCGTTACTGTATCTTTAAATCCAACGAAGTTAAATAGAACATTAAATAGGTAAAAATGTGTGTTTGTATTTTTTTAATATTGCGATGTGTCAAATATTCTCGAATGTACAATATCGTTCCCCTTGTATCAAAACCGTGAATCTGCAAATTTTTACTTTTCGGGTGAAAATGTGAACTGAATATTACTAAAGTCGGAGGATACGTTATAAAATTATTTTATAGTTAAATTTAAGGCTGAACTAATGGTTGCAAGAAAATTTCAAAAATGTTCATCCTCAGAATTCTCTGATTAAATTTTCCATTCACGTGTGAATTTCCATAATTTATATCATTTATTCAACGTTACAGATAAATTACAGAGAAATTCCGAGAATTTTTCAAATAGAAAGTAGAATCACAGTCTCCGCGTTTCCTGTATACTTTCGAAAACACTTTTATCTATCTCTTCCGTTCTTATTAGATCCAGTTTATATGTTTACAACGTTCCCTTATCAATTACCTTAGGCTCAGTTTACGTCGAAGCTTTATCGCAAGTGTTCAATTCCACGAGAAACTTCGATGCACTGCGTGTCGACCTTGGAACAGTGAAGTATCTCCTACGAAAGATCCCCGAGGACTCGATGCAGCGAGCTAATACGGTAATCTCGTGTCCGTAGCTATCGAGCGTGTCGCATAGTCGTCGCGTTGTCCCCGGTATCATGGTCGCACTCGCTGCGCTATTATCGATTCTTCTTTTCCCCTTTGCAATTTTTCCCCGATAACGGTCTCGTCTGCCTACCTGTTTACCTATCGAAAGCCCACTGGTCCACTTCCCTGGAACGCGTGCATATTTTAGCCGTGTGCTGGACAATGTATGCACTAGCGCAGCAACGAGTTACACCCTACACGCGTTCGGTGAAACCGCGTCTCGTGGAATATCTATCGACGTCGAACACTTTATCGGCGGATTTGTCGTACCGGGGACGATAATGTCGTGTTTCACGTTGCTCGAACGGTTCGTGTCGGAGCTATTCCGCTTCTTTCTTTCTTTTTTTTTTTTTTTTTGGATATTAGAGGGTGTTTCGTTGCGTGCACCTTTTCCCGAGTATGGAATGTCCTTTTGCGTTAATTATTTTGTTCTACGAGAAATTGAGAATTAAGGAATAAATTTCGGTGAGTTTCCTGAGTTTAAAATTTCTTTTTATATTTATTTTGTCCCATATTCCATTTTTTTCCCTCCATTTTTCTCAGTTTAAAATTTCTGTTGATATTATTTATTTTGTCTCGTGATAATTTATGAATTAAGAAATAAATTTGACGAGTTGAAACGTGGCGAAGGATTTTTCCATTTTTTGGGCCATTTTTCTTTCTGTCGCCGAGCTTGAGAATTTCATTTCCAATTGAACCTTTCCTTTTCCTTTAATTCAGGAAACTAAATTCAAAATTCGAAAATTATTTGCACACGAAGTATGGCGAATAACAATTTCCTTCTCTTTCGTTGCAGTTCGAACGAAGTGAAATATAATTTATGTGTACAAAAATTCGTTCTGCTGCACAAAGAAATTAACCACAATTCCAGTACACGGACATTAGAAGCAAATAACTTTTTTATTCACGCCAAATTATACCAACCTTGCATTGCAGCGGTTTTCTTAAGCCCCTTCATTTTTTCTCTTCTTCTTTTTTTTTTTTTTTTGCTTCTCAGGTTTGGTTAATAGAATTTCGCGGTTTCTCATGAACACTTCATTTCTCAGGTACACCGGGAATTGCCGGTTAGACGGCGTGCTCTAATCCTTGGACGTTTTTCAGACACACAGCTGCGTGCCAGCCTTTATTACGGCATTAGAAAGTTATGCATACGCTCGCTATTACCTTTCTTGCGCTCTTATCACTGGAAATTACATTCTCAGAAACGATATTATACGCGGGGTTATTTAACGCATTCCTTTTCGCAGGAAAATCAACGGGCCCCCGGTAAGAATCGCGCCGTGAAATTACGATTATCCGCAACTCGTATCGAATGCCAAGGTTGTATCGTTTATGTCTTCGATAAAACACGCTTGTTCCTGTGTAATTTCCAATTCAATTGCAACAATCGTTATCGACGAGCTGAATTTTCTTTCATTTCTCGTTTTCGAAAGTGTTTACACGAAAAAATTCCCGAGTATTTCCGATACGAAATAAACTCGCAGGCGGGCAAAGGCTGCCGGTTAAAAGTCCACGGATCGTTGGAGTCGTTAATTTTTGCTCGAGGAACTACCACCGGAGGAGAGAAAATGTCGGTTTCGCTTTCACGATAATTGGATTAGTCGTGAAATAATAGGAAGCGTAAAACCGTGGCGGATTGAGCAAACTCTGTTTCCACCGGTTGTAGCAGCGATTCTTGTTCATTCGATAGAGATATAATATCGTTGTCAGATTTCAATTCGTGCTTTGATACCGCTATTCATTCGCTCCTGGCTACCGATATCGAGCGTAAATACAGCAACGTTTCGTTTGCTTTCGTGCCTCCTGAAATATGCTCTGCATATCATTGATCGTACTGTGACATTTACTTTAACAGATAGGGTGCACGGTAAAGCGTTGTATGCTGTATACAACATTTATTGAAATATAAAATTTTTACTTATCAATTCTTAACTGTTCTCTCAAAGGATGGCTGTTCTCAGGTGTCTCTAAATTCACAAAGATTTTATTCTCTTAACCCTGTCATTTTTAAGAGATCTTGGTATACTTCCACCCTAATTTTGTCCCTTGCTCATTTTCACCTTAATTTAATGAAACAAATTTCGATTTTCCTGAAATCATAAACTTTCTTTAAAATCCTTCACCCTCCTAAATTCGGACAGATTTCATTCTCTTAACCCTTTCGTTACTATTGACGCCCATAGGCGCTTTCAAAATTAGCGCATTTGGTGCATTTTTATTCTAAATTAATTCTTAATTTTCTCCTTTGCGCACTTCCACTTTAATTTAATAAAAAAATGACAAATTTTCTTGAAAATTCTTTACCGTTCTCTTAAAGGGTGACATTCTCCGCGCACCCCTAAACTCGACGAAGATTGTGTTCTGTTAAAGACGATGAAATTCTTCGTAAACAGGATAGAACACCGTTGCAAAGAATTGCCTATCCGCGATTCAGTGGACTTTTTTTCTGACCAACGGGAAGATTTATAGGCGGCACCGCGATTTTCCCCGGCGATAGTGTCTGTTAAAGGTTCAAGGATCAGACACGAAATAATCGCGGACAGGGTACAGAGAAGTTCGATCTGCGGATTTCTCGACGCGGACGATTTTTCGATGCATTCACTACCTTTCCGCCGTTTATCGAGCCTCGCATCTAATTATTTTCCACTTCGTGCGAGCGGTACCGACTCGTGTGCTCTATCTACCGTGACGCCGAGAGAGAAACGTGTCGAACATGAGCGCGAGACGTCGTCTTATCGAGCGGCTGTAAAGTGTGTGCCTTTGTCGAGAGCGACGAGTTTCTCGAAACTTTAATGTTTCGATCGGCGCACGGATAGCGACGATTGGAAACTACAAATTATTCGAGGCACGCGACAAACGGCGCGACCAATTTTTCCCGCTTGATGAAAGTCCCTCTGATCGAGCCGCGACTGTTTGTGTTTCTCTCTCTATGTATATATCGCCGCGGGTGTGTTACAAAGTGGGCTCCTATTGAATTAATCAATTCCCAGCTATAATTTCGTTTCAATCGACGCCTCCTGTGTCTTTGGATAATTTATGAAGTTGGACGTAATTCTCGAAGAATGTAATTTTCAGCTTAATTGAATTGTGCTCTGAATCATGTTTTTTAAACATGTCAAACGAGTGCGGAAATAATACAAATTTTACCTTGTTTTTTCAATTAAGAATTTAAAAAATTCCATAAGTAAATACCATGAAAATACGATGCGCAGTAGACTTTCGCCTTCTTCTTCAAACACTCGCGTTGTATCTTCAGCTTCTTTCCAAAGGACACTGATATTAACGTGATTCCTCCAACGAACGTGATCAAACCGAGAACAGCGTATCACACACGTGCAAACCGATAAAAATACAAAATCGACGTGCGTTCTTCTCGAACTTTCATCTCAGAATTTCTCAGAAGTTGCGGGAAAATTTTCTCGATTGAATCGCGTCGAAATAAACGAAATTCCCTCGCGATCGCAGGAGAAAAATATCGTTCGACGCGTGCACGGACGTTTAATCAAGATATTGCGGGTAAAACGGTATCGCGATCGAGTGGATTTTTCACCGGGCTGTGTTGTCGACGTCCCGCGAAAAATATAGGTATGTTCCGGCGATTACACAGTTCTCGATCGGTATCGATAATTGCTGGAACCAGCGACACACCGGCGCACTCGGTTAAAATACGACGAGATTTATCCGTTTGGTTGTTGATAGCAACGCGAGCGTTACTCGATTATCCCCAAGTGGACAGTGGTAATTTAACTAATACGCTTAAATTGACGTAAGCCGGTATCTGGGTCGAAGCGATTAGAGGGAAACACCGTGTTACGAGATTAATTTATTGCCGTGCCCTAACCCTCTCCTTGCACGATTTCACGTAACTTCCAACGTGGGACGGAAACAGAGTGTCACTTTTTGACAAAAAAAAAAGAAAAATTCTACGTTATTCTCCGTAATTTTCTCTCTCAAATGACGTATAATTTATCGAAATTAGTCGAACAGAACATTTTTTGTCATATTTTTTACAGGTGACTGCATGACCAGAATTTACGAGCGTATTTTGCAGCTTTTTGTTGCAAGTGATGTTATTTCGTGAACTGTTCGGTGAACATTTTCACGTTCTTCTGTTTTAATTAGTATTTCCAAAATATGTGCACCTTTTTCTCAACCAAATCTTAAAATGTTCTTCCTCAATAATAAAAGAAAGCAAATAATTTTTGAAAAATTATATTTCTCGTTCCAAACGATATTTCAAAACTTCACTGCACAAATCTGCATAAAAAGGACGAACAAAGACGAGGAACGACTCTGTAGGAAGTACTTGCAACGGTTCCCGAGAAAACGGCGCGTAAAGTTTGCAAATTTAACATTATTAAGGCAGACCTTTCCGACCCCTCCTTAAAACAGATATTTTCTGAATGAAGCGTCAGGTGAATGTTTATGGTTCGAAATGTCATCGCGTTACGAACACGTGAAACTGGAAATGAAGATGCTCGTGCAGGTGGACACTTAAAGAGAAAGTATATAGAGAAGCTTCTGGTTGTTAGCGTGGTTCGTGTCGTTTGCTCGCTCAATCAGAGATATATTAATCGTGGCGAGCAACCGGAGATAAGGTGAAAGAAGAGGAAGAGTAAGTTTCTTTGGATTTGTCGGGTGGAACGTTTAATCGTGTCGGGACAGAGGGAGAGAACGGTGGTTTCGAAGGATGCAATTAACGAATCTCCCCGGGATCAGAATGCGGATCGAAGAAAGTTTCGTTTCTTCGTTAAACTCTCCGCGCCAACTCGCGAACACGATTGCTTCTTTTGTCACGCTTTTTCACAAGGATCGTGCCATTAATCGTAAAACGGCGCGTTGTTGCTCGTTTCTCGTTCGTTCTGCAGGAAGTCGAGGCTTGGGCAAAGGCGGCCGACGACGCGCGCCGCTTATAGATGTATCACCGATACATCCGTTTTTACCCTATTACGCTATAAATTAGGCTTACGATTAGAAAGTTATAAGTAGCCATGTGAACATACCCTAACGAGAGAAACTCTCTGTCTGTTCACTTGACGAGTGGTGGTTTCGGTTTGAAGATTACGCGCTTCTTCTTTGGTAATCGTACACACACAAATATAAGAATCTTTCGTTCGTGTGAGGAAAAGTCCGGAGATAGATGGAAGTTGAAGATGAGAGAAGAACGATAGACTTTGGGTTGTCGTTATTCTTCTACAGTTTCTACTGTTATACGACAACCTTTCCTCGTTTACACATTTGGTTCTTCTTTTGTTCATTTAAGTTTTGTGCTTCTTCTTTGGTAATCACGTGCACACAGAAATTGATTTGGATGCGTTTTCCTACTGTTTTTCACAGTTTCTACTGTTATACGACAACCTTTCCTCGTTTACACATTTGGTTCTTCTTTTGTTCATTTAAGTTTTGTGCTTCTTCTTTGGTAATCACGTGCACACAGAAATTGATTTGGATGCGTTTTCCTACTGTGTTTTCGTTATCTATCTAAGTCTTATTTGCTGGAAATTCTTTTTTTCAGTTCTGTGGTGTGAAATGATAGGATCAGCAGAGTTTCCAACAGAAATGAAAAGGATTGGATTTGAAGGCATCGAGGAATGATAACGTTTGCATTGTATTCTCTATATTTATCGGCTTAGTTTAATGCACTTGTGCTACAGATATATTTACCTTTACCTCGTTACGCTATAAATTTGTTCCGGGATTAGAAAGCTGTAAGTTGTTTATAGGAGCGTGCCCTATCGAGCGAAATTTTATCGATTCGTCTGGCAAATGGTAGAATTGCTTGGCGCGAGACTCTAAATAATTGTATACCATTCAATAGTAGAGATTTTCACCTGGCTCGCCTAGTATTCTCTGTGTTTCTATCTCGCGCGAAGAGAAGAAGAAAAAAGCAACGCGTTGATAGAAGAGGCGTTGATATTGTCGATTGATTAATCGCGAAAATCGGGAAAGTAAATGGGAAACGAGTAAATTAGTTCTCTCGATTTCGTTCAGTGTAATTTCAAATTGATACCTCGAGGCTTTCACGTCCAGTTTTCCCGTCGATACTCTCGTCCAACGAATTGAGAAAAGAGCAGCGACTGTTGCTCTCAAGCCTGTTTATCGGTGTGTATTTTCGAAATGAAATCGAGTTCCTCGTCCGGAGTATAAGAATTCTGAACTGATCTGGCTCGTCACTTTCTCGACACTTTATTGGACTAGCTCCAAAGTCTCGTTTAAAATTCTCCTTTGTCATGTGGCGCATGCTATACGATATAAATATTCAGATATTCCGAGATATTCAAAGTGGTACATATCATGGGATAAATTATTTTCGAACTCGAGTTCACTTTGAGGTGTAAGGAAAAACAAGGGAAAAATTTTAATAATTTTCGAACTCGATGCACTTGGAAGTGCAAGGAAAACTAAGGAAAACACTTCCAATTTTAGTAATCTGAAAAATTACGACTTACTGCTAATTATGAAATTCAAAGTCCAACATAACCCAGTGCATAGCTATAGGAATGTATAATAGTAGGTCAAAGTGGAAAAGTCAATGAAAAACAGAGGAAAGACAGCGTGGTTTTGAGAGACAATAGCACAGACGTGCATTCTATTAAACATATTTTAAATTACACCAGCCCAGTCTCGTTGACGAAAACCACCGAACCCCACGCTAAATCAAAATCCAAACACACCGAACAAAATTTTCAAAATGTCACGTTAAACAACCTCCACAAGGAGCACAAAACTCCGTACGAGAAAAAGCACTTAAAAAAATAAAGGACCAACCGCAACCTCTCGCCGAACAATTACTCGAGCAGATAAATCCTGCGACTGGCTTGAACCACCGAGTACGTACAGAATACGAAACCTCTATGCGTCCCGAGGAACGCGCGGGCCCGAAGAAGAAGAAGAAGCCAGGCGAGCAAACGTTCTGCATGGTTCGAAAGGCTGCGTAGAAGGCACGTGGCGAAGGAGCAGAGGCTCGGTTGAAGGGTTACAGGCTGGTCGCGCTGGCATTTCTCATTAAAGGCGACCGCGCTCGAGCGGGAATGTCTCCGGGCATCCTCGTAACTCCTCGCCCGTAACTTTCCTTCCTTGTTCCGCGATAAATAACAGCTCGGTTGGTCGCGCCTCCGCCGCCGTGTGTCGTTTTCTGCCGAACGGCTGGCTGGACGCAACTACACTTCTCTCTTTCTTATAAAAACAGAGAAAGACAGACAGTAGAAAGAGTTCTCCGCGAGGAAGAGAGACCACGGCGGTATCACTCTATCAGCGTTCCCTTGGTTTAGGGTGAGGCGATGTGATCGGATTATGGCTCGCGGACACGCTTTACGCCCGGCGAGAATTTATGCAGCTCGGGCATTCGCGAATAATTATGCGGGTCACTCTCGGAGGATTACGCAAGCCAACACCACAGAGCGTTCTTTCATTTTCTGCCTGGCCAGGACTCTCTCTTTCTCCTCCGCCCCTCTTCTTCTCCTCCCTGTGCTGTGCCTGAAACGAACGCGTGTCGTTCCCTCGTGTTTCCTCCCCCGTTCGGCTACCGCACTTCCTCGATCTTTCTAATCGTATTGTTTATCGTTTCGGGCCACGTGAAATCAGCGACCGGAGATGTCGATGAACACCGCCGCGCACACCGGCTACTTTCCTTCATTCGTGGCTTTTTCCTGTGGAGGTTCTTACTCGGTTGATCTCTGCCTGCTCGTGACGAATTGCTACTTCCTTTCTTGCTACTCTTAGCTGTTTCTTCATTTCGATACCTACCGATCAATTTTAGTCTCGAAGAGTGTGAAGAGAGAAAGGGTCGAGGGTAAACGGAGACTGCGGAGCAGTTGCAGCTTAAGATCTAGAAGTAGGAAATACTGGTTCAAATTCACCGCTATCAGATCCGTGGAAACTGAAACTCCACTTCTCGTAAATCTTTAACCAGTCGTTCACCTCGCGAATGTTTCATATTTCCACCGGGGTCGCAGTGAAGTTGCAAAAACTACTTATTTCTTTCTGTTGGAGTTGCGTTAGTATTCCTTTTCCCACTACGATCGTGGGTTTCGTTTTACGGAAAGTTGGAGGGAAAGATGTGTTCGCGCGAGGGAAGGACGCTTTTGTAAATCTGGCCGATTCGTGGTAAAGAGGTGGGAGGGAAGCGAGAAAGGATCTCCTTCGAAATTCCCCGCTTGTCAAAAGGATAGTTCGAAGGATACGCCTATAAATCGTCGGCACTTTCGCGGGAGAAATCTTAAAATAAGCCCTGGACTCTCGGACCTCTCTCGTTCGGCTCGTTTTGTTTTGAGGCAGCGTTTGTTGAGTCACTAGTACGTTATGCGGCGATAAAGTGTCGCAATACATCAACCTGCAACAAGTTATCGCCGAACAGGCAGTATTTCTGCCGACGATAATTACTCCTGAACCGGGCATCGTTATTGCTGGGATAGCAATTAGTTCCACATACATGAGCGATTTCTAATTGGGAGTCCATTAAACACGACGCCTGATCGTTCTTTTTTTCTTCTTCTTCTTCGCTGTTGTTGTTGTTTTCGTTTAATCGAAACTGTGATACCAGGCTAACTGTGCTTCGTCGGGAATTTCTAACGTGCGAGCGGCAATTTGTGCGTTTTCAACCTGCGAGCAAGTGCTGAAATATCGACGATACGCAAGGTGGCTATTTATAATCTTACGGGGATAATTGAAAGCTTCCGTATTATTATCCGACGTTGTATGTGCCTAATTTTCACAAGCTGAGACGAATTTCTTCGCTCTTTGCTCCTCCTGAAGATATTACTTGAGATGTTGTAGTTTGGATCCTTTTAATTTCAGATGCAATTTTTCTATTGTTTATGTGTTGTGAATTAATGTTTTTGCGACAATTTTCTGTAGATACGATAAAAATGTGAAACAACGATTGTCGTTCGTCACTTGTCATAGATTTAGATGGTAAAGTTTTATATTTATTTCAAGATACAGATAATGGTTTGGATAATTGATAATTGATAATGGTATCGAGCACACTAGCTACGATTCTATGGAAATTTACGATTCACTTCAAAATGGAACGCAGCCTGTCAATAAGCTAAAGAGCTTTCCACCAGCTCGATTAACCATGTTCTCTTTGCTCCTCGATCTTCCATGTTGCGGTCGATTCCTGATCAGCCGTGTTCGATTCGATCGCCTCCTGTTTATCGGGATATAGAGTTAACGGTAATCGTTAATTACGAATCTGTTGCTGATGATCGTTGACATAATTTCATCGATAAGACCCCGACATATTTTCGCGAAAGTGTACGCGCCGTAGCTTTTCCTTCCGTCTCGCTTTTACCGTGCCGTTTTATCCACCTTTCTAACGCATCAGCGAGTTACGTCTCGTAATTTCCAAAAAAAAAAAAAAAAAAAAGGAATTCACAGTTAATTCAAGAGAAATTCGAGTATCAGCGACTGTTGACAATGACGTAAGGAAAAATAGCAGATTTTCAAGTGATTACTCAATCAACTCAGCTCGAACTCGACGGTAAAACAATTATCAAGGTTGACAGGCGCTTACGAGAGACAAATATCGTACACGGATGTACAACACCGAGGAATTTTGATTATAATATCACCGATTGATTTATATCGTTTACGCGGCTCGGTTCGCGCGCGCGTCGGATTTTTGTTAAATCGCGAACATGCCTGCAGATTCCGCGCTATCGCGACTATAAATCACTCGATTCCGTCCTAGTGTGCTTCCTAGAACCTGGTCCGGCGAGCCTTGGCGTTTTCCATCTGTATCGAAAAGATTTTTCACCCGGTTCCACGGACCAGAAGACTGCCTCGCTCTCGTTCAAGGTGCGAGATGCTGCTCCCAGGGGGGAGTGTCGCTATTTATCGACCGTTCTAATGGATGTATATTTATCTCAGGTAGCAATGAAGTTAAGAGGGGGAGAGAGAGAGAGAGAGAGTGGAGCAAAAAAAATAAAGGAAGTCCCGGTTACAAATTCTGCGGATATTTATAAATAATGCAACCGCGGTCTCTCGCGCGCGCTTATCTTGTTTACGAGCTCTCTTAATTGCGCCAATATTTAACGTCGATGGACAGTTTTAATGCGCCGTCCTAAGCCGCTTTCTAGGATCCGCTTTGACTCGCGTTCAGCTAGACATATTTTGTTACCTTTAAAACCTGTCCCTGATGAGGACAGCCACGGGGCCGTTACAAGAATGGACGGCATCGTGGACGTTTTTCAGCCGAAAATGGGACGTTTTATCGGTTGTGGAATGGTAATGTTTGCGAATAAATTAGGGCTGAATGGTTGGACGATGCGCGTTCTTCGGTAGGTTTATGGCATCGTAGATGGAAATTAAATTAGATATCGAAGAGGTATCGTATAGAAGGTTTGTTTGAAAAAGGAATTAGGCAAAATGATTTTTATTTTCAATGAATTTATTCTTGAAGATAGGTAGCGATGCTTCTATTATTGTATACAAGTGATCTAAATTTTTACGAACAAATTTGTCTACTATACCAATCCTTCGATCTCTCGATTAATCTGGTCTGACAAACTCAACACCATAATTTTCATTCTCTTATTTTTACAATTTTTAAATAACACATCAAATTAAACAAACTCCTCGTCGACTTTAAATTTTCCTCGTTCTCAGATCCCTGAAAAAATTTTAAACGATTCGAAAATTTGAAAGAACGCCAACAGAAAATCAACTCTGATAAAAATTCACCGGACTAACGAAGAATTAAAAACACATTTCTCAAACCTAACAATAAAGAAAAGTTCCCCTATTATGCTTCGATCACTCATCAAACGAAAGAACGTCGCAAGAGAAAAATGTCCAATTTACCATTCAGCACCGAAGAATGCAATTTCACACCTAACCTAATCATCCCCGTCTTCGTCCTGAAATTACAATCCCGACACCCCATTCACCCTGCGCCATACTCGCCGAACCATTTCATACACGTAAGCGGGTAATTCAAAGCATCGTTGCAGCTTTCTATTCATAAGAAATTTTTTCGTCTATCGTGGGACCGGGGGCGGCGTGCACCGTACGGTGAGAAGTACCGATACTTATCGATAATTCTAATGGGCCTGCCAACCCCGTGATTACGGGGGTCGACGATGAGTTATGGCCGCGAGGCGTATCGTCGAGCCCGAGCTGCTTCCACTCGTTTCGTAACACGGTAACGCGCGAATCGTGCCGCAAATTGACCGATTGGAACTCGGCTAGCAGGTATAACGGCTACTCGGCGTCGATCGATCGATCTCGATCGATCGATCCAGCGTGCACGCGCGCCTCTCCTACACAGGCGCTCGC
Source organism: Habropoda laboriosa (assembly GCF_001263275.1). Classification (NCBI taxonomy): domain Eukaryota; kingdom Metazoa; phylum Arthropoda; class Insecta; order Hymenoptera; family Apidae; genus Habropoda; species Habropoda laboriosa. The sequence goes on along the minus strand of NW_017100500.1, from coordinate 680,219 downwards.
TCCTTGGTTCGTTCGCTCGCGCGGATGCATACCGGAGTGTAGCCGCGTGATCGAGCTTGAAATCGTTCTGCACGTGCTGCGATGTCCGTGAGCTCGCGTTCCACCTAACATTGAATTGCCTGCATTCATAAGTCCAGATAGCGCGTAAACTCTGTTTTTCGTTGATTACACGAGTTATCCAGTTGTTCGCCGCAGTGGATTTTTAACCTATTTATCGAGAGTGTGCTTAACAATGTGTAACTACAGTATCCTTTCTTCTCGATAAGTTAACTGAATTTTTCGAAGATGAGAAGGAATTTGTGGCGTATCGACAAGCGAAGAAATGAAGCGTGTTTGAAATGTGAATTACGTGTAATTCGTCGAGATTGTACAGCTGGTGGTACAGAGTTCGAAGGAGAGGTAGGATTTTCAAGAATTCAGGACCTAAGATAAATTCAAATATCCACGAGCCTCGGTGAATATCCTCGACTCGATTAATCCGCGTGTGTCAGTTTTCACGAGTAACACGCAGAAAATCCGACTGTGAACGAGGAGGCTCGGCGTTAAATCAGCGTATAAGCGACATTACGCAAGAAACACCTTGTGCTTCTCAACGACATAATTTCATCACGATTTACTACGTGTTGCCTTGTAACAGCCACGTTAGAATGTTAAAACGAGAGGTCTGACCGCGAACGGTAGGCTTCGGTTAGTTTAGAGTTTCGTGAAAAGGATCGCTCGGAGGGTCCCGTAATCGGATCAAAACGAAGGGGTGCCCGGAAAGCCGACAACGGGAACACGTTGCGTGTTGGTAAGGATTAGGAGCGTTGTACGTCCAGCTTATCGCGTGTACTCGTCGTGTTTACGGGAATCGGTGCTGGTACGAGTTGAAATTTCGAGGGAAAAGATCGAACGGACAGGCAGGTGATTAGGAAAGTGAACAGACACACACACACACACACACACTTGATATGGTTAATGAAATTATCGATTTTTCAAAATGTTTTTTAAGTTTCTATTTTTAGGTACATGTGTATGATATTTTTTTGCGGTTTTTTTTTTTTTTTTTTTTCTTAGATCCTCCGGAGATAATTGCGTGTAACGGTTCAACCGTGGAAGCACGATTTTCACAGATTATCCGCTGTGTCTGTTTATCGAAACGGCTGCATACGTATACAGATACAGGCTGAAAATCATCTGGATATTCGTAGCGAGGCGTTCTTGGCGACGAACTAGAACGATCGACAATCTCGATTGGCACGGTAACTCTGCACCGTTATGCCATAAATAATTGGTCACGACCGTGGTATCACCAAATCCGCTCGTTCGTACCCTTCCGCTCGGTTCACGGTTATGATATTTTTCTATGAAAAGTTACAACGAGGTGTACGTACTCGTTGTTTAATTACGAAAGGTTATGGCTGTTTTGGGCGGTGGTCGTCGTTGTTCTTCAATTTTATTTGACAGGAACAAGAAGATAAGAGGATGTATGTTTTGTGCTGAAAATTTTGATTTTTCTGTTGAATTTTATTTGATTCGATTTTCGTACCAATTGAAGTCATTTATTCTAGGTCGGTGTCATGTAAAATACATCAGAGTACTTAACTTTAAATTCACTTTCGCCGTACTTAGCGTGCTACCATGACTTACAATTACTGTGCTTTACATGGTAGTTTTTTTTTTTTTTTTTTTGCTACAGAAGCTGTTTGATTCGATAATTACAGAGAGATAGCCAGTGTCGATGTTTGTCAGACGATCTTCTGTTCGTTGCAGAAAGCAATCTGGATGCCCCCTTGTACTTCCGTTGTTAGTTATTAATCATTTTCCCTATCAGTGATTAAGTCGGTCGTTCGGACAAAGAACGATCGCTCTATGTGAATCACGCTGGTTTTATACGGTGCGTAAAGGCCTCTTGTGTAACACGACTTTTCTGCTGCTTAGCTTGAAAAATTCGAGATAATGGAACAGGTGAATAAAAAGGTTTAATTGAATTTTCAAATCGGAAGCTTTAACATCTCAACTTCTTTCACCTCGGAGATTTGAATCAATTTTTTCGCTTCTTTATTATTCTCAAAATATTGACATTTTCACAGTCGATAATTTTCACGCTATTCTAAATCCAGAAGCTGTATATAATAAACTCTTCGTCTGTTTGCCTCACAATCTTACCACTAGAAAAAATATACAACGTCATCGGCAACGGCTACGAAAGTGTTAAAGCACAAATATTACTAAACCCTACTGATCGACAAAAAATAACGAATAACACGCAATATTTCAAGAATCAAAGAAACATCATCAACATCTCTGATATCATCCTCTTCGTCTTACAAAAAAGAAAAATCCTATCGATCTTCCTCCGTGTCTTGTTCGAGCATTAATCCAACCATCTCCGTGCATCACGTCTAATTTGAACGTATCGCAAAACGAAAGATCCTTTCCCGTCCTAAATATCGGTGTTCGTCACTCGGACAAACTCCGTCGATCTATCTACGCGAAGATCTCAGCTATCGAAGATGCCTAATCAAGCTGCGGGCACAATAATTCCTAGATCATTAACCGCGAACATTGTACATAAATCGTTCTCATTAGAAGCCGAATCAGATATCGTGGTCTTCGATCATCGGTCGCTATCGGGCTGCGTCCATCGGATCAGCAGCGGCCGCAAGGAGAAAGAGCTAGAAGGCAGAGAGAGAGAGAGAGGCGTACGAGTAAATTTCCCTCTCATTAAAATCCTTTAATTGCCGGTCAAAGTGAGCACTAATCGGTTTCTATCTTCCTGTGCGCCGCCCTGAAGGGAAGACCGCCTCGGCTAGGTTGGCGCGCGGGCACCGAAGACAGCCAGCGGGGGCCGGCGCGGCGAGGAGCGACGGTGAAAAAAGACAAGCACGACCAAAACAATCAGCACGGCGCTAATAGGCGTAATTACCGGCTGTACAGATCGAGCCTGCCAACGACTATCCATCTATTCGTGGCTTGGTCCGCACGAATGCAAAGCACGCCTTTGCGGACCCTCCTCGTGATTCAACAACACCGGGAGTTGCTTCTAA
>NW_017100500.1:650717-677149 GCF_001263275.1 Habropoda laboriosa | reverse complement strand
CCTTTATGGAAGGAAAATGCGGGGTAGTGGGTGGGAAAAATGACTTCTAATTTGATAAGATGGTCGTGTACGGTGTTCTATGGTTGAGGTTAGACGGGGAGACTCTTATGAGATTGATAGGAGAAATGATTTTCTCGGCTTGGATGCTTTGCTCGCAAATGATCGGTGTACATTGGATGCTTTGCTCGCAAATGATCGGTGTACATTTAAACATTTTTTTTTTTTTTGGTAGATAATTATTATCGTCGGCGGAAATTTTGTTGGGTATTGATAATTAGGTGCTGGGAAGAATATTTTCGTAATTTATAGGATTGTTCGACAATGTTTATCGGTAATTAAAGAAACTTTAATTCTAATTTTTTTATCACGTTAAATTTCGAAAAATCGCAAAATCTTTGGATTATACTTTCAACTCGAGCAACGAACAATGATTATTTTAGTAGAAATTTTTGAGATAGTTGTTATTTCTGGTTCCCGATGTTAAGTGTACAAGAACAGTAGAGATTCCGAGCTCCCAGCGAGAGGAAGCTGTTAGAAAACGGTTTACGAAACGACAGTGTATCTGTAAGTAATTTCACGTGTACTAGAATAGCGCATGAGTACTCGCTCCTAAAATTAACGGATACTCAGTCTCGTAAACTGCGCAATGTTGAAATTTATGGCAGAAGCGTGGTATTATAGGCGATTGGTTTAGAGATCTGTTTCTTTTCACACCAATGCCTCGAGAACTTGAATGGGAGCCACAATTTTTAACCGTTACTGCGATAAGCGTAGAAAAATAGCTAACATACCACTTCAGAATTTTTACTCCACAAGTTTCAGAGAGAAATACTTCTATTTCTCATATCCACTATACGCCAATGAAAAGATGTTTCTTTTGTCACATTTCGTGGTGAAATTTCTCTAACACTTTCTGAAAATTCCTTCCACGAACTTGCACTTTCCACGAACCGAATCTCTCGAGAGTCGCGTTGCGATATCTGGCCGAGAACTGTCCATAAACAATCTGTTTTTTCTCGCAGAAAGTAGTAAACACGTAGAAGGAAATTGCTCGGCGACGGACAGAGTATAAACGTGAATCGTGTCGCGCCGCTCCGTCGTGCGCTACCGATTATCAGTACGTGTAATTACTTTTCATGGCCGTCCACTCATTATGCAGGCCTGCAGGAACTTATTTGTTTTACTACGACCGACCAATTATGCAATTATCTTCTTGTCCCCTTGTTAGGAATAGCTTTTGCTTCGCAGGGAAGAACAGGTTCGCGATAATGCTCTTAACGTTCGCGGGGTAACGTAATATCGATCGCTTTAATACCGACGTTCCCCTATTTTTTTCCCAAGCCGAAACAAAACATCCTCTCGTTGCTGAGGAAGCTCGTACCCGTTGAGAAAAACGGGTCGTTATCGGGTGAATCGAATTGCACGAAGGTGTTGCATAATTGCTCTTTGCTATTTTGCACGAATCTCCCTTCTTTATTTTTTTTTTTTTTTTTTTCTGTTTAGTTTCGTCGAACCTCTGCGTCTACTTGTACATTGTTTTATCGACGTGTCAGTTTAATAGACAGCGTTATGAATTGTTTATGCGGCTATTACGGAGGATGTTCCGTCTACTCTGGCCACTTGAAATATCTCAATCTCATTTCTCGTATCTCGTTTCGAGCAATAAGCTAAAGGGTTGCTTACAAAAGTTGCACGGCACCGAGAATAATTTCGTTACAAGTGGAAGTCAGTTTTATTCTTTTAAACGGAGTATTCAATTTTTTATAGTTACATTTGGTAGAACAGCGAGTTCAGAGTGGAAAACTACGAAGGTGTTATACACTTGTTGTAAAACTCATCGTTTCCTTATCGGATCTAGAGATTTAACGACGACAATGAAATTTTTTATAGTCAAATTCGATAGAATAGCGACTTCTGAGTGGAAAACTACGAAGGTACACTTATTCTATATAGAACTCATCCTTTCTTTGTCGGCTCTATAGATTCAATGGTGGCAATAATTTAATTTAATTTATGGATGGTGATTAATTTTCTTTTTCAAGTTTTTTCAATGGAGTATGAAATGTTTGATAGTCAGCTTCGATAGAACAGCGAATTCCGAGTACAAAACTACCAAATCACATCTATCCTAAAACTCATCGTTCTTAAGACACTCAGCTTCCTCAAATCTACAGATTCCTCTCTACCTTTCCATTTCCTTTTCATCTCCTTTCGCGCTGCACCATCAAAATTCACCATCTCTCACCCCGGTGCTACTATAATGAAGCATTAAACGAAGAATTATCCACGGTTGACAAGGAACCGAACAAGTATCGTCGTCAGCGTACAACTAGCGTCGTCGAGCCGTAGTCCGATAAATCGCCAAATAACCCGTATAAATCGGCTCTTTTTATTATCGACGTCCGCTCTTATTCAGCGTGTGTGTGTGTCGTCCCGTTGGCTCATTGTCCGGCGGAGAAAACCGCGCATTTATCGTTGTTAGGAATCCTTGGCGGAGTTTTACGAGGCGCGGATATATTGCGAGAAGCGGCCGGAGCGAGCGAGCGAGCGAGCCACGGAGCGATCGAGCAGTCAGATTCCGAATTCGCACGCCAGAATTTTTATCGCGCCGCGAACGAACGCTCTCCGACCGCCGCCGCTCTGTTCAGCTCCGTGCGAGAGAGCTCGATCCATTTGCATCGTAGCCGTGCGCGCCTTTAAATAGAACGCTCTCGAACGAAACCTTCTCTATAAATCTGCGCCGATAAGAACTTTCGTCATTGCCACGCCGTTCCGTTTTTCTCCCTCGAACCGAGAGAACCGAACGAATTTAAACACGCTCGCTCGCTCGATACTCCGTACACACACACTCACACTTCAGCTTCCCACGGTGATCCCAGAGCTGGATCCTATTGCCGGATAATTGTTGCATGCAGATTTCAACGAATTTCTATGAATTTTCCACGCGAGCGTGCTCCGGTCGGGTTAAAAGAGGATTTAGGAGGCTGGAACAGTGTCGATTGTGCGTTCACGCGGTGGTAATTGTTCGTTGCTGCTTCAGACACGAGCATTGTGCAATTAGGCAACTTGTTGTGGAAACAGTTTGCAACGTCGTTTCTGGGTAATGCAAATTACAGGTTCTTAGATTTACGCAATTAGAGATCCCTGTTTTCGACGGATCTGACGGGCGGTCGTGTGATTCGGCGGGCAACTCGAGATACAAAATTTCCATACTTACGTAAGCTTCGAATCGCGTGAAATATATAACGCACATAAAGTACGTCGCTCGTCGAGCTCGTAATAAAGACCATCTTCAACTCGTAAATCAGATTTACTCCGAAAACAAACTATCCTACTGCTACACACCTCCCTTTTGTTTCCCCCCTATTTTATCACCTACCTCGTCTGCGGGGCATTAATAAAATTACCGAATTGTCCTCGTAAAATTTTTAATTAGCCCACGTGCGTCCAGTTTTCCACGGAATAATTATTCAGCGCGTTTAGCATGTACACGGTGTCAAATCTACGGTGTCGCGTTCTTACCATCCTCCGCCAGCTTGAACGGTGTTACACGCGCGCGGGTTCGTAAGAGTTGGACACGCGCGAGGACTTGAAACACGCGAGCGTGTATACGCACGCATGTGACACATGGACGCGCGGGTAGATGTTGTGCGTCGGATGCTCGTAAACCGAGGCTTTACTGCGTTTTGCGTGCAGTATTTAAGCCTGAATTTATATGCCGTCAGGACTCATTTATACCGGGCGTCGTCGCGGCCGCCTTTAATAGCCGCGCCTGCTCTCTGTTGCATTCGGTAATGCGCGCAATTAGACGGTAATTAGCCGCGCGGTCGTGACCACGCGTGGCTGAATTTCGCCAACGACACGTTGCTCGCGTAGAGGAGCCGGTTCGATGGTTTCTCGAACAGTTGTCGATGGTTAACGATGTCCGCCGCGGCGCGTCCGTGCACCGGACGGAAGAGTAAGTCGGCTCTAATTGCGGATTTTCAGCGAAAGGTAAATAGCGGTTGCGTGGACGGTTGTCCGTCGATCGAATCTCTCCCGGGAGCTGGACGTCTTTCCGATGACACGGATCGCAAAGGTGAACGACGATTGCGCGTGCTTTCTAGACGATGAAAGCGATTAAACGAGGATACTTTTCGGGTTAACTGTCTTTTGATAGGGTAGCTCGTTTATCTGCCGCGGTACGCGCTTTATACGGACGCAATTAAGATCTGATTGGGAAGATGAAGGATTACGCGGGGATTTTTGTTGGGCGTAATGGGGGTCCTTTTTCGATTCTGATGCAAAGTTATGTGGATTCTATCATCTTCGTTTTCAATGCCCTTTTATTTATGTTATCAGTTTTCTAGAAGAGGGACACGATTAACCATTTGCACTCCAATGGCGCTGTTATGGCGACATGGGGAACTTTAAAATGCAAAATTCAGGTGTTTTTGTATTATCAAAATAACGCAAATTGTTGGATTATAAGGAGAAATGAGTATGTGTCTGTGTAATAGTAACGGCGAAAATAATCAACATACTGAGACAGATTAATATAAATATATATGTAGAAATAACATAGTGACCATCTGTTTAGTATGGGTGACGCAGATACGTTTTTTTCTCTGCGTCTTGCCGATGTTTTTTTTTTTGTTTGATTGATTGCATAGCGACGTGCCTTCCTCGCGGATAAAAGATAAAGAAGATTCATAATGAAAATAATATCTTTTAATTTATTACCATAATTCTAACACAAATTAATAGAAGAAATAGAAGCAAGTAAATTTATAAGCGTTAAAAATCCTTTTGTTTTTCTTTTTCAAAACAAAACTTTGGATTCTCAGAAGTTTCACTATTAATCTTACGGAGAAGTGCTTGGAGTGCAAAGGGTTAGCAGAAATAAATTTTTCAGGAAATCAGTTTGAACTTTTTATGTTTAGCAGTGGGAAAAATTTGTTTCTTTTGCAATTTAGCTAATCGTTCTTGGGTTTTGAGGGCCTCTAATAAAATATTGTTTATTTGTAACGCTTGCTATTAAAAAGGGGTTAAAGCAACCCTATTTTGAATTGTAACATTGTTTCTCGTAAATAGTATAATTCTAATTTCAATTTCAGCGTCACTCCTTCAAATAAAAATAGCTCACATTTAGAATTAATTTTTGCAATCTTTGGGATACGTCAGTCATCCATCAAACCGACTTCTATCAAACGAAAATTTGTATAATTCCTCCTCTGGAGGATTTAACCCTTCTCCCGTGATCGACACCTCTCAACCTCCGAATAAATGAATAATTTGCATTTTAATTAATTCGCCTTCGAACTGTTTCAATAGAGCGGTAAATCCAATTTACCCGCGTCACACCGTATAAACACGCAATTATCCTCACCTTTCGAAAGGGGACACTGTCGAAACGAAACCGTCAAATCTCGTCCGTTCCAACCGCGCGACGATATTTCTCGAAGGAGAGAGAGAGAGAGAGAGAGAGAGAGAAGGGCTTGTAAACGGGGGCCACCATAAAGGTGTCGGTGTAATTTCAACGGCGTTGCCCCATGCCCGGCAGGCAGCCTCGTCCCGGTTATCCGCATCCGCGAAACTGCAGCACGTTTCATCGGGATCGTGCTCCTGTTTCTCCATTATTCTACACGCTTTGGTGTGCACGCGCTGCTGTCCGATGATTAACATACGTACGCGCGGCGACGTGTTTGCGTGCAGCAGGTCTGATCCGTCGCAAAATTGGGTCGTTCGTTGAGTGTGAAACGAGAGGAAGGAGTGAGAAAGGGAGAGAGAAGGAGAGAGATTGTTGGAAAAAAGAAGCCGTGATTCGTGTTGAACGAGGAAGCAGCAACGCGAGCGATAGCGTAGAGATTTATGCGCTATACACGTTCAATCTTGGAACGTTGAAGTACTTTACAGATCTGCTCGGCGAGGAGCTTAAAATTGGAGCACAGCCGTTTTCCTTGGACAAGGCAACGTTTCGATCGCGATGAAATAACGAACGTGTCGGTTCGGTGGGACCCACCGAATCGATGCAGACGTTTTGGACAGAGATAGCCGAGAGGTCGTTGATTAACGCGGTCTGGAGATAAGCGGTAATTAAGAGAGAGATCGGTCGGTGACGATAGGGTATTTTGGACCGTTGATAGAGATACTTGGATGGACATTATTGTGGCCCGGGGAGAAGGTTAGATGGGCGGTTGGTTAGAGTGACGCATTGTGTTAACGCTTCGAACGGTTCCTTTTTCAGCGGGAGCTCTGTGAATAGTGTAAAATAATTTTGAGATTAACAGGTCTGATTGAAAAGTAAAAATGGGAAAATAGTTTAGCTTTATCTCATTATTTTTAATTCAATCATTCTTGAAGAGTAAAACTGCCATCTATTTGTGTCACGATAAGCAGGTGACATGACAATCAAAGGGTTAAATAATAGTGAAATTATTATTAATGAAAGAGTGAATGAAATTTAATGTAAAATGTGAAATAATTGAAAGATTAACAATTCTGATTGGAAAGTAAAAAAGGGGAAGTAGATTAGCCTTCTTTCATTACTTTTAATAAAATCATTCTTAAAAAGTAAAATTACCATTTATTTGTGTCACCCAAATGCAGGTGACATGGCAATCAAAGGGTTAAATAATTGAAAGATCAACAAGTCTGATTGAAAAGTAAAAAATGGAAAAGTAGTCTAGCTTTATTTCATTACTTTTAATCAAATCATTCTTGAAGAGTAAAATCACCATTTGTGTTTATCATGGTAAGCAGATGACACGGTAACCAGAGGGTTAAACAACAGTGAAATTATTATTAACGGAAGAGTGAATGAAATTTAATATACAATATAATTGTGCAATGTGTATTGAGCTATAGTCACAGATAAACAGATAAGTGTTGTCATACAGTAGGATATACTCAAAAATTATCTTTAAAGAATTTACTGCTTTTATTGCTGCAAAGAAAAATTAAGATCTGTCCGAGATATCTCGGGTGATTTCTATAAAAATTTATGGAAGTTGAAGGCGATAATCTTGTTGTTTGTAGTGTTATCGAGAGAAAAAGGCTGCAGTACCGTACCGAGAAGAAAACTAATTATGGGTTATCTGAAGTATTCGGAGCACGTGATACAGATAGACATGTAAAAATGAGTCATTGAAGAAACATTCTTATCGTTACTTCTTGAAATAAATAAATTTTTAAAGAAAGTATGTCGTGGCATTTCTGTTACAACAACTTTTCCGTTACAACTCTAAAGAGCGAAATTAATTGTTACACCGATGAAAACAACGTTTCTCTCTATCTCTAATGTCGTAGCTGTCGATAATCAATGGTTTCGCGGATAATTGTCCGCGAATGGATAGATCGCGAAGAACAATCTATCGTATAATGAGGAAAGAAAATCGGGATAAATGTATCGATATATAATGATCGGTGTCGAGTGAAAAGTGTTTCTGCACCGCGATCGTTTATCACTGTAATCGAATATTTTAATGTACCGCCGCTCTGTTACAATAGAATTGTACAGCGTATATAATGGCCACGTACGACCGACGTATTCATTTCATAATTCATAGTTTCTTTAAATTAGCAACCGATACTATTACACCGTGGAACAGTGTCGCGGGAATTTCAATTAGAAGATCGTAATCTGATATTTTAATATTGCACTACACGTCGACGTTTCTCAAGCACAACTTTTCAAGTGTACATCATAATTATCGCGAAACATTGAAAATCCATTTCTGATCCATTTAATTACAGTAGTTCGACGAATGTCGAAATCGTTTGGTCAGGTAATTCGCCGGGCAATTAGAAGACGTATCGATTGGAAATTTAAGCATTTAACGGCGATCAAAGGATATTTTGCAGCTCTAAACCCAGTGCACGCTTACAACTCTGTTTATTCGCGAACCGTCGATTGCAATCTTTCGTTTACGCCTCTCACGATTCCGTTTCACCTATTCCAGATAGAAACAGGACGTGCAATCCCTATAAACCTCCTCCTAACGTCTGAACCAAACATCGATCCTCGGTTCTGAATTAAACGCGACGTGAAAGGGTCCACGGTTGCTTTCTTCATTAAGAAATTCCCTCGACTCGGAAGATTTAAACGTTTCGTACGTTCGTTTGATCTTGTGACATTCGGGGAAATCGCTCGTAGATCCTTGAAAAAGTCGTTATTTCTGCTGGTTGATATTTACAAAAAGAGATCGGAGAAATTAGTGAAATCTCTATAAGGAACAGAAATAAAAAGAATTTTAACCTCGACTTCCTTTCATCGAAATATTCCTAAAAAAGAGAACGAACAACGACGTCGATCATGTTTGATCGACGTGTCAATTAATACGTTCGTTTGACTTTCATTTCTATTTATATTCCTCTCTTTCCTCGATGGAAGAACCATGATAAAAGTCGATTTGCAAATATAACGCGAATCATCGTTTTCCATTCACCGAATCCTTCTCATTTATCGTCCCGTTTATTATCCTCGTTTCACAACGATTCTTCGACACCGTAAAATCGTACGTCGTAATTATTATCATAACCCCGTCGCCTATTAACCGCGACGATCGTGAGCGACAACACACCGGCTGCTCCTACTTTCGAGAGTCTCTCTCTCCTTCTGAGAGTGAAGAAGGAAAGATGGTACAGTACGAGGAAACGTGTTCCATAAACCTTCTCTCGACCGTGGTAGCTGGTTTTTCTTCGATATCGATAGAAAAGCCTCCGCTCGATCATCCGTCGTTTCCTTAATTATTATCGAGGCTAACGACGACGATATTGCTCAATCGAGCCGCTGAGATTGCAGCCAGCCCTCTAATTATTATTACGAAGGCGTTGCTCGTTAATCCATCCAGCGTATATACGATTGCAAAGTCCTTTGTTTTCTTCCGCGACGCGATCCAACGAACGTTGCTCAGCCAACAAAACTCTCTACAGACGTGTTCTGTTATTAATAAAATCGTTCGACTTTCTTGTTCGGTTCTGTTGAACCGGCATCTCTCTCTCTCTCTCTCGGCTGTTGCTTACGATCCGTGAAAAATCGACCGGGGAAACTGTTGAGATGAAGTTGCACAAGTTTCTGCATCAAACGAAGCGATTATTCTTGCTGCACTCGTTGGAAATCGCTGTCCAGGGAGTTAATTAAGAGTGTAGAATCGCGGAAAGAAGGTAGATTAATGTTACGCAAGCTGCTCCCGTAGAATCTGTACTAATTGGAACGTAGAAACGATCGGTAGATTAATTAAAGAGTTATGGTTTAAATATGTTTCACGGTAACTATCTGCAGGATGTGGATTGTACGGACGTTGGTAGGGGATTGAATGATTGAGCTGTTCGAGCACGCTTCGTGAATAAAAATTAGGGGATAATGCTGGGTAAACGTGTGTCCGGGTGACGATTTATTTGTTCTCTGTGTGAAATTATTGAACATTTTTTGTTATTCTGTTGCGATGCAGAGAGGAAGATGAGTTTGTTGAATTTTCTAGTTGAAAGTGTCCTGCTTATCTAATGCAAGTTTGACATTGTTGAAATATAGAGTTTAACGTGATTTTTTATGAAGCATTTCTAAACCTATGTTCGTACAAAATTATATCCATATTTCTACTTGTGTAATATACAGGGTGCATGAACAACAGAATTTGGCGATTTTCAAAAGTCTGTCGTTGGGTACTCGAGCTAAAATGAAACAAAACACTTATGCAGTTCAACAATTTTTTCAAAATAAAAAATCAATCGCTATGTTAACAAACCACGTACAATCATAGAATCGAACCAAAACATAACCGATAAATCTCAATTGCGAGTAATAAAAACTGCACCGCCGAACTTCCCCTTGTAAAATATTATCCCAGAAAAATAATTGAAAAATGAACAAACCGCGTTATCCGGCTACTTTAGAAACAAGATCGTCTTATTTCAATTTAACCCAAGTATCCAACAATAGCTCCTCGAAATTCGTCGCACTAATTCTACCATCTATTGTAACACCTGTTACCGACACGACTTGATTATTCAACTTGGAACCACCCTGTACAGAAGTCATCGACCCGCAGAATCCAGGCGGGAGATTAACAAGTTGGCACGTTTCCCCGATCGCAGGAATTGCTGGTCCGGTTGCCAAATATCCCCGCGCCGGTTTGCGAACGCGTGACTAATTATGACAGACGAGAAGCCCCCTGTGATGAATCATGCATCGTACGGGCAAGAGTTGCCGGGCGGCTGAGAAAATCGGCAGAAAACCGTTCCCCCCTCGCTGGTGGACGCGAAACGATCCAATTGGGCGACTCGCGAATGAGAGATCGAGAGGAGAGGGACCTGTTTCACTTGGTTTGTCCGCTTGTCACTTCGGTTCACACTCGACTAATCCAAGTGTTCAGTTACAGTCGTTGAAGGGCCGGGCTACGAGCGAAATGTCGCCGCTCGATCAACGGCCGGCCACACTGACAGCTTGTTTAATTTCGCGCTTTTCGTTGACCATAAATTTCGCCGCGCTATCGGCTCCTCGGTGATTTATAATAAACTCTGCGGGACGTTGCCGAAATCGTTACGTAAGCGTGAAAAGCCTGCCAAAATATGAAAGGTGGAGATCGCCGCTGCGTAAATGATGACAAATGGGAAGTTATTAAAGCCGAATGACTGTTATTTTGCATGGAGAACCGGGTGGAGATTAAGGCCAGACACTGTGTTCTTATTGATGTTTAATACGGGAATACTTTAAAATCACTGGCGGTAATTATTTTTAACGATGGGAACAGGAATTCGCACGCTTTCGAAAGTTGTGAAGTATACCGGCCCCCGTGATTCCTTTCGGCTGTTAATAAGCGACATTGGTACAATGTTCTCCGCTCCGTGATATATCGCTTCGAGACACTTGGCAAATTTCGTAATTAATTTCGATAGAGCGGCTGACGGAAAGATTGCTTACGTTATTTTGTAGAATTAATAGAAAGATGTGAATATTTTAGATCGTATGCAGATTGTACACATTTTCGAAAATATATATATACAAAATTTGTGCAAAAGGTACTAATCAAACTTAGCGATTGATTGATAGTAACTTTTTACCAATCACCAAAATTTAACAAATTTAGCGAACATTTGAATTCAGTGTTACACGTTTACCCCACATTGTGAAGATAATATCTTTCCAGATCGTTTATGTTATTTCAAGCAACATAAACTGCTTAACTAATTTCTCAGCTAAAAATGATTCGTTACTCAATTTCGCAAAACGAAAGATTCGAGTGTTTTTACCAAAAGAGTAAATACACCTTTCACTTAGCACTCGTGAAACGACCATCCCTTAATTTCCACGCTTCGGAACACGGATCTTTTGTCCGTGTTGAAAAAATATCCCATTTGTACAAGTCAAAATGGCGAAATCCTTAATGATTTTTCTGCGCCTCTGTTTCTTCCGACCCCCTGCGATCTTCGCGAGCCGCCGGTATAATGCAGTAACACCTCTGTTCAAGACCAGAAACCCGCGTCTCTAATGGAGCAGCATCCGATCAGCCGAGATGCCCGGTTTCCTCAATTACCGTGATTAACCGTGGCGTTGCCCAATGGGCCCGCGAGCCAGCGAGACCGTGACTAATTATTATAAACGCGATACTTATTAACCGTTGATTACATGTCGTTCTAACGCACACAGCGTCGTTTATTGCCATCAAGGAAAAACCAACGATTGGTTGTCTTTAACGTACACTGTCTGTTAAAGTATACCATCTTACGTCTGAACGTTAAAGCGACGCTATTAGCATCGAGAATCGCACGGTTAATATTGCTGTAAATAATAGATACGTTCGTCGTTTCTGTATTTTTACGTGTTTTCAAGACGTTTGAGTTTTTTCTTCTCTTACACTTTCGTACTTCCTTCTGTAGGGGTGGAGAATTTTTCCGAAGAATTTAGAGAAAGAAGGTTTTCCGGCGTTAGGATTCGTCAGGTTTTTAGTGTTGATGGTTAGCCTCTTGAACCCTTTCGTTACTGAGGGTGACTATATAGGCACTCAACACTGGGCGCTCGCTATATTCTGAAGGCGGCTATAGTCACTCAACATAGAGCTATCGCTATATTCTAAGAGAGACTATAGTCACTCAACATCGAGCGCTCCCTATATTCTGAAAGCGGCTATAATCACTCAACATAGAGCTATTGCTATATTCAAAGAGAGAATATAGCCACTCAACATCGACCGCTCGCTATATTCAAAGAGAGACTATAGTCTCTCAACACAGAGCGCTCGCTATAATCAAAGAGAGACTATAGTCACTCAACATCGAGCGCTCGCTGTATTCAAAGAGAGACTATAGACACTCAACATCGAGCGCTCGCTGTATCCTAAAGGAGACTATACTCACCCAACGTCGACACTTGTGAGCTCGCTGACAAAATTGTATTACTTCACAATTCTTTAAATTTAATTACTCTAAATTCCGTATACACCAACTTGGAACAACTTACATAAATACCACTAAAAATGAATTTGCATAATGCGACAAAGCGGTAGATACTACACACTCTGCGACAAAGTGCAGACTCGCTATTCAACTGTCTGACGGCCAACACAGCCGCAACGAAAGGGTTAACCATCACAGCGAACGCCGCCTTCTCACTGTCTTCTATTTTCCTACAAATTTTCTATCGTTCTTCCAATTCAACCACACCTTCCCTTCTTTTCCCTCTTAAAACCTCGACGAGTGTTGGCCACGTGTCGACGACGAGAAACGCGATTTTCCTCCCGGATAGATTAGCGGTTTTTCTTCTCTTCTCTCACGGTGTTCTCCGGACCGTTTCACAATCGTTGTGCAAGAGCGTAATTGGTGCAAAGGCGGCGTTTATTAAGCGTGGATGATTTATCGCGCGCTCTTGTGACGAGAGTAAAAGGGAAAGGGAGCAAGAGACTTTCTGCCGGCGCGTGGAAAGGCTAAGACAGTGACAGGTGTAATTGAAAACGATAGGTGTGTCGAGATAGGA
Source organism: Habropoda laboriosa (assembly GCF_001263275.1). Classification (NCBI taxonomy): domain Eukaryota; kingdom Metazoa; phylum Arthropoda; class Insecta; order Hymenoptera; family Apidae; genus Habropoda; species Habropoda laboriosa. The sequence continues at coordinate 664,200 of NW_017100500.1, read as the reverse complement.
GAAATAAATTCGCGAAGCAAGTGGAGGTTTTATTGATTTATAATGGGGGGTGAAGGGTCTTTCTCTCCTCTAATGCTTTTATGAGTCATCATCTCTGTTGACGCAACGATCGTTATACGTTTCACACAGATTTCCCCTCTTTCCAATTCGACGATCTTTCATCGACTCCGAAATACACGCTACTTTTCGTTACTATTATCGTTATACAACTCGCGAACGCTTCGATCCCGTTTGAAAATTTTCCATTCCATCGGACGTAACGTAAGTTTCATCTTTGAATTCTCGTTTCTCAGCTTCGTTACCTCACACGAGATAAGAAAAAAACGGGCAGAAGAAGCTGACCGCGCTATAAACTGATTATTAAAGCCTCGTTTTACATGCAGATTAGCGGCAATTACTTACGAGTAGATATAGCTGTATGGTAATTATAGACACTTGTTTATCGTGCTTCAAAGTGTTACACAGACAAATCCCGAAGTTATTTTCACGGCAACCTGCTAGATATCGAATTATCGAAGAAAATTCGCGTACGTTCGATTTTTACGAAATCCCGCCACTATTCGTTGCAACGGAGAAATATTGACTCTGAGCTGAGCCAAAGAAACGTCGCACGTTGTCGAAGACATGCACACTGTTTATTCTCTGTACGTCTACTTCTAACGCTGATGTACAGGTTATTTCAAGTGTTATAACACTGAAAAGGTGGACACGGCTCGGCTGTCGTGTGACAACTTTGATATGCTAAAAAATTGGAAACGTTTTACCAACACGTGGGTAGATCACAAGTGGACTAACGAAGGTAGTAGTATGCTCATAGGCTGTCTCACGAGTGGATTAACAAACGTACCGGTACATTTATGACACTTGGTCTTTACGCGGAGAAGAATGTATAAAGGACCCGGTGTGTGTTTGAGGAGGTACGTTCAAGTGTGACAGATCTGAGTACCATTTTGCAAGCTTCGAGTAAAATTACCGTTTAAGTCGACCGTTTCGAACCTAGATGCTTCTTTTCGCAAGGAACAAGGATTGCGTTAATTGCTGCCCTGTTCGTTGTTACTTGTGTGAAATAAACTGAAATAAATGCACTCTGCTTCAAAACATACACAATTGTCCGTAGCGATCGTGCATATGCAAGTTTCGTAATACACAATCTCCAATCAGTATGCAAAACTATTGTAGCGACAACTGTTCCATTCCACACGCGCCGCGGACACTTTCAGTTCTAATTATGTCGCAACGGAGGACTGAAAACATCCTATTCACGGTTCGTACATTTTCCACGTCTCTATTTTCAATATGAAATTTTCAAGAAATTCGAGGAATGCTGAAAATTTTAAGGCTGTTTATCTGTGCTGAAACCTGCACGCCAAAAATACGCCAATTACCCATCGACCACACGTGCAATTATTAATCGTTTGGAAGCGAGCAAACGTTGCTCCAAATGGTCTTAACGAGCTGCAGACGAGTGGTTAGAGGAGCAACGTTGTTTACTCAGCGGCAGGTTGTCCAATTAATTACCAGCGCTGGGGGAGAAGCTTTTCGCTAGCGATTCGTCATAATTCGTCGAGCTGGAGGAAGAAGAAACCCCTGAACGGTCCACCTTGCGAGCTTTCGTCGTACATTTAGCGACAAAGCTCGGGGAAGAGTCGGTGGACGACGTTAAGCGGTAATCTCTGACTCGATACAATTGCCCCTCTTGCATCTCGTTTGTCCCCGACGCGTGTTACGTATGCCTTCCCGGCGACGATTCCTCGCAATCAGCTGGAGGGGTCATCGACCGACTTAACCGAGCGTGTGACGCGTATGGAACGGGTCGTATTGCCACCGATTTCTTGTTCAAATCATGGTCAGCTCGTAAATCATCCCGCATCTCGATTATTCCATTAGACGATTAAATTTCAGTTCGACTTTCTTGGATCGTGTGATGTCACCGTGTCGGAGTCTCTCTGAATTATTTAGAGGAGAACGGTTGTTTGTGTTTTGGGTAGAAGTGCGGTGGTAGAGTAATTGGAGGATTTCAAACGTCTCACGTATCAAGAAGTAAAAGTTTCTTAACTATTATGCAATCATTGTTCAGGAAGATGATGTGCATTGGACAAGTAGAGAAAAGTTCATTTGCATTCGTCGTTGCATTTGGTAGGAAAGCTGGTCCTAAAGTTCTTCTATTTACGCTCAACCTATTACGAAAATACTCACTGAAAATTTCAAATTTGTGTCAGCGGTTTCATCTTATTCGTAGTAATGTTAAATTTACCGTCGTTCGTTAACATGAAAGTTGCTCAGACCACGAAAGTATTGATTTCAAGACCAAAGTTGATTCTTCCGATGAGTACTACAACCCCCTAAAATCTTGGACCCTCGAAACGAAAACTTGATTCGCACTCTCGTCAAAATTCATGCCTGCCGATCCCGCGAAGCGTATCCGACATATCCCGCGCTCGAAATTCTTCGCGAGACGATGTCGTCGTTTCCCGTGCAATCAGGCACGCCAATTAGATCGGAAATGTGTCGGAAAGGCGTAGTAGCGACCGCCTGTGATCTCGTTCCACTTAAACGCGGAATGCGTTTTATACAGAAGAGGAAACCGAGAGCGCGTGTGGAGGGTCAAATGGCACGGGTGCTGCGCACAAAGGCAATATGATCCTTTCGCGGAGGATCCTGCAATGTAATCTTGTCGTGATCCTGTGTGGGAAGATCCTCGTGCGGCGATCTTAAGACCGCCTTCTTCGTTTTCGTTTTTCTTTCTCCCTCTCCGCTGTACGTTTCTCTCCTTCGGCGCCTGGCTTGCACATCTTTCCGCGTCGTCTTCTCTTCGACCACACGATCCACCACCCCCGTGACGCGGTTTTTGCTGTTCCCTTTTGCCGTGTTTCGACGGCTGGGCATCATTAAAGCGGGCTTGACGCGCTGGACAAGCCATGAGAGTGGCTCTTTTCGAGAGTACACACGCTTCTGACCCTCCCTCCCTCCTCCTCTTTTCAAGAGATAAGATAATTTCGCCAATGTGCTTCGCCGAATTTCGATCAACACGTGCACCCTGTATCTGTCGCGTTCTCGCTGATAATTTGGACGTATCGCGCTACTAGGCGCCAGAGTTTTGCGAAAAATGTGCGTGCTCCCGGGAGATTGGGTCGTTTTTGTGGATTTTTTCTTTCTTTCTTGGAGCTCTCTGATTAGTATTGAGAAAAAATGATTTGTTCGTGGTTTGGAAATTGGAACGCGTGGATTTAGGGTTAGTTTTCTTTTCGGTGTATTCATCGCATATTCTTCACATTCTCGAGTCTTTGCATTCCTAGAGATGAACTTCTGTAGAAAATTTGCGTGCCAAGTGTTTTCCATAGAAAGAAATTTCAGTAGAAATTTTCCATGGAAAGAGATCTCCCTAAATTGCCAAGATATAAATTTCTCAATTATTGCGAAATAATTGCACCGAAGATTTATACTTTGATAATTCGGAGAAATTTTCGCCTAGTCTCAAACCCCGCCAGATTGCTAGAAAAGGGAAGACATTGCAGTGGAATTCAGAAAAGGAAAATATTCCAGGAAGAGAAATTTCTTTTAACGCTCCTCGACAAGGAGAGTGTACGGCGATTCAGAAGTGGTTGAAATACGGCCGGAGCACACTTGAATCCGTGTCTGTTAGCACGAACGATAAACTTTTCAAGATTTCGTGGCGTGAAGTGTTGTATCACACCGGTCTGATTTGAGTAATGACCGGGAGATAGTGAAGAAAACACGAATGTTCGAAGAAAAAACGAAGGATACAGCGGAGATGCATATTTATGAGGAGTGCTTTTGCGTTTTCTCGCGATTGAAACAACAAACTGCTTTTTTATTCCTTCAACTTTCCCGCGGATAGCCTGGCGAGATTCCAGGATCGATATTTTTCTAGAGTTTCCTCTTGTCGAGCGAGCGAAAGCACCGGGCAAATGGGTATGTGATTTCGTTAGCAGATGGCGGGATGATCATGATGGTGCTGGTCTCAGTCGGTCAAGTTGGAATCTGCGAATTGATTTCAAATTTTCAATTACGACGCACGTTGAAATAGCTCGTTTATTACGATTACTAATGAAATCTTTAATCAATTTTACGAATTAAAGAAAAGAGAAAGTCGCTGTTAAATTTTCAATTAGAGTTTATCAAGATTAACAGCATAGTAGCAGTTGTGCACAGAGATGAAGACATCGCGAGTGCATAATCATTTTTTTTCATATAAAATTGAAAATCACATAAGTGTTCAATCGTTTATACCAAAATGTTCAATTTTATTTAGAGCAAAAAAATTTTATTGCCTTTCAATTATATGTAGTGTGTTACACATTTCCTAATAAGGATATCCCGAAAATATCAGAAAAATATTCTTTTAAGCAAATAAAAAGAATTCTAAGGTATAATTACATAGAAAATTAATTTATTAGAAGAGTACGCAAGAATACATCTTCGTAAACATTTCCCTAAACAGAAGGCTTCCGTAACAGTAAAAAAATTGATCAAATAATTCACGATACAATTAATTAATTAACTAAAACTTACAATATATTCTATTTTATCAATTGACTAATTAACCATCCTACAAAAATTAATTTTAATTCACAATCTTCGCATATCAGCTAAAAAACAAGAAACCGATCCTCTTCCATCCTCGATTCCGAATTCTCACGGACAAAATGGACAAAACGGAGCCGCGATTGATAGTATTACCGGCATCCATAGCTCCGATGAAACAAACAGCGGCCCGCTGATAAATCGCCCCGTTTACATTTGCTTCGATTCTTTTCTTTTCCCCCCTGCCGTTTATCATTCCTGACCTGACGCAACGCGTAACGATCTCGAAACGCATCGCGACCGTCCCCTTTTTTCTCCGGAACATCGTTAAGACGCCGCGCAACTCTCATTAGTCCCGATTTATCACGATTCGCTGACTGTTCCCCTTATTTCTCCGGGCCTATCCACTCGCGAACTCTCCGTCCCACGACATCTGCATCTCGTTTCGTATTCTCACAATCGTCGTTTTCGTCCTAATAAACGATGTCGGAAAATTGGTCCAAATCCGGCCTCGCCGCGGAAAGTATTATGGGTCGTTCTGATTCAACGCACAGCCCACTATACCCGCCTCGATTTATTCTCCGTTCGCCTGGCTGGACTTCTACGATTTGCCGAATCAATAAACGACCGCGGTTCTATTTAACGTGGACTTTGATGGAGATATTAGGCTGATTCTTCTTCGGTCTTTTCGACCGAACGAGGGTTGAGTCTGTTTCTGACGGTGTCTTTTTAGTTTGCGGCATTTATTGAGAAGAGTTTCTGACGATTCGTTTAGCGGATAGATGCAAGTTTTTCTTGGAATTATTATTATTGTTACCTAAAATTTAACGAACAGAAAGAAGGGAAATTTGATAAATTAATTTTCAGTTAAACTAACGATTAAAACGAAAGAAACTGTACTAACAATTCCTGAGCGTCAATTTTTAAATAATTCTGGTGAATAAATTGTTACAAAGATTCAGTGAAATCTTTTACATTTTCTTCTCATTTATTCAATTAAAGGATACGTTGTCTCGATTTCCTTTTTAAATTTTAACATCTGAAACGTGTCGTTGAATCTTGCTTCACGATCAAATGTCTCCATAGAAGACAGAAAATGTGACCAATATCCCAATAACCAAGAAATTATATATGGCATATATATATAGCACCCCAGCAAAAAAATGTCAATTTTCATTTCACCATCAGAAGAAATCTAAAAAATCGAGCTGTAACGCTTCAAGCAAGTAAAAATTTTCTCTTCCCTCTGTTCAAAAAAATGTCACCTTTCTCTCCATAAAACTCTACCGAAAGAGTCTTCCGCCTGGAAGAAATTCAAGCAACTTCAAACGCTCGTACAAGCCGTTCCATCAGCGTACTTCATCATCCAGTGACAAATTATCGTGAGCAAACTTCGTTCACCGCGCACGTGAATCGTTCACCGTGAAGACCACCGATCGACGGGGAGAGGCGAGTCACGAGGAACGGTAACGAGGACATCAAAATAGTTAAATAAGTCGTCGAATTGGTTTGAAATCGGCACGCGAGGCCAGTAGCCGGTAGGCGTTCTTTCTGTCTTCGCGGGAATACAAGCATCTCCGTTGGCGAACAGGACCGTATGATCTCTCTCCTGGTGTGTACCAGGCAGCAGCAGTTCTTGCCAGGAGCCAAGAAACGACAAGTTGCCGTATTAGGGCAGGCAGCGGCGCTACCGTCGTCAATAGAATTCCCAATGAGCTTATTGAGAGTCTCGTTGCAATTGGCCGGTTATGAAACCGTCGGGTTCTGTTGCTATCGTTCTGCGCGTCGATCGTTCCGATCCATCGGCAGGCAAAAAAAGAAACCACCACGGGGAGTTTCTCCCGATGAATGGCGGTGCTTCTCGAGGAACATCGATCTCGAATCGTCCGACAGGGAAAATGGACAACCGCATCGTCCGATGAATCGACCGAACTTCTGAGCTCGGTAACGGAGATGCGGAGGACGGTGTGTGCCGGAGCGGGGCTGACTTTCGCGGTTCGAAACGAAGGTGAAGGATGGGAAATTGGGAGAGGAGCGGAGTGGAAAAATGAATTTTGAGTTAGTTACACGAATATTGTGAAAATTGGGGTTCTCGAAAATCGGAGCGGAAATCGTTGAGGATTTTGACACCTCGTCTGTTTCTGTACCTCGATTTTTCCCAGAGTAACGAATTCTCAAATTTGGAGATTGAGAGAAGATAATTCTGAGAATGAAATATTAAAGGTTTGCGAGAGCAAGTAAATTTCGATCTTTTAGAATTCGATACAGCTAAGTGCGAAGTGCGGAATAAAAGAAATTTGATTTGAAGTGAGATTTTGAATTCTGAAGGCGGTGGAAGAATTTGTTTACGATACTTCGAAGACGAGAGACGAAGAGATTGATTGTGTATCTTCGCTACTCTTCGATAGCTCGGGATCATTAATTCGCCTTTGTTAATTTTCATTTGAAAAAACTGAGAAATCAGGTCGACTTCTTTTATGCGTATCGTAAGCTCGTTAATTTTAATTAAATAAGAAATGACGTTTATTATTTCTGACAGTGCTGCTGATAATTTGAATGGATGCTTTGCAAGCTTCTATGTTGCTAAGTATAAAGCAGTGTTTGTACTGTGTCATGTGTTACTGGAAGTTTCACATATTACCGAGGTTGCGACCCAAATTCTTCATATTCCCCCAGAACGAAGCAAAGTAGATTGTGGATTTTGTGGTGTAGGTTGTACTTAGGTGGACTTTTACTGTGAAACATTTGGTACTTCCGTTTGAGGCGAGCTTTCACATCAGAGGGTTGGTTCCAGCTTGGTTAGATGGGGATTATTATTTGGAAGGAAACGACGATGCGGTGTGCGAGATTTCAAAATTTGTAAAATACAGCGAAAGCTCTGGTTTCGTTTGAAAATGTGAAATTTAGAAGTTTGTAATTTAAAAATTGGAAATTTAGAAATTTGATATTTATAATTGGAAATTTAAAAGTTTACAATTGTGGAATTTGAGTTTGAAAAATTCGAAGAATATAGTAAAAAGAATCCTGCCTTCGTCGTCGTGACTCTCCCCATGAAATGACGGTGCAACATGCGAATTGAAAAAATTCGAGGAGTACAATAAAGAGAGTCTTGTCTCCGTCAATTGTCGACAGAAAATTCTTCAAAGGTGTCAGAAATTTCTTATCGACTTGCATGGATGACGTTCCAAGTCAGTTATACCAAACACGGAACGAATAAGAATTCCAGCTTCTCTCGAAAGGAGAAGAAGAAGAAGACGAAGAAACCAAGTAGGGGAGTCATTTTCAATAAACCACACCCTTTGACGTGGAACCGGGGGATATTAGAAGTCAAGCACGTTGTCGTGGTTCGTCCTAGAAGAAAGGAGGAAAGGGTTCCACCGGTCACGTACATCCGCATACGTGATACAAGGACTCGAAATTACAAAGATGACGGTGGCTTGATGATGCAATCCACGTAATTCGACTGTATTTTTCTGCAGCTGCTTCCGATGTCTACGCGTCTTCTTACTTCCTTCAGCGAACACGTGAATTTATCGAGGATTCCTTTGCAACCGAAGAGGCTGACCTCGCGGAATATTAATCGTTCGGTTATTCAAAGCTCCCCTTCTTTGCCTCCGTTCGAATCAGCCGCGAATTACTCGACTGTACTTTGAACGCGAGAAAATTCTAATTAAGATTTCCTTCGTTTTCTCAAGCTTCGACAATTGAAACAAATTACCGAAGCACCGCTAGACAGAGATCAGCGTCGCTGAGAAGTACAGTCGTTGGAACAGATATAGTAGTCAGATTGCAGAACGTAATTCAAGCGTTAAAGTAGCAGCTTGGGGGAGATAAGAAAGTCCAATTTTCGTTCGATGTCGAGTTCAGTGTGTTTAAAAAATTGATCTGGATCGTAATTCAACAGCTGCAGATTAAACTCTGTGGGCTTGATACCGTGCAGTTTCAACGAAAGATTCTAAGCAGAAATTTTCAATATCAATTTACAATTTCATGTTTCTTTTTGTTTATGATGTGCTCGTGTTTCGTTGCAATCAACCTTTTCGAGCCTTGTCGATTTTTTGCACGTGGAGTGCCAACTAAGTCTAATGGTTCGTTTTCGAAGGACCACCTCCTTATGACAGAGGACAACAACTATTACTAATGGTCTAAACTTCTAGTGACTCGACTCTTGGTGTGGTCAGATGGATTCTAATGTTCCCTTCCGCGAAAGGTCCCACGACACCTCGGTGCGAGGACGCATCGCGGGGGTGAGGCCCTCGGATAGGTTGAGTACATTTTCGATAGTGGTGGGGAAGGGTGGCTTGCGAAAACTATTGGCTAAATCATAGGTGGGAAAAACTACACGAGAATGCCACCCCCCAGACCATAGGTCACTCTCAGGTACCAAGCGTACCCTTGAGTGACGCACGCGGAAATTCCGAGTGCCTCGAACAATGACCGTAGCAGACAATAACGTTAAGACGCGCTTCGGCTCTGGTGACCATAAAAATGCGAAAATGCACAAGTGAAAAAAGGGGCGAAGATTCTAAGTAGAAAACGAGACAATACAAGGTAAAACAAATTCTTAGACTGAAAGAGCGCGATTGCCGTGGCGTCATAAAATTACCGCTGCTACGAAAACGAGCGAAGGCGAAAAATATATACAATAGAACTACATACTAAGAAATCTAAGGGTCGGGCGGCTGACATACCTGTCGAGGATTAAACACTTTTCGTTATTTCCTAGGCGTACAGAAATCTTTTCCGTTATTAATAACGCTGTAACCCTCTATTTCTCACCATAACAGAAAGGATAACGCAATATGGAAAATGAAAGAAAGTACATTATACTTCTCCCACAGTCGTAGAAATAACGCGTAGATATCGTTATCAACGACGGATTCGAGTCACACAGCATCGCTTTAAAGAAGCAATTAAAACTTCAATTTACCACCTCTCAATATCTCTTCCACCGACTATACCTAAACTTCTCTTTATCCTCAGCGTACCACTTTCTTCGAGCAGCGCTATTAAAAAAATTTCACCGGACCGCATCTCGAAACGCTGTCTCTAGTGAAATATAATTAATTCCAATTGTACATTCTACCAGCGTACATATACATTTCTTCGACGAAGCATCGATCTGTCAATCGAACTTCATCCCATCACTCACATCGAGAGATATCTCGCGTCGTGGATTAAGGACCGTAAACCCGCTAGAAGCTTTCGAAATTGCATAACACACAACTTACATTGCATCCTCCGATCCGTGGCATATTCAGCCCAATGATCGTCAAGTTCGACGCGTTCTTCGAGGTCCTCTCGCGCGAAGGCGCCTCCGCAGTGGTCGCAGAAGCGAACGATAAGGCGGGTCGGTTTCTCGGTGGCTAGCGCGAAATATCGGTGGTTTATCGCGATGCATTCGCCGGCTCGTAAATTCTGTTTTCAGCGGGTGCCTCGGCCGGTAATGTTTATTTATGAGGCGGTCTACAGGGGCGTTCGAGTCGCCGGAATCGTGACCGTATCGTTACGTCATTTTCTGTGAACGCGACAGATGCGGGGACAAACGTGGCCGGGCGAACGCGAGTTCGCGAATTTTCGATGCACCTTTTTTGCCAAATAATTATCCTCGGAGACCTTTCGAAAGTGTTGCATAATCGCGGTGGCCGATGATTGCTCGATGATTCAGCGGTGATCGACGGAGGTTCCATGCGTCACTTCAGCGATAGCTCGGATTGTCTCTGGATTTGTCCGTGCCTCGGGTCTTTGGGTTAGGTTCGGTTAGGTTAAACGGGTGACCCTTTGAAGTGTTCCATTTTGAAGCGACGCGGGGGAACCTCTTTAGCCTGGTTTTTTTTTTCAGGGAGAACGATTGGACGACACTGTTGCGTTCGAACAGCGTTCTCGGCGATATCACGGCGGTCAGGGTGAAATTGGTCAGGATATTAGCCACGGAACAATGATTACCATAATTGCAGCATATTTCAACGATTCGGTTAATTAAGCTGGACTCTCGAGACGAGGTCTCGAACGCTGTTTCGTAACGTTTCTATCGGACCAGCGGTGGTATCGTTAATGGTCTCGAAAGCAGCTATTCAGGATGAAAGGGTTAATTAATTTTCGATAGAACACGGATTTGCTGTTTCGTTGAATTAATAACAGAAAGATTGCGTAGCGAAGTATGGGTATACCGAAGTTGTTAACCTTTTAATGGACGTATAAATCAGCGATAGAGGGATCCTCTGCAAAACTTATACGGGACCTATTCATGAATCACTTGTTCGTAACAAATACAGATTCTCGCACTCATTCACGGAGTTTCTTAGAACAGAACCTGGTACACTGACTTTTACCACCGCCTATCTCATAAATCTAACTGCATAACATCTCAACTCTCTCTCTATGCATCAAATAATTATTTCTTCCCTCCCTGCGAGGAGGAAATTCTTGGTATCGAAATTATTACCGTGCAATTCATAGACCTGGCGATTTTTACCCTGGCTAATGTTCGATACCGAACAATAACAGTCTGTATCTCTCTATGTTCTCTATATCTGGATCAAATTTTACATACTTAGGATTCTGCACAAAATGTAAATTACTCGTGACACTTAAAATATGCAATTCTATCGTTTCGTTCTCATATACCGTTCTAAGAAATTTTCTTCAATTCCACGTTATCAATTTTCTCAACAAAAGGTTCTTCGCCAATTTTTCCGCAAACCTTTTTTTAGCAACGTCAGACATCTTTTCGACGGCAATTCGTTCGAAAGGTAATACGTTCCGCTACAACAGCGTAAAACTCACCGCTCTGTGATAACGATACGAAAATCCACGGCGAGCGAAACCGTGTTTCCTCGGCGATTAGGATCTCCCCGGTTTCAAACAGAGTCGGGGCAATTACCGCGACTGAATGAACGCGGTCGCTTGTCCGCAGTTCCGAGACGCGGCTCGAACACGCGCCGCGTACAAGCGGAGAGGATCGAAACGCACGCACGCACGTACGGCGAGACAATGCGCGAACGAACGATAAATAATGCGTGGCAATAGCGGGAACAGCGAGCGGAAAGGCGAATAATGGCGATATTCCATGGGCCCGAATGGTGCGACCTCCTCTTCTTACAGCGGCTTCCTCCTTCTTCCTCTCCGAGCTCCTTTTCTTCTCTCCGCTCGATTTTACCGTGTAACTCTCGCCGGTGGTAAATTTCGAGGGCTCTCGAGCCTAGCGATACTATCGGCAGCGGGAGAGACTGCCACGCCGTGGAGATACAGAATTTTATTGCCATTTTTATGCCCTCTATGGGATCCCGGGGGCCTCCTTTTCGGACCGCGTTCAACCGGAAACACCGTGGACCAACCGCGACAACGTCGTCTTTCATACGCGGAGACCCACGGTTCTAAAATGGTCGGTGCTTGTTTCTGTCGTTCGGGCAAGTTAGAAGGTAGTTCTGGCTGTCGTAACTTTTGGCGGGGAAGTTTGATTAACGATGGGCTACGTATTTCGGGGTGTGCTTCGGTGTGTAGCTTCGGATACTCGATCTGGCGTCGTTGATAAGAGTAGGGGAGTTCGAATTCTCGTCGAAGTCTTGTGAAAGATGGTTTTGTTCGTTCTATAAATTCTCGAGTAGAGTCCCCTCGAGTCCTGGATATTCTACGATTAATACTCCGTAACCTGATTTCTCTTTGTTAATTGGAGGAAAAATTGAATTTATTCTGGTTTTTTTTTTTATTCGATCGTGTAAACTTCGACTCAATTGTCGATTGTCGTTTATGTCAAATGACTGTTGTAAGTTTGCTATAGTTATTCTAACTTTAAATAATATAAGAATACAGTTTTTTGTATCTTGGGAGAACTGGGGAAGCGGGTAGGGTGACTCGTCGGTAGCTTTCCAAGTAAAGCTCGCGACTAATGTTAAGATGGGTGACCGCTAACGAAAAAAAAAGAATTTATATTTGTAATTTATATGTATACGGTGGGAATATATATCATCAATATAAAAACGGGGTTGCCTCGACCGTTTCATCCTTCGTCGTTGTTCGTTCGGCGAACTACAAAGGTCGGGCTGTGCAACCCTCGAAAACCGTGTCTCCTCTGCCCAAACTAACGCCTTTCGGTTATCATTTCGAGAATTCATAATTATCCGAACACCGAGTGTAACTTCTTACCGCAAACTCGATTAAATCTTTTCCTCGTCGAGTCTCGTTAAAACCTACACCGTCCACCGGTAACAAGAAAAACCGACCGTGGTAAAAGCACGTGTACCAGGTAGTTTCTAATAGCAATCAAGCGGCGAGAGCGTGAGGATTATGAGAGTCAGCCGGGAGCAGAGCAGAAAGGCGCCAACGCTTGAACCTCGTCTGTACAAGGAAACTACATGAAAATTCAAAGCCGACAACAACTCCGGACAAGACAGAAGCGGACAAGTCACATGACGTAACGAGCGAATTACAATGGCGTGCGAGAGGGTTAAAGTATACTCGGCTGGTTTCTCAATCGTGCCACAACACGCCACCAATCTCTTGGCTTTCTACCTTCCCAGTTTCCCACGCTTTTCGCCGCCGTACATCGATATTGTCCGTCGACGGTTTAACACCAGGGGTTTCACGCCCGACCACGCGAGAATAGGCTAATAACCAGATTTTCACCCGTAAATTTCTCTCTCTCTCTCTCTCTCTCTCTCTCGGCTGGAATTATCTCTCCGGTATTACCAGCGTTCACTCTGTGAACTCTATGCGAACGAAAAGGAAAAAATACTAAAGAAACACACTATCTCACAGAGAGAGGAGAGACGTAGGATCACAGTAGGTGAGTCGCAATTTCGTTTAGAATTCACGGAATGTCTAATGCTCGGGTTCGGATTGTAAAAGACAACACACACCACGCGCGTGTGTGTGTGTGTGTGTTGGATCGGCGGAAAATTATTGCAGCGGCTTAATCTTCGCCTGTTCCCCCCGGGGG
>NW_017100500.1:638391-650644 GCF_001263275.1 Habropoda laboriosa | reverse complement strand
GGCCTAGCGTTGCGCTAGAGCGAGACTAGCTATAGCCGGCTAGTAAGCCAGCGTTACATCGGAGAAATAAAAGAGACGATCGCGGATTTATGGCCGTTGTCAAACGCCCGGCGAACTTCACCCCCTTTCGAACGCTTTTCGTTTCGCGTTTTATTGGTCGCGCCAGAATCGATCGCCTTCGGGATCCTATTATCAGGCCTCGTCCGTGCGCTAGCTCCATCGTCTCTTTAGTCCTCCTTTCATTGCTCTGTTGTTGCTTGACGGTTTTATTTCTTTGCTTGTTTGTCGGTTCGGACCTCCGGTGCAAAGTGATTGCGGTGTGTTACCGATGGAAGAATCGAGTCTTGGAGTGGTTGAATGGTTTCGAACGGAGGAGAGTAAGGGAGATTGGAAAAGAATTGATAGTGTTATCGAAGATAGCGTTTTAAGAATTATTTTTCTCTCGTGGCTCTTGTGAAATTTTCCGAATTTTATGTTTGTTAATAAGATTCAAATTTCTGGTTACGAAAGTGTTCAGTTACACAGAAAAGTGTTGTCAGAGTTAATTTGGGCGAAATAAAAAAGTCTCCGTTTGCAAGCATTCACTCTTTCATAAATTATCTTGAATTGCAATAAAAAATTTTAACGTCGATTCGTCAGAGACAGCTGTGTAGGCACAGCGTTATAGTATTTACTTTACCTTATTTCAACTTTTTCGATTTAGCTTCTTTTTCTAGTTTGCGGTCTAGAGGCAGCGTTGGAACGCTAAAACTTGGGGATTTACGAGGGAAAGTTAATTGAAAATTTGTCTCGCGCCACGGGCATAGATCTCTCAGAGCTGGCTGCGTTATCCTTTATTTTTAGATTTCTAAATCAACGGAGAGGCGTGAGAGGAGGCCAAGATTTAGTGAACAGATGAAAATTCAGTTGCTGCTTGAGGAATTGCTTCGAGGCTAGAAATATGGCATACGGACAGATTGTTTCGTGTAACGTTGTCTGTTTGAAAAATCCGGCAAATCCTTCTTGTTGCCTTTGAAATTAATTGCCGCCGTTTGAAAAGTCGTCGCGCGAATCGTTACAACTTTACACGATCCAACGAACTTACTTATCGCTTAACTTTCTTACCGTTTCCTACTTGAAAATATCTCCAAGACACACGAACGAACAATTTCGTTGTCCAAAAGTTGTAAATTTGAAAATACGATCGAAATTTCCCTCTAAATTGCAGAGATTTCCTAACGGCACCAAAAAAGGGTAGCGTCGAAGGGCAGAGGAGACTTTTGATAGGTGAATTTCCTTATTCGAGCGTCCCTCTAACTCGTACCTTACGTTCGAAGGAACGAGCGAGCCTTTAATTCAACAGAAAGTAAATTTTCTTGTTTTGCAATTCCCTGGAAGACTATCCACGCAGTTTCGTCCCGATTCGAGCCGATAGCGACCTAATGGCTTCCACGAGGGGAGATTTAAGCGATTCTTGCGTTTCGAGGGACACCAAAGTAATTTTATAGGATAATTTAATAAAATCAACGACACCACTACGACTGTACGCTCAGTTCACGTTTGTTTTTCTCGGTTTCACTCGTATCGATTCGCGACTAGTTCTCAAAGGTAGAAAGGCTCGTTCCCGAGGGAATTTAATATGAACACGAACCTGGCAGATGGTCGTGTTTTCGAAGAGCATAAATTTTCACACGGATTCGAGAGTATATTTTGATTCGTCCCACCGGTAAGCATTGAAACATTGTAACGATAACGATGTCGCGATATTTTCAGCCACTTCTGACCATGTTTCGTAAATATGAACATCTGTTCGTACCGTCTCAAGTTCATAAATATCGCTGCTAAAGGAGCGAACGAAAATACACGCAGTTTTTATCCTATCTGTTGTCCTTCGTGCTCCGATAAATCGCGATAGGTGAAACGATAACTTTGAATTTTCATAGAAAAACGTAAACAGTCTGCGAAATTTTCCTCTCCACTGTTCACCGTTTCATTTCAAAGTTGACATACTTTTTACTTTTAAAAATGCGGAAAATAATACGAGAAAATTCCCGTTCTCTTTCCTCTTTAACGCAGAATCTTAATGACGTGAAAATCGTTACGACACGCTTAAAGTCAGTGTACTCCAGATGATCGAATATCCAAGAAAATTTCTGGAGGCAAGAAAGTCGGTTATTTTTACAGAAAGTCAATTAAACCGGCCGATACGAAACCAACCGGCGCAAAATAAATGGCACAGGTCGAAAAATAGAGGAAACGCGATCTCTTCTTCGTTAGATTCTGTTTCACAATTATCCGCAGTCGGTTATCAGTCGATCAATGAGAGAAACACGGATTCGAGCAGAGGTGAAATAAATTTTCCAAGGTGTTGCACGAGCGATAAGCAACGAGGAGAATCGTGGAAGGTTCGGTCTTAAGGCGCGAGGATTCGCGCTTTATCGGCGCGGACCGATTCGAGATCGGCGATTCGTCCTCTCTCGCGGCTATTATTACAAGCGACGAGTTAATTACAATGTTTAACCGGTACTTTCACCTCACCGCGAACCTCGAGGCCGCGCGTGCTTAGATTGATCGATCGATTGATCGGTCATCGATTACGCCTTTTCTTCGGTTTCTTAAGACGGCCATTGACGCGCCTTGAATAGGATAAGTGGCACGCTTTATTCGACCTTTTTACGGGCCTTTTCTCCGCTGGGGATTAATTTATACGCTGACAGACAAAGTGATTTGCTCGTTGTTGTTCTTCGTCGCAAGGCTCTGTGACGGTTCGTCGAATGTTCGGTGAAATTGAAATACACATTTTGGTCGAAATTGACGAAGTCTTGAAAATTTTATTTCATTTAGAATTAAAGCCTGAGTACTTCAAAATTATTCCGTCGCTACTTTTTTCCACTAAAAGAAAATTTGGACCATCGCTCATTTGAACTAAATCGCGAGAAATTTATTTCGAAAGTACGAAGAATTCTGGTCGATGAAATGCTTCGTTGCACACACGAGTAGAACCACGCATAAATTCCGCATTTGATAGTTAACGCAAATTTATGCAAAGGACGTACAATGTAAGATATATCAGAATACGAAGATAGTCCTCAATCTGTACCCTGCTCTCTTTTTATTGAGGATCTTTAATTAGCGAATAAAGATTGACTCAATCGACTGCAGAGAAAAGAAAACGTTCATTGATAGAAATGAAATACAAAAGAACGGAGGCGAAAACCCGAGTGAAAAACAGTTACTCAGTTCGGGGTTGTCGCATGACTTCGTAAAATGTGGGAAAACATTTGTTATATACTCGGCATCGCCCCACGGTCAGCGGACCCATGGCTTTCATGGCCCGGCCTGAATAGATATAATCTATTCTCGATACTTTTATTGTCTTTTTCAAACTTTCAAAGTTCAAGAGTTCACATCAACGTACACACCTGAACCAATCGACTGCTTCGATTCCCTATTTTCACTCCAAATTCACGCACTTAGCGTAGCTGAATAATCTGAAAACGTTCAACAGTATCCTCTGGCAAATGATAAATTCACTTCCTGCACCTATCAGCGTAACTCCAATTACTCTCGACTCCTTCTCTCCGACTGGCCAACTCGCATCTTTCACCGGGCTTCGTTAATCGAGAAGGAACCGATGAAAATATTAGCGACTAATCGAGAAAGGACGACGCAGGGACCGTCGTCCGCGACTAACGCGAATCCTCTCGAATTTTTGTCGAGGCGAGGCGCGTTATCGCAGCTAGAGCACCGTTAGAACGATTAACGAACCACTGCCGGACGTTGCATCGCGTTCGCACGAAAGTATTAATCACGCGGCCGATCGCCGACCGAGAATAATCGTGCCATTATTTACGATGAGCACGTTGGAACCAGTTTAACTTCACGGTTATGCGAATGATAAACGTGCTCCAGATTGGCCAGCCTTTTGGAATCCCACTTTCGTTTGCGGATGGGCCAATCGTGCGAGCCCCTTCTCTCTCTCTCTCTCTTCGATTCACCTTACCTCTGCAGCCAGTGTTTCTCTCTTTTTCTCTTTTGCTCGTTTTTACGTAATTCCTCGGTCGATTTTTATCGTGCATTTTAAACGTACCCTTCGATCGTTGCGTCACACACGCTTATTGGAAACCGATCTTGACTTGCATCGGTTGCGTCACTCGCGCTGCGTTTCGGCTCTGAACTTCGAAAAGAACGAAACCGACAGATCCGATGTGCATCGCGAACGAGTGGAAAGTTTGACGGCTCGCGGTGGGAATTTCGAGCGAAGGTGGGACGAAGTTCGAGGGTAAAGAGTAATGATTAATTAGACTCCGACGAACTTTCGTGGTGGTTTGTTAATCTGGTTCGAGGTAGGCAAGGTGTGTTTCTGCTTTGAGAGGTAGATCGGACGGTTTTGTGAAGAATTTCGAGAATGGGTTAGAGATGTTGGGGAAATATTTTGAGATGGAGGATTTGTAATCCTCCAGAGTATTGAAAAATTTTGAAAGCAATTGGAGGAATATTCGGGGATGTAAGATCTCTGATCATTCAAAAATTCTGAATTTTTTCGTATTAACTTAGAGGTCATGCTATTCTTGCAGAATCTTTAAAAAATCACTCACAGAAAAATTTCGTTATGCGTTTTGACAAATTTGGAAGCACGAATGAAACTGTTCAAGGTTTCGATAAAATTCCACTATAATCAAAGGTAAAGTTTAAAACGCAAGAGTCGAAGTTTAAATTTGGAGTTCAGTTTAATAAATAAGGACACTCGCGATTTGCCCGGAATAGTTGGTAAAATACCGCTGAGAGACGTACTAAAGCTTGGAGGCGCGCTAAAACGCATGTTACATTGTGCCTGAAAGGAACGGGCGCATGAAATGTGCACAGAGTCGCTTTATAATAATTCTCACGCAGTTTATACCGTTGTTTTCTTTGTTCTTCTGTTTTTTCCTTTTTAAGCCCGGTGGGCGGACCAGTTCCATATTTCCGCGCCCACTCAGGCTATTTCACGTTGCGAAAGGAAATTATTGAGATCGATCTGCGCTCGAGTACGGGACGATCCACGTGTGTGGTTTTCCTGAATTTATGTTCGCGAACGAGAGAGAAACGAGGAGATTTGCCTCGAGTTCGTTGAAACAGCGAATTTTTCGCAAGTTCCGGCCGAACTTACTCAAGGGAAGTTTATCGAAGTGCAGCTTGATTAACTTCGGCGTAACAGAGAATATTCTCAGCTGCATTTATCGTTTTACCGCGTAATTTCAAGAATTTCGAAAAATCGATGCTCTTCTTTCCGATTCGACGAATTGTTTCGAACAGCTTGGACCGAGAGAAACCGATCAATTTTTCAATACGAATTAACTACTTTGAGTTACGGTACGAATACACAGAGGAGCATCAGCAAACGATAAACCGAACGACTGGAATCCCCCAAGAAAAATACGCGAAGGAAGCTCGGCCCACGTATCCCAGCCATCCCATTAAAACTGAAATATGAAATCCCCAGCGTGGAATTCTAACAAAAAGAGAGACTTCCAGCAGGTATTTCAAAGAAATATCGACGAAGCAACATACAAAGGGTCACGATTGCAAAACCGGCAGAATTCTTGACGCTTACATAAGAATCGGAACAGGCGATATCTCACCGAAACTTGGAGAACCGTGTAAGAAAGTGAAACTAATGGAACGAAAGTGAAATTGAGGCAGAAAATTCGATTTAATTCCTGTGAGTTCAACTTCAGATTCCGCCTATATGTATACATACGTATGTCTGGAATCACTGTGCGTTGCAAGTGACACAGAAATTTCCAGGAAAAAGTTGGCAATTTTAAGAATTTTCTATCATTCTAGTCGGTCGAAACGAGGTGAAGTGCTATTCATCTCCGCAACGTCAATTTCAAATTTATAAAAAATTAATAGCACATTCTACATTAATGTGAATTGACAGGTGATTCCAAAGAGCAATTTTAAGAATTTTTTATCATTCAAATCAGTCGAAACGAGGCGAAGTGCTATTGATCTCCGCAAGATCAATTTCAAATCTACAAAGAATCACTAGCAGGACTCGGTATTGATGTAAATTGGCAAGTGTGATTCCAAACAGCAGTTTTAAAATTTTTCCTCATTCAAATCAATCGAAATGAAGTAAAATACTATTAATTTCCACAAGGTCAATTTCAAGTCTACAAAGGATCACTAGCAGACTCAACATTGACGTAGTAAATTGGCAAATGTGATTCCAAACTTTTATCCGATAGCGTATCTCTCGCCTAATAAACCACCGATCTCAGACGTTGATAAAAAAGGACAAAACGGTGGAGTTAATCGAAACGTGTTTAATCACCGGCTGTTGACAGATTCTCGAACCGGTGGACACTTCCGAAAGCGACATCGTCTCTGCGATCGGTTCTCCCGGTGTGTCTCCCGCTTACTTTCACTCCCTTCGAGGGAATTTTCAGCGGCTGTTATAATTGGATTCGTGACGCTGCTCCCCGCTAATCGGCCGATTTTACGGGGCATTCTTCTCGGAATCAATTTCCCCCCCGGGTGCTTCTGGGTCACCGCTTTCGGTCCTTTTCCGCAGAATCATCGTTCTAATCGCGCCCGAGCGACGTCCACGATGTCGTTTCGTTCCCTTTCCGGGCTCGTCTCACGCGCCGCCGCCCTCTCAAGAGACATCCCTCGAACGCGGAAACGACACGCCGCTTGCTCGTCGTCGGACTTTCTACTTCTGAACGGAATAGAAAGTGAGTTTTTTCCTCGGCGTGAGCTGCAGAGACAGCGTGTCGTTCGGGGAATGACGACGCTCGACCGGCGTGAAGTCTGCCTCGCGACAGATGACGCGGTGAAATAATGGAAAAAGGGCCTTGAAGTTGTGACAAATGGACATTTAACGAGGACTGAATTTTTCTGGGTTTCTTTTTTTCCTAGGGTGAATTTAGTGGAAGGATGAAACGTCGGTTTTGTTGTGTTAAAAATGGAGTAAGCGAATCGTGGAATTTTAGCGAAATATACTTGTTCACATATTTTCTCTACTACTAGATGTCGATGAATTATGTCATGTGTAGTATAGTCACTTTCTTGATTGCTTATTGCGGTAATTGAGGTGAAATGGATAAAGCGTTTCTTTCGTTTCAAATTCGTTTATAGTCTCTAATGAATGAATTTCAGTACGTCCTTGCATACTTTACTGTGAAATCCTGTGATTACAATTTTTGCAGAATGAACTTTTCATAATCTATCATTTTTGATAGACTGCGTAATTCTCCGTGCGCAATGGGTTGAAAGTAGAGCAAGTGAATCGTGCCGTCCAGGTCAGACGTAACGCCGAGGGCACCTCCCAATTGATAAAAATGAGTTTTCTTCCGAAATTCTGATTTAAAAAAATTCCAATTTCTCTCGTCGAGTTCATCTCGACCGCAGAAGTAATTAATACGAAAGACGGATCTTTAATTACTCTTAAATGGAACAGGAGGTGGGAAACCGCGAAACGTGGCGGGAATACGGTACGTAGTTTAAAGACAGAATGCCGATTCAGCCGTTTCGCGTCTAATTGACTCGCCATTTCGTACGGGGTTCACGGTTAAACTTCCGCAGCGATCCACCATAAGCACATTTACGGGTTAATCTTTCAATCTAGCCTTACCTTAACACCGGCTTGGTTAATCACTCGATGTGGTCACGTGGAAGCCGAGTAGTCGGCATAGAAGCGCGAGCGTAGATCGATTCAAGACTAGAAGCGGTAATCCTCGCGCAAATTACCCTCCTCGTTTATCCGACACGTCGATTCGAAGATCTGGAAACAATTTAGGCGTTGAACCTCGTCGTCGGCTACCTCGAATTTCATCCAGGATGGAACGAATCGCTTCATTCGTACCTATTGAAAAACGACGAGTGAAAAGCTTCGAGATAGCAAAAATTTGGAAATTTACTCGGGAAAGATGAAATTTGAAGAGAGTAAAATAGAATATGTAGATTTCCATTTCATTTTAAGGTTGTTTTGAACTTTCTTCCGAGGCAAACGAAGCTTCTGCCTACGAAAGCGACGAGTTTTCTAGAACGATGGATAATTATAAATGTCATAAAGTTAGCAGGGGAAATTACAAAAAGCATGATGTCTGGAACCTTCTTCCGGGGTAAACGAAGCTTCTGTAAAAGCGACGCGTTTTCTCCGTAAAATCGCGCTTACATTTTCTCTACGGTTAACGGTCGTCTGTCATGCTTGCAACATTTACGAAACAGGTGGCTGGCGTTGTTGGTTAAAAAGTAACTTCTCAACCTTCCCCCTTGAGTTATCGCGACGTCTCAATGCCGCGTATGGGTGGTACGCGTTGAATTTATAGGGTGGATCAACTCATCACCGTGTACAATGCTTCTACGTCACTGTGAATGGCGTCTTGAACGATTTTCTCTTCTCTGGCGGAAGGCTACCCGGCAGTCTAGGCGGACCATCGGTAACTGAACAGAACGAGACAGTGTGGCTCTGTGCGTGTTCCAGTAATCGGTGCGCTGGTTTCGATCTTGCCACCGCTCACGTGGTTTCAATTTTATCCAGTTTGCGGATTTCTCCTCTTGTTCTGGGAACATTTCACGCACGCTGAAGTATCGTTCCCGTGGACGTTGAAAAATATTCACAGTTTGAAAACCCGGCTGATATTTATTGCGAAGTACTCTTTCTTAACTGTAATTTGAAATAATTTTAAAAATATATTTTTATCGCAAGTATTTTGACATTCTGCCAAGCTGATTTTAATGAATAACAGTTTTGGTTATTTCGTGATATTAAATAGAATTCTTCGTCAGTTTCACAGTGTCTTCGTCAACGTAGGTGTAATTCATCACTTCCTCTTTCAAGATTTCGTCAATTTTGACCAGTGTATCAATTTTTAATTTACACCAAACATTACATTCTTCGCTAAACTCGTATTATAGAACACAAAAGAAAATTATTTTTCTGTAAAAAATTGGTCGCAAGAACGTTGCACGTTAGACTTGACGCGTCCATTTATTCCCGACTGTCGGAACCGCACAATAACAATATTACACTTGCAAAGTGTCTCGTGCCTACAAATTAGGCGATCACGCGTCAGAATTTTTCGTGGTGAAAACCATCAACGGAAACCCGTGCGTTGCTGCTCGATCGGTGTCACCCAGTGATCCTTGAGCAGTGATCGTGCGTGCACGCTCGATCGTGGATCGCACGCACTCGCGTCCCGATCGTCGAAGATCACGCTGCCTCGGTTCCTCTGTGTGTTACCTGCGCGCGTAGCATCTATCGTATGGTTGTTCGCGAAGTGTTATTCAGTTATGATTGAGTTGTAATCCCAGCTGGGGGAAAACAATGGAACGAGTTATCGCTCGTAAGAAGTGGAAACTTTCCAGTGTCGGCCAGTTGTAGGACACTTAGGTGAGTAACTTGATCGAAGACTGGAAAAAAGTGACCGGTGATTTAGCGTTTTCGAAGAATCGTTGATATTCTTTCGAACGGAATTATTCTGGTGTTTTCTTGTTCTTTCGTTTTTTTTTTTTTTGCCATGACAAAATGCTCTCGATCGTTTCGATCCAGTTCCAATTCGAGGGATTATCGAACGCAGTGTAACAGTTCTGACAGTTTCGCGTATCGAACCACGTTCCTCGACACGGCAGGTTGTACGTTGAGGAATTTGAAATATGAAAGATTACACCCACAGGATGTTAACTGCCTTGACATTTACGAGCGATCGTTAGTCTCGCGTAATTCGACGTTTTTCACCGTCGCTTCTGTGTGTTTTTGTGTTTTCAACGATTTTCCCTTGCGAAATATTTTTCACAGCTTTGTCATCGATATTCTGATTTTCGAGGTAACTACTTTTTTTTCTATCTTAAACGTATTAAAAGTCACATTTTTAGACACTTCTCCCTTTTCTCAATTAACGACGACTCACAATTTTCCTCGTACAAAGTAAAATCACCGAGAAAGACGAAAAATTGCAGTGAACTAAAACTCGACTTAAAATCCAGATTTAAGATGCACATAAATATTTATAAACCTACGTAAAAAGAGATACCTTCGAGCAGAGAACCTGATTGTACAATAACACTCACAGCAAGTCTCTCGCGTCTAACGTATAAATATCGCGTGATTTTCCAGCAAGTAAAGATCGCTAATCATTCGATATCTGAAATAAAACGAGCGGGCATGTAATATTTAACGACACACCGCTGAAAATAGCCGAGAAACCGCAACCTACTCGAATATTATCAACGTGAGAAAAATCCGACGATTCTTTCGCAACGAACCAGGTACCTAAAGTGTACAACGTGACGCGTTTTCGCGAGAAAAATCGAAATTCTACCGCGGAGCAATTCATCAATCCCGGTGGATTGTAAAGTAATTCGCGTTTCAGGAATTCCATAGGCGACTCGAGACGGTGTGTACTGCAGATCGAGGATAAAACGCGTGTCGAGTGGTTGATTCTCACGAATGGATCTCCCCCGTCGTCGACGAGCGTTTCAAACGAGCGTTGTTCGCGCAATTACGGAATCGATTATCCCGCCGTCCGCGACTATCAGCCGGATAGATTCATTAATAATAAATTCCCGTCGCATCGATCGAGAAGTGGGTTCCCTTCGTGGAGATTCTCGCGCGATAAACGCGATCCTTTGAACCGTCAACGGAAAGTCAGAGCTGCCGCGTGCGGTAGTCTTTCGTCGCTCGAACGATGTTCCGTTAAGGCGGACGCGATTAATGAACACGCCGCATCACGAGGGCGACAAACCACGACCGGCGAAGCTGTAATCACCAGCGACGACCTGTCGCGATTATAATAGCCTACTGTCTCGTTTCTGGCTAATGACTCTTGGAAAACTCGGGATCGTGGCTGTGTTTGCGTTTTGTAAGTTAGAGTGCAGCATAGATTTGTACTTTGAGGAAAGGTGGCTTGGATTTTTCGTTTCATCGTATCGTACACGTGTTGATGAATGGATCAGGGTCATTCCGCGAGTTCGTGATATTTCGAGGGAATCCTTAAATTTGATAAGGAAATATAAATGCCACCTAAGTCCACAATTTTTTCCTTTTTTTCTGTAAGACTATTGTATCGGCGCTATAGAATTTTCTCGGATTTTCGTTGAAATATTTTTCGCTTTCGGCAGGAACTCGTGGGATGACCTAATATACGGGGCACAAAAATGACCAAGGCCTAAGCTGTGTTTGAAATATTCCAAATTTTTAAATTGTCTCAGTATGATTTCTCGAAACTAAGGAAAGTAGTGAAAAGTGAAATTTCGCAATGAAAGACCATTGAAACATGAATTTGAAAGCCATCTCAGTATTGGAAAATTGTACCGTCTGATAAATCGGTGGATTTGTGATCTATCGGTGTAAATTGATTTTCTTACCGTATCAAAGAGATGCAAGTTCGGTTAAGTTCGTTCAAGTATCATTCACAGTACACAAGGTTATTATTGGATACGCTACGGGTTGAGCAGTTACACCCTTAACGAGCAGGAATAATTCATTGGAAGGAGCTGACCAAGCAATGGCGTTGCAGATGTTACGCGCGATAGCGCGATGTTACCCGTAATAATTAGAATGACGCGCCTGTGCATGCGGGAAAAAAGGGCAATTATGATAGCGACGTACAAGGAGAATCGTGCGTGTAGTTCAAGGGTGGAAGGGTTCTAAGTCCTTTCCTAGATTAAAGAAGCTGACGCGAGAGTATCACTATTTATTTAAACAAAATTGCCGAAAATTTGTCAAAACCTCAATATTCAAATTACTTCGTAAATTCAATCCACTCACAGAACTTTCCTACACAATCGATGCAATTGAAGGAATTAAAAAAATTTTTTAAATTCCGCGATTTTTATTACAATGCAGCTAACAATTTTACCAAAATTATTTTGAAATTCAATGATAACTTCATAATCAGGAACTTGAACTAAAACATAAAGAATAAATTCAGAGTTTAATTACAAATCGGTTTCTTCGATTTCCCGAAAATAAGATGCAGCAAAATCTTCGCTCGTCCAATTCCTCGAGCAATCGAAACAACGGTAAGATCTCCATTCTTCGAACGCGCGAACGTGCCCAAAAGCGAGCACGATTTCAGGTGAAGTACCGCACGGTCTCATTGTAGCGTTATCCGAGCGGATGATGAATGTCCCTCGTCAACCTGGACGCATCAAGAATATCTTTCTCCCGGATAGAGGTGATCGGCAATTCCTCAAGAGCCAGCACCTTCGGTCCGGTTCTAGATGCGTCGTTAATCGTCCCGTGGCGCGCACGGGGAAGGTTTCACGGCCAATTAAAGGTGAG
>NW_017100500.1:635596-638314 GCF_001263275.1 Habropoda laboriosa | reverse complement strand
GTCGCGGAGGCGAGCGACATAAATCTCGTCCTTCGTGGTTCCAGTTTCTCGTAAGGAGTGAGAGGCGATCGCGATTCTCTCCTTTCGTTCGCTTGCCATCCCCGCTGGCCGATTTACCTATTCGTCGGTTTCGCTTGCTTTCCGATGCGTTTCCTCGCTATCTGCAGCCACGTATCTACTTTTTTCTATCTCCGTCCCTCTCTTTCTGCGGAACATTTTAACCTACTTTCGATTTTTTTCCACCGATTTCTTGCAATTCACAATACTTCTGTTCGTTTTGAAAGGACGACTGCAAGGAGAGTTATTTAAATTAGAAAGCAACGTGTATTCCTCTTTTTCCTCGTCTGATAGCAATTATAGAATGTCTTTAATTACAATAGCGAGGAGCATCTCGTGTCGTCGTTGGAATTGGATAATGTTTCAACCGAATACGCATCGCAGCTGTTATTATTCCCATTTCTCGTTACACGTCGCTTGCGCCATTTATATGTTACACATATGTTGCGCTAATTGTAGATGTTTAAGAGATAACATTATGAACGATTCAATCGATCAATTTTTCCAACCTGTTCCTCGACAGTTTCGACATTCATTTTTTGTTTTTTTGTTTTTCAACCGGCTGAGAATTGGTTTTGTACCACCGGCGAAAGGCCTTCCCCACCATAACGATTCTTTAGTTTTCTCGCGTACCTTGCCAAGTGCGGATCGGTGGTCATTTGACGTCGACTAATCGAGATCGACAAATCCCTTGTTTCACCGTTTAGTCGTACTTGAACCACGAATGCGATCGAAACGTGTCTCTGAATTTCCAACGAACGGCGAACCAATTTTCTTCCACACGGTGGAACGTACAATTAAGCAACGGTAGAAAGCCAAAGGGAATAAGAGTTACATCAGTATCTGCGTTACGGTGAGTAGGTGAAAATTCATTGAAACGTAGCCAGCCGTTTAGCAATCGTTGGAACGCACGTACACCTATAGACGGTTTAAGGTTACCGTGGCCTGTAATTACAGCAAAAGCTGTAAAACACGGGAAACGGTTGTAAACGTAGTTACGAGACCGTTTCGTAAAACCGTTTCGAAGAAGCTCGTGAATTTTCTTAGCAACGACGTTATCGATATTTTCAACCTTGTTACCCAAGCGAAATGTCACCGATTCCGATGATTTCTGCTGGAGAACGGCGAATGAAAATGACAACGAGTCCCGTTTGATAGAGGGAGAGAGAAAGAGAGAAAATGAAAAAACGCCGTTTCCTGCGTGTACACGTGCTAGTAAGTACCGAGGGTTGCCAGACTCGCGTGCGCCGCCATGGCATTTGAAATTCGCGTGGGTTTTCGACGAACGCTTAGTTACCGTCGATTCGACAACTTTGTCGGATTGTATTCATTAACATTTTCAAATGGACAGTCGCGAGATCGAATTACAGACGGGCGTTTCAACGTTTCACGCCTGTTCGCGCGTATCAATGTCCTTCCTTTATTGCTGTTTTCCTCTGGGAAACACGATGTTTTTTGGGCGAGTGAATCGTGGAACGAGTTTGTATCGGTGGAACAGGAATCGGAGAAAATTTAGTCTGGTTGCGTTTACAGTTGTGAAATATTTATTGTTGGTTCGTCTTCTAAAAATGTCAATCAAAATTTCTATCCTGTGCTTCTAATCGAAGAGTTGAGTTTACAGTGTACTTTACACTTCTCGATACACTGTTTACAGGCGCTCTTGGTTCGGGAGCTTTTATTCTGATGTTTCGTATTTTTCTAGATTTCAGCATCTTTTCAGTCTTTCCTTATTCTTTCAATTTGGTTCTATTTTCTGTAGTACTGAAGTTTCTTCTCTTATTTTTTCGTATTACTTTCAAATCGAGCAATTTTCTTAGTATTTTTATTTATCAAACCTCGTATTGACGAAGAAATGTAATTAAAATCTTATAGTACTTTCCTCCTAACACTTATAAACGACAGTGTAATTGCCAACACGAACGAACACATACTTTTTATTCGTCGAAAAAATTTTCATTTAACTAAGTTTATACATTCACGTTGCATCCTAAGTTCACGTAATTCGACGCTATCGAACACGTGGTCCAGAATTTTGCTTAAAGCGTGTACTCAAAGCTAACAAGCTTCACGGAACAATGATCGTCGTGAATGAAATTCGAGGAAGTTTTGGCTAACAAGGGAACACGTGAACGGGGCAGAAGCCTGGTAACATTCTACGTCTTAGAATAATTTAGAATAGTCCGAGGCCAGTGGCAGCGACAGTGGCTCATTAAGCCAATTAAAAGGGGCCAAATTCTCGTCCGTTGACGTCATCCTTGTATTCAATCCCCGTTTCTGGTTTCCAACAGTTTTCGTTCTATGGCTGCGCAACAATTTAAACGAACAGCGATAAATCAAAATTAAGCGATCCGAAAAGGGCCCACGAATACACGAGCTTCGAGCCGTTGCTCGTTCACAAAGAGCTGCTTTATTTAACGATCCGTCCGCTTTTCAAATTGCTTTCATATTTCAAAATCGAGTTACCGTGCCGCGCATATTAATCGCTCGCGGGCCAATTTGTTTTTTCTATTTCGCGCTAGGTGATCCGTATCAGCGGATGCTCGACGCGAGATGCTCCCAACTTCCTGGAAATCTGCGATAAATCATTGAAATCGAACGGTGTTTTTCTTTTTCTCTCTGTACACGATGGATTTGCTCGATTTTTTTTCAAATTTGCCTTTC
>NW_017100500.1:630770-635562 GCF_001263275.1 Habropoda laboriosa | reverse complement strand
TTTTAAGAAAAAAAAAGAAAGAAGACATTCAAAATTTTTATTTCGATTCGAATTGTTCCAGAACTGAAAGAAAATCAATCAATTTATCTTAGGCGATACGAACGCTGGGATTTCACTTTTTAGAATAATTCATTTCACAAAATTAACAACTACTCCAGTCGTTCTTTCAAATATTGATTTATCTTCAAATAAGTTTAGCAAAGAAATCTCAAATCCCCAATGAAAAATATTTATTTATCTTCAAACAAGTTCAGCAAAAAGATCTCCTCAGAAAAGTTCCTTTCCTCGTAAAAATTGTTAAATTCGAAAAAATTAATTACCCACGTATTCCATCGATAAATCACTGCGAAATAGCTATACCCAAATACGAGTAGCTCTCTGTTCCACCTGTAAAGTATTTGGAAACCGATCCGTTTCGCTGTTGTCGATTACGGATCGCGGGCCGAAGCGTCGGTTGCTGCTGCTCCTCTTCGATGATTTTATCTTCGACATCGGAAGCAAGCTCGACGTGCCTTAAGAGGTTTTATAACCCGGCGATGAAATGGCCGGCCTTGATACACCGATAGCCAAACCGTAAGAGCCGAGGATGAGCCGGGATCCTTGGTCTGACCGTAAAAAGGCAGGAAAGCTGACGAGAGGAGGTTCCAATTCCGACGAATTATCCTCGACGCGGCTCCCTCGTCCGCGAGTGTCTCTTTAATTCAAGGAAAGACCGACTCCGATCCAACGGGGAGACTGGAATCGAAGATAAATGGGCGAAGGAAGGAGCGCAACGAGTCCTCCTGGTGTCGTTAAATCTTTTAAGAAGATTTACGCGCGAGGTGATGATTTAATTGCGCTTGTAGTGCGTCTGATTTGAAAGGGTAATGCATCATTACGTTTACAGGAAGGAGTTTATTTTAACGAGTGACGTGAATGCAATTTTGTTGGGCGGAGAGTGTTACGTCGAATTTTTAATCGTTTTTGGAAGTGACGTGGTGCAAATGATTACTCGCCAAGTGGGTAACGAAAATATATTTATTTAAACGTAATGCTTAAACTAATTTCAAATGTACTATGTGATGCGCGTGCAGCGAATGTCTACGACAAAAGGCCTCGTGCCATTTTCGGGGCTCCCTTAAGTAGCCCCTTTTCCCTGGGAAAGTCCCAGGAACTGGGGGCGCAATACTCTTGCCCTCGAGGACGAAGAAACTCGGAGATGTTTGGAAAAACATCTCTCGATTCTTCGCCTCGAGGGCCAAGAGTCGCCAGGCCTAAGTGCGTGGCCCCCCCGTGGCGGTCGCCACACGTTCATAAATTGATCTCGTTCAAGTGATTACTTGTGTGTTGAAAAGTTCTGAGATTTTTCTTCATTTAAAAAATAATTTTCATTCTTCCTTGAAAAATCAAAAATTTCGTTTTTGTAGAATAGGAAGTATGATAAAATAATAACGTAAATTTAATGAAATGTACTATATTAATAGTACAAAATCGAGAGAAAATATAAAATAGCGAACGACACCCTGGTGTACAAAATAGACTTTTATACATCTTACATGTTATAAAACCTAATGGAAAAGTATCAGTTATTTAATTAAAAGTATAAATGCCCTCCGTACAATTTGCTCTAAAAAACGTCGAAAAAAGTGGCACCAAATTGACAACAATCTACACCTCACCGTCACATTTACATTAAACCACGCCAAAGAAAAGGTAAGAAGTTTCCCCAGAAGAAAGTCAACGACCTACAACGCGTACTTCATTGTTAAACCGTTTAAGTCCATCGTAACCTAAATCTCAACCCTATCTCTCCCTCTTAAGAAACTTCTCTTGCCAAGAAAAATCTTGAAATCTCCATTTTTGTCAACCCAAATCACCTCTCACCGAAAGATATCAAACAAACCTATCTCGAATCGTAAGTAACTTCTCTTCCAGAAAAAAAAAGTCCACTCTTTTTGTCATCCAGATTATTCTCACTTATCGCTTCGTACAGTTTATTTTATCAGCAAACGACCGAGCAAATAATTGTCCCGTCGTAGCCTGTGTCCATTTTCGAATATAGAATTCACGATACAAAAGGTCCTGCCTACGCTCTGGACATTTTTCTGTAAAATAAGAAAATCGAAATAAAAAAAAAACACCTCGAATCCCCGGGTTTATTTATCGATCTGGTTTTATCGGGGCGGTCGCGCGCAGCGCCAGCACGTCTGCGATGCGCTCACGGATATACGCGCGCAACATGGATCGGTTGGTGGTGCGTATTAATGGGTCACAGCACGTGTTCCACGATGCACATATGAGGCGCGTCCGTGTATACGCGTATGGTAAACGGTATCTTATCGTTGTTTCGAAGCCACGGGCGTCGTGGTGCATGCTCGGAGCATTTTAGCTGCCGACGCCTCGCGTAGAACAATGTCCCTCGTTAAAAGACTTTCACACGGAACCTTATGTCACGTATGGAACGGGGCCTGGACACGAATAAATCATTGCTTTCCGCGGTACGTTCGTGGAATATATCGTTTTGCTCGGCGTGCCCGGGCTCTCGGGCTAACAGGGAACGCGATCAGTAACGATCCACGGCTTCGGAGCTGTCGAACACCTTGGAAATTTGCATTAGGTATAAATAGCATAGGATATAGGAGGGAAATGGTCGCTTAGAATTCGAATTGCAATCGAAATGTACATCGAACCGGGAATTTCTACTATCTTCATACAAATTTGAACACATTGCAGTCGATTGGAGATTTGTTGCACGGAGGCTGTGACAAGTTCGAGATACTTTTTGGGAAACTCGTGTACTGGATCGTTCAAACGTTTCAGAGCATTCGTTGAAAGGCAGTGAAATCGAGAGCAACTATGGGAAAAGATTTGATTTGGGCGATGTGAAATTTTGAATTTGAAAATTTCTTCGATTTGAGCGAAATCAATTCAAATGAATTAAATTGAGGCCTTTGATGGAAAAAGGGCAAATTCAAGAAAATCGATTTCGAAGTTTTCATTATCGTATTACTTCATAAAAAGTAACGCAATGTCCTCAATTACACACACCACACTTTTGCATTGCGCGAGTGGGCTAGTGTACGTACGTGTCTTCATACGTTTCCCTTTAGGGCTACAATTTCCCTTAACCTACCCTTATTCCATTTTTACATCTCCTTGTCACTAACTTACACCTAACTCTCTCATATTCACCACTTCTCACCCCTGTCACAACCGCTCCTGAGGAAAAAGAAGAGGGAGAGCCATCCACCTTCCCGTGGTCTCTCCCCTTTACGAGGAATCTTCCTTATTTTCATTTTCCCACAAATATTCAGTCACAGTGTTACACCAAGAAATCTGCATTGACTACTTCTTACCGAGTTACTTTTTCTCTTACTCTAAATCAAACGCTTCCAAGCTACCTAACTACTCTGTCCCCGATTCGAACGCGAGCAAAACTTCGAATCATCCCGCGTCGATAGATCTATCGGTAAAAACGACGCGTGAAACACAGGAAAAGGCGGTCGCGTCTCGTCGACATTTTTCCACTAAAGAGGAGGGTAGGACAAAAAGAAACGAGCGTTCGTTGGCCCGTGACAGCATGCAGCGTGCATAAACGCGTCGCGCACAACCCCAAACACTTTCTCGTCACGAAGAATCAAGAACGATGATCGACCGGCGTGTCGGGCTGGTCATTACGCGGCCAGTGAAGGGTCGACGGCGCAGCTCTTTCAGCTTTCTATCGGCCATCGACGGAAATTACACGTTGTATTCCCTTGTGTTACGAGGCACGCCGGCTATAATCGCATTACGCTTCTGCTCTGCCATCAGGAAGACCATTACGTGCAACCGGGTGCGCGAAGGAGATCGGAAAGAACTGGTATAATCAAACAAATGGCTCGATTGCAGAGTTTGTAACACATTCTGAAAGCGATACCGGCCGGTGGGACGCGGTTTAAGGTCGATCATTGAAAAGGTTTTTACGTAATGGCCGCAGTTGAAAGTGCACCAAGCGCATTTTTACAGCGATCGACGATGCGTGCACCGGGGAATCGATCTTGAAACCACCATCAGAATTCCAGTTTTCTTTTGATTTTTATTGTTTTTGCGGTTAAATTGGAGTCTTGGGCGACCGTTGGGTTGCATCTGAATATGATAAGTTGGAAGACTTATGACGGAGATTTTGATGACTTTATTAGTAAGTTTTTGGATCGAATGCAGTGTTGGAAAATGATCTATCTTGTTGGATTATGTGAGAGAAGTGATACTTGGAGGTTGGTCCTTTTTATTCTCTGTGAAACTTCGGTGACCGACGATTGAAAATTATTCTAAATAATTATTAGCATTGCTTTTTAAAGAACCTCATTTTTCTTAGAGTATTTTTGATATTTCTTACTCTTTTTTTTCACTATTTAATATTGCAGAACTGTGTTAACTAAAAAATAACTAAATGACAATTTAAATTACTGTTTTCTAATTTTTGAAAATTTCCTTCTGAAGAGATTACAGTAAATTCTCTACAAGAGTCAGTAAGTTTGGATTCTACAAGTGACAGTATAGATGGTCCTACGCCTAGGTCTGCGTCATTGCTGCGCCCATGTTATCTCGCTCGCAGTCAGTCAAGCGTGTAACGTTACACCAGTCGGTTTCCTTTAGGAGATTTCACAGCTCGACAATTCATAATAGAAAAATATAATTTCTTTAATTTTACTTTTTTTCATCTGGAATTTTTTTTAACATGTTGGTGAGATTTTTCTGATGAAAATGATATCAAACACGATATAATCTGTCACGCCCGACAGTGAACGTGTTAATAAGTAAATGTTCAAATTAT
>NW_017100500.1:621097-623418 GCF_001263275.1 Habropoda laboriosa | reverse complement strand
AAACGTAGTCCCTGATTCTACGAGTGTCAGGTTTAGCTTCCTTGCGGTCTGACACTTGTGGAGCATATACTGTAATTCTCTATTTCATTCAGGTGCAATTTTACCAAATATTTTCCAAAAATTTGTATCTCAAATGTGCCTGAAAATAGCTGAAATTCGTAGAAAATTGAATCAGCAGATTTTTGAGATTACTATTCCTCTAAAAAAAAGAACAACCAGTTTGTTACGAAAATTTTTTCCAAAGCAACGAAGCCTCGCGATTTGTCGTAAGTTAAATAGCAACGATACTATCGAAGTCGATGCTTGCTCTCGACGTTATTTATGTTACTTCGGCTACCTTAACTTGTTTTATCATTACGAAGAATCAAGATGCATCAGTCGATTGAACACGGCGATTTTTCTTCGATCGACGATCGTTTAATGGCGCTTTACGATAATGCTGCACTTGGCGAAATTTGCAAGTCGCCCGTTAGACGCAATTTCCGCGATATTCCTTCCTAATTAAGAATAATCGTTACGCGTTATTACGTTAACCGTTATATTACGCCGCTCACAGTCGATCCTCTCTTGCGTGCATCAACGCGAAACGACTAACTTATCAATTATATCACGGCTATTTAGAGACCTTATAAATCGAATGCCTCTACTCCTGCTGCGTTTGTACACGCTTTTGTGTAATGCGGCACGAAAAAAGGAAGAAAAAGGAGAAACGATCGTTAAGCTGCTTACAGTTTGCACATCAAACTCCCCTGTTATTGAATTTTTAACTGGAAACTGCGAAAAGCCGATTATCGTTTTCCCCAAGCTCCCTGGAATCGATGAAATCACGTGCAAACAAAAATAAAACGACGAGAAAGTATAACATTTTTTCTATTGAAAATTCAAGATAATTCTTAGCTAAATAAAAATAAAAATATTAGAGTATTATTAACCCTTTGCAATTGAGAGGCGATTCGGAAGCTCCCTGGAATCGATGAAATCACGCGCAAACAAAAGTAATACTAAAATTCAAGATAATTCTCAAATAAATCAAAATTGAAATTTTGTAATATTATTAACCCTTTGCACTTGAGAGGCGACTCAGGATGCACTCCGGATATTTTCCGGGACAGCAGGTCTATGGACCTCCATAAATTATTCACCGTACGTTAAATGTGTCGTCAGCAGAGAAATAGTTCGAAATGACCAACTTCTAACGAAGTGTTACGAGGTCTTGTATAACATAAAAATACATTATACATTGAAGTAAAATAGTTAGATTTGTTAATATATGTATGGTTTATTTCTATGTTAGTTCAAAAAAATTTCATTAATTTCATCGAGCAAACAAGCTCTCATTTGCCACTTCTTTATAGAAAAAAGAGCCTTCGAATGCAAAGGGTTGACAAGTTTCACCATTTTCTGAGACATTGTACATTAATTACCACATTATTCGAGCAATAAAAATTTAATAGTCCTTTAAGAGTAAAAGAAAGTCATCGCAGAAAATTACGCGATTTCACATTATCCGATAGGGAACATAATGTCCGAGGAACGAATACGCAAAGACGCCTAGCAGTAACACCGGTCAAAGGTAGATTTCGTTGGGAAACGCGGCTTAGGCTCTGTCCCGTGCACTTTCATTCGAGGTTCCGGTTTGATGGAGCCGCAGATGCGCGCCACCACGATCGTCATGAGGTCGTTTTACGGTCGGAATAGCAATAAAATATCACGATATGACAACTGGTGAAAATTTATCGGCGAGACTTTTTCCCGTTCGCGGCGGCGCGTTTCGGGGCGAAAAAGTATCGAAAGAAAACGGGATGGGGAGGGAGGGGAAAAAAAGCAGTTCCATGCATCATGTCGCCGGGTCATACGGATCGTGATTTCATTCGACCAAGGCAGTCCTGCTCGAGAAATTACCTTTCGAGTTCTTATCTCTCTGTGGCGGTTGTAAAAGTACCACTTTACCGTTTCCACCGAACGATAATTCTGTAATGATGTAAATGCGCGTGGTTCAATCTGGTTAGATTATTTTTGCCCCGGGTCATATTTTAGAAATCATTGAAACGGCCGTGGAGAAATGTTTTCGCGTTTTACAATTTACGACGCATTTCTCGAGATGTTTCTAGGATATAATTTTCACGTGTATATTGTACAGGGTGTGAACGATCGAATGGCCATTTTGGAAAGTCACATGCGTGTTTCTGTCTTCGTTTAACCCTTTCGCGAATTGTGGGACGCGTATGTGCTACTTGAGGACTCGAATAAAAATTTATCTCGATTTAGTGCCAATTTAGTGTTAATAATATATTTAAAAAAAATAATTTGATAATGAAAGG
>NW_017100500.1:528745-620854 GCF_001263275.1 Habropoda laboriosa | reverse complement strand
GTTTGCTAATGAAAGGGTTACACATTTGTCTCATTTGAGTATTCGAATAAAAATGATCTCAATTTAGCGTTAATAAGAAATTCTTAAGAAAAATAATTTGCTAATGAAAGTGTTACACATATGTCGAATAAAAATTTATCCCGATTTAAAATTAATAAGAAATTTAAAAAAGAATAATTTGGTAGCGAAAGGGTTGCACACGTGTCTCACTTGAGGATTCGAATAAAAATTTATCTCAGTTTAATATTAACAAGAAATTAAATAAAAAAAATTCGGTTACGAAAGGGTTAATGAGCCTTTCCATCGATATTTCCAGACTACGAATAGACCATTCGTAGAGTTTTCGTTCGTGTTTCGCGACATACATTTGGGAAAAACAGGAATAAAGTGGGAGGAAGAGAAACGATCAGAGTTTCCTGGTTCTCTTTAGAATTCGTTCATCGCCGTTGCAGTTTTTCGCCGGTCTTTTATTTTTTCGCTGGCAAGCGTGGCTAAACGCGAGCAGAGGCTCGATTCACGGGCGAACGACATAATGAAACGGCAAAGTGAAATCCGATGGATTTTTATCCGTGCATGAATCGCACGATTCCAACGCATTCCAGCAGATCCGCTTCTGTATCCATCTGTTATCGAACAGTTTCTCGTTTTATAATTCGTGGCCCATTGTTTCGATCCTGATAACGAGAACGATAGAAAGCGTAATAACACTATTCAACTGTATGAAAAGGGATTTTTGCCTTTTTTTTTTTTTGTTTTTCGTTTCGCTGATTGGAAGTTTTTTCAAATGACACTCGAATACGCAGACGTGTTTCGAACGGTGCAAATGTGATCTTATGAAACGTTGTTGAAATATGTTTCACTAAATGTTTTATAATATTCCTGTCTCGTTTCAAAGTTGATTGTATTGGAAATTAGAAAATTTAGTTAAGTCTACGTTGATTTGCTGAATTTTTAGACTTTGGAATATTTGTTTTTCGTTTGCGTTGCCTCAAAGCTTCGATCCATTGAAATTTTATCGGTGGATCTGGGGATAAGGGGAATTTGAAATTGACAGATGAGATAAATGGAGTCCCTTCACTTTCCTGTTAAAAATTTCTGTCACTTTTACAATTGCAAAACTTTTTTATTCCTGCAATTCTCACAATTGCGAAAATTCAGAATTTATCTCAAAAATTGAATTTATAAATAACAAAATTAAAATTACAACTTTGTGTTCGTCAGAGTAATCCAAACTTAAAATAACGTTTCTCCCAGAATAAAAAAATTTCAATCCCTTTTATTAAACACCGAGGAATGTCAGTTTCGTGAAACGCAAAGTTGCAAAAAAGTAAAAAAGAAGAAGAAGAAAATATTCATCAATTTTACAAAAGCAGATCGAGCTCGTTTAAATTCGTGTTTCTCCTTGTATCGACAGGATCACCTTACGGTTCAGGTAGGTATAAAAATTCCACGCACTCCAACAACGAAGTCAATTAACGTAAAAATATGTGCTCGCCAAGTCCAAAGGGTAACGCTTGCATAAGCGAGCAGAAACTGGCTTTCTGTCGTGTCGAAGCGGAGGAACGCGAGCGGATCTCGAAGCGGTGTTACGATGACGCGGCTCCGTGTCCCCGGAGTAAATCGCGTTCCAGTTTCGTTTCGAGATTTAGAACAAGTGCAACGAACGTTCACTATACGGACGGATTTTCTTGCGTGGCGCCCCGCATTTAACGATATAATCCACGACGTTCGACACGAGACGACTTGGTTCTCTGATCGTTTGCCTCGCCGAACATGGAAGATTAATGTTTCCACGCGAACGGATAAACGTTCGACTCTCTGGCTCGCCTCGACGACGCGTGTTCCTACCTGGAATGCGCGTCTGACTTGTTGCAACACTATATCTGCTTAGACGAGTTTCTGTCTCGCTTACACAAATTTTTCGCCGGCCCTGATGCATTGGGAAATTCTTTTGCTCGAGACCTTGATTCGTTCCGATCAATTCTGTCTACACCGTTTAACGTCCCCTCTGACGGTAATTAGTGTCACTCTTTTATTGGAGCATAATTCAACGTTGCGTAACTCTTTCACGAGACACGTAACGTTACGATAATAAATTCTGAACGAATTAATTCCTCGTAGGAAATTCGATTTCCAGATTGACAGATGGGTGTTGGGGATCTTCTGGTAGATCCTCGTCTCGATTGCTCCTGTCAGTGTTGTTTAACGCCTTCTACGATGTTAATTAGTGTTACCTTTTCGTTTCAATGTAAACAGCTATCGCGCAACCTTTGATCCTTTCTAGGCTGTGAGAGTAATTTTTAATTAAATAGTCGATAAATGCGCGAATCAAAGAGGCTTTGTTCTTGATTGGTAATTAAAGTTTGATTAATTTCCAATGTAGCGACCAGCTACAGCGAAGAACATTTGGCGAGCAGACTACCAGCACGGTGTATGACGTGCGCGCTTGAGAAGCTATTTTTGAGGAAACCGTTTTTAGCTTATTTAATTTCTAGAAATTCGACAATGCACGTCCGCGTAGAAACTTTCTCCGGCGGCCTCAATAGCAAATTGCCGCATCATAAACCAAGGGTTTCCGAAAGGTCCGCCGTACGAGGCCCAGAGGCCCGGACCGGCAGGTCACGAGTACCTGACCTGGAGGAAAACCTTCCCCGCTAAGTCGCACTGCGGTCCCCGAAAAAGCGCGCCAAGGGCGCAAGGGACACGCAGCGACTCGGAAAGAAATTACCTGATTGGTTAACACCGATGGGACGGGTTAACCAATCAGGGATGATTAACACGTAGCCGAAAGGCAGGACCTCGAAAGCCGTCAGCCAACGTTTAATAAAAGATCTCACTACTACCGTGTGGGTACATAGCGTAACCCTAGTCACGCCTTATTATTCGTAACCAAATTACTTCACCAATAATATTCTTTTTAACGTATTATTCCCATGAGATCAAAGATAAGTTTCAATCATTTTCACGAACGATTCTCTATGTAATTTCTAATTAAATAATTTCAAAGCCTTTACCGTCGATTAGTAATCAAACTTCGACCAATCCGAAAAATCTGTTTCATTTCACCCATTATTCCCACGAAATCGACGACAGATTTGAACCATCGTCACGAAGGATTCTCTCGCGGAAACTATGCAAGTCGAGCGGAACTACGGTGGAAAATTCGTTTATTCGTGAAAGTGAAACGTGATTCGTATCACGTCGAGGGCAAGCGCCGAGGGATCGAACCCGATCGTCGAATTTCAAAGGCTTGTGCAACGTTGTGGCATGTGCTCGAACATAGGGGGGGGGACAAGCGGCTTTCATCGTCGAAAGGAGAAAAAATTTTAAACGTTGCAGGTCACGGGCTTGTAGGACGAGTCTCGACGATGATCGTCGCCGTCCCTAGAGACCGAATCACGTCCCAGTTTCCAGAAACGATCGCGCGCCTCGCCGTGTTCGTACGAGACCGTGCAGGGGAAACGGATTTCTTGATTGAAACGTACGGTTCGTTTGCCGATCAACGAAGAATCAGAGAAAGTGTAATGAAAATATCATTTTCTCGCGCGCGGAAAAGAAGAAGAAAAAACCCCTATCGAGAGTTTCGTTTCTACATTGGAAACACAGTGGAACGCGGTGAAATCATTTTTCAGGGGCTGATGGAAATTTAATGAACGTTTTCTTGCACTCTCTGAGATTGAGTTGTCGCGGAATGATTCTGTTACCGGGACACGTTGCAGTTACCCGATAATTTATGCGTTGCTATAAATCTTTCGACGTTCATTTATCGAGAATTAATGTTCTTGTAAATCGCCGATTACTCTTCGTGTTAATTCAATTTATTCTTTCCACCTTTTCTTTTCTGTTTTCGTTTTTTTTTTTTTTTTGTCGTTCGGCTCGACGACTTTGATAAAAGTATACGCGGCTTTACCAGAGATTAATGATCACGTTTCTTCTTCTCTTCGAATCGTCAAACCTTTCGGTATCTTGCAACGTATCCCGAATGAATTAGAGAAAATACTCACGTCCGTGGCGAAATATTCAACTTTTTCTCCCAAGCGAGAGTATACAACCGTGAATACGGGGGAAAAACGCGAGGATCGAAAGATTTCCAGGGAATTAATCGCGCGACACAGCAGATGGAAGAAACGCAAAACGATCCACGCTTTAACGACAATATAAAACGGCCACACTACCGCTTTGATAAATACGCTAACGGAGGTGCTAAATTCAACCGTGAAAGTAAATAAATTGCGCTAATTGCCGGTGTCTGCCGGTGTCACATTGAAAAATCCGATTTTCTCCCATTGGAAACGGTGTTCGATGTTCTTTTCTTCTGTTCTTCAGGTTTCAGATACGCACGTGTACTACGCTCGGGCCTATGGGAAAATTTCGCGGTAAAGGGAAACCTAATGACTGGAGAACGATCGGTGTCATTAGCGGCCACGCTGTCTCTCTGTCCTCCGGGTACATTAATAAAAACGCTAATGGACCGGTCGACGGTTGTATATTGGTGACTTTGATGCGTTTCTCGTGCACCGGCGCACTCCTCACGACCGGATTCCTCTTCTTCTAACGAGCGCCTCTCGATATTTTCTTTATTAATTTTTCTTCACCGCGTGCCGCGGCTGTCTCGCGGCTAAACGAGGCCGATTCGGCACGACACACGGTGAAATCATCCCGTGGAGATCGAGAGGTCACTCTTAGATCTTGTCGCCGGGTCTTTTAATTAATTCGTTTGTGTGTACTCGAATCGGCCGGTGACTGATGTGTTACATTAGTGCCTCGCAGGAAGTTCTACTGAACTGCATAGTGCAGCTTCTTTCTTGTTCACGGTGCTTGAGAATTCTCGTACCGTCTGTGCTTATTCTTTGCTGTGGATCGGTACAAGTGTTGTTAATTTTTTAACCAATGATTTATGCGTTGTTCAACGTATTTTATTTCATGAATTATTTGTTAAATTTTGTTTTTCGACATATAACTAGGTCAATGGTTCAGTTATATCGAAATTAAATTTTTATGAAATGTAGGAACATAAGTTGATTAGTCAGTTATTTTTTTAACTCAAAAATATACGAGTTTACTGACTGTGTTCGTAATTTTTTGTGAATCTATTTATTATTCTATTTCTTTGTTTTTTTTTTTTATTATATATAGACACCAGTTAGTTTATTTATGTTGAATTGAACGAAGGGAGGAATCACTTGAACGAAGAGGAAGCTTGTTACTTTGTGACAATTTTTACGATCAGTCTGACAGGGTGTAAAATTCAGATCTACTTTATGTCTCGTCTTAAACGAAGGTTACTAAGGCCAATATTCTTGATTTGCATTTCACTTTTATTCACGAAGCGTGACAAAGTTTGACGTATCGTCAATTTCGAGTTGTAGAATTATTTGTCTCGACAAGCTCGTTCTTTTCTTCATTCGCTGACCTACTACGCTACAGTGATCATTAGCGAATTGCCGTCGGAAGTTTCGATGGTTCCATTTGGTCATTCATTCGCCCGCCTTTTGTTCCCGCAGAGCGAAAGGCTTCGAGTACTTTCAACCCTTTGCTGAAAATACTTTGACTCTTCTTACGCTTGATGCTCGAAACCGTAGAGATGCACCGGACTGATTTGAAAAGGTACAATGAAATCAAAGGGTTCGCGTCTTCCTTAACGTTCTCTTCGCGTATCAATTAGGAGATCGATGCTTTTGTATTGACTGAATTGTCGGCATTGATATTGGCGGTAATTAAAAATAAAGATAGTGAAATTTTCTAAGATGGTTAGGTTTTTGTTTAACTATAACTTCGAATTTTTAGGTGTGTCCAAAATGATGGAACTTTCAATATAGAAAATTTCTTTAAATTACTTTCTTAAATTATTTTAGATTACTTCAAAAATTTCTTTAACAATTCCTTTAAATTACTTTAAAATTCCTTCAAATTTTTTCAAACAACTTTCGGAGAAAAAGACAAAATGACATCTTCTATTTTACTCTCATTCCTTAACAATGCTCACGATCCCTATACCATAACTCCCCTTACAAACGAAACTAAACTAATATCGCATTTACGATTCGCCTCCATTACCCTTATAAATCTTCGAACACGCGTAATAGTACCTTAACTTCAGTTTCACTTGCCCCCGTAATGTCCCAAGCAACAATACACGAACCTGAAATTCTACATTCGACACCATTCAAACTCTCCCCCCAAAAAGATCCCTAAAAATTGCCCCCTAAAGCTCCCGGTTCCCGCAAGTAAACAGAGAAATGTTTTAATCGCACACGGTACATATCGTTAATTTACGAGGTCGTATAAGTCGGATCATTGGCCGGCACGCATTCCCAGCGCGAGCGTGTTAAATAACGTTTATGTTAATGGGCATAGGTGAGCCAATATCCTTCGAGAGAGGTTAAGATATTGCCGTTTCGTAACACCGTCGACTTTGTAGGCGTCTCCTGTAATGGCACCTATGCCACGGATATCTCTATTTGTGCCTAGGCTAAAGGCGGAAATCTACGCGCGTTGTAGAAACGTGAACGCGCGAGCGCGCCGAGCTCACGTGGAAATGAAAAATCGGCAAGCTCTGCGGAGTCGTGAGGTACGCGCCAATACACGGTGATGTACGAGCAAGACCGTGGTCGCTAATAGCGATCGGGACAATGGTATATTTAAAATTTTATCGTTTGCCCAACGGGCACCGTTATGAATCACGTGCAATCGTGATTTAATAACTGAACGCGACTTGGTCGCCAACTATTTCCACTCAGAACGCGAGCGTTTCGCGTGAATTACGCCGAGCTTTTTCGCGGATTTCCTGAATGAAAAGCGAATCTGAGAGAACTTCAGTGCGAGCACACAAGACGTGTGATTAATTTGTCGATAGTTTAGTTTGTTGGAATTGAAGAAGAAGAGGCGAGAAATATTTGGTTCATCGAGAGATTGCTTCTTTGTATGTATAGTTGATTTTAATTTGCTTTGTCCATTATCCGATATTGCCACTTTCCCCAACGTTATAGAAGAAACTTTCCTTTTCGGTTCTCACATTTGTCGTTGCCGCGAACGGGTTGAATTTATTTTCCATTGTTCGTGCACACTCGAAAGGAGCACCCTGTGGCATTTCAGCGTCCAATTTATGTGCCTCAACATTGTAGCTTCGCGGGAAGTGTTTTTTAATCGTTCTTGCGAGCTCTGTTATGAATGGAAGTTTCTTGAGTTATTAGCGATTCATGCTCGC
The DNA here is from genome assembly GCF_001263275.1 of Habropoda laboriosa. Taxonomy (NCBI): domain Eukaryota; kingdom Metazoa; phylum Arthropoda; class Insecta; order Hymenoptera; family Apidae; genus Habropoda; species Habropoda laboriosa. The sequence continues at coordinate 613,647 of NW_017100500.1, read as the reverse complement.
TGTTCAGACGTCTCGTATGATTTTAATCGAGTCTTGGAAAAATTCTACGCTTTATGATCTAGCCAGCAAAGTCAGGAAATGATCGACAATGTTACGAAATGATAAATTCTCTTTTATTAAATTATCATATTTCCTTTATAATAGAATTATTTCTCTGTTTCATTTGTCGCTCTATTTGTGGAAGAATTAAAGTCCGGCGGTGAACGGCATATTAGATTCGTTACAGAGCTGTCAGTGACTTAACCTAAATTCGAGCGTTCAATTCGGATGTTGATTACGAAAGACAATTAAAGGAAAGTCGGCCGTTAAATCGGGCTGAATGTTTCCATCGGCTGACACGGAAGTGGCTGTGAATCGTCTTGATTGGGATTGCATTTAATCTCAACCAGATGCACGCCTACAATCGGCATCGCGATTCCATTCTAATATTCTTCCATCCATAACGCGGCGCCCCGTACATTTATCAAGCTGATATTTATGTGAAAGCTCCGCTCGCGTGCTTTTAGCGACCGTTTTCTTCCTTGCGCGAGATTACTCGGACAACGAAGTGATCAGAGAAAACGTCCGTGGAATTTTCTCATATGAGCCGGTTGTTTGGTTAATTGCTGTAACAATCGCTGCCTGGAGAAATGATTTTGGGTGGGAAAAATTAAGGGTATCTTAGTGGAACGAAGCATTCTGTATCAATTTAAAATTTATGTGTTTTTGAAAATAGTAGAAGTTTGAGATTAATTGAGTACTTGAAGAAAATATGAAGAATTATTTTATCGAAATAAAGCATAAATTGGTATCAATTTTATTCAGTTCATAAAAGTATCACCATATTGCACTTTCGTTTTATTAGAATTATGGTAATAAATTAAAAGATATTATTTTATTTATGAATCTTCTTTATTTTGATACGCGAGGAAGGCACGTCGCTATGCAATCAATCAAACAGAAACATCGACAAGACGCTAATACTAAACAGATGGTTACTATGTTATTTCTACATATATATTTATATTAATCTGTCTCAGTTTGTTGATCATTTTTGCTGTTACTATTACACAGGCACATACTCATTTCTCCTTATAATCCAACACGTTCAATTACAAATTCCTCTATATTAAAGTTCAATACTGATCGTACAAACATCCTGAATTTAATCAAAATGAATATTTTATACAGTCTTTCATCTCCCGAATAAAATGAAATAATTTCGTTCTCCCAAAATGTACATAAAAAAAGTCATTCTCACTTTAGGTCTTTTTTTTACTGATAAATCTAGTTAAAAATTAATTATATTTAACAAAGCAATAATTATTGTTGAGGGGTTATATTAAATAAATAACTCGTGTGGAGTAAGCTAGGTAAATAATTGCACAAATAAGTGCACTTTTATACCTGGGGTGTTCGCAGGCATCTCCAAACCATATTTTTCGTACGTGTCAACAACGTGTTTGAACAATTATTTATCTCTTGAATTAAACTTTCTAATATGTCAAGTAAAAAATCCATTGAAATCACTTTGAATAGAACCTTGTTACACACGCTTTGAAAGAAACCCATCGAATTGCAATAGATTAGAAAATCCCTTTAATTAGGGTCAGCTTGCGAGCGTCTCTTCTTCCTTTGCGACGAAGTCTCGGCTTTCGATCCCATCGCAATAAAATCCTAGTTACGTGTCTGGCTGCGGGTTCGCGTTATTATAACCAGCCTGGCGATTAATCATCGAGCACGAGCTTCCTATTGTCCTGACACGGGTGTTGCATTGTGCGCCCCGAGCCAGCAGCTGACTTACGTGGGACAACGGAATATAACTATCACGGCGTTGTCCATCGGATTCTTATCGGTGACTAATCTGTGCTCCAATGTATCTATCTTTCTACCGTTCAAACGATCGCGCCACGCCGCTAATTCTCCTCTCGATGCGTCGTTGACGCAACTGCAACCGTTTAATTCGCGCTCTCGTGACCGCGATTGTCTCTGGAGAAATAAATCCCTTCGAAGAGATAATCTTGTCTAGGAAACAGAAAAGTTTTCCAAGTCCTTAGGGTAAAGAAGCTTTCTGCCTTGAATTTTTCGTTATTGATTAGCCGCTTTGATACGGTAACTGCCACCGACGCAGCATGTGCGTTTTCTATTTCTCGAATCCACGATTTGTAGATCTGTGGCGTCACTGGTCAATGACCAACACGGTCACTGCCACTGACGCAGCATACGCGGTCCAGAATACATCTCCTCAATGAGTTATCGATTTTTTTCTATTTTTCTTTTAAGTGTACTGTACTTACTCGTGAAATTAATACGATTCTTAAGAAGAATTTTAATTTGGAAGGCAGTCGGTGTAGGATAAGATGCTCAGAAGCACTTTGGAATATTGTTCAATCACTCGGATAGGATATAAATGAAATTCTATTAAACGAAGGAAAGAGCGACGGTTTGTAATTTCATCGCGAACGTTGGGAACGAAAATCTCCCGAAGGATAGGAGAATTGACCTCGGCTACCAAACTAGGCACCACTTCGCGGCCGCGTTACCTCGAGATCTCTCGACATTAAATGCATCTCGTTCGTCGATCCTCGCAGCGGGAATTGCAATCGATATCGTCTTACGATAGCGTCGTTGAGCGCGCCACGTATCGTTGGTAATCCCGTGCAAATTGAATTTACAGTTAGTTAAAGATAATTCCAAGTCCAATTTCAACGTGTAAGAGAATGGGATTAAAGGAGGCTGCGACGAAACGCGTTCGAGCCGCGAAACGAGTACGAACGAAGTGGCTCTCGTTGAACGTGGAAGGAAGAAGGATTACGACGATTCGACGAAGGAGCAATTGAAGACGTGAGAATGGGATGCAAGTAAAGACGAAATTGCACGGTTTATAGGAGAAACAGGAAATTAAAGGGAACGTACCGCGCGTATTGGAAGATTCAGAGTGATCTAGCGATGAAATAATTGAACAGGTCTTTCTGATTTTCGTATCACAGAAAAAGGAAAAATCCCATTTTCGTAAATTCTCGTGTCTTCAATTTCTCAGTTAACCCTTTCACTGCTATTGGCATTTGAACATTTTCTCGCATTGTACTGTTGGTGACTTTTGGTACATTTTCGCTTTAATTCAATCCCTCGAGTACTCTCGCTTTAATTTAATAAAAGAAATTTAAAAATGATGAATTTAGAATTTTTTGAAATTTCGAAACGAAAGATTTTGCCGATATTCTGCCGCAGTGAAAGGGTTAAGTAGAAAAGCAAACTAAACGTGCATGTGTATCAGCAAACTCAGAGAGATCTAATGACGGAATGAGTAAACAGATCTCTCTGATTTCCATACCATTCGATAAAGAGAAAAGTAGAGATTCGTAAATTACAGGAAAATCCTATTTTCCTGAATTTCATCTTTAACAGATTGTCATTCTCATGCCTTCAATTTCTCAGTTTCAGAGTTCCGTAGATCTTTTCGCGTTGCATCCAAATTAAATTCTCTCCTTAAAATAAACGCGTGAAGTATTATTCGCCCAATTGATAGAGATCCATAAACAAAAAATTCCACTTTGGTAAATTCCATCTTCACCTAGTTTTCATTCTCCAATCTCTTCGATTTCACCGTTTCGTCGAGAGTTCTCTGGATCAGTTCGCGTTCGCCGGCGCATTAACAGGAACGCGTGCACGAATATTATTCGCCCGTTTGATTAATGATAGACGCGCGTATCAGCGTCCCGGTATCTCAGCCACGGGATCAGAATTCGACCCAGCCGCGAGTAGGTTTAATCAAGCTTTTCATTACGCGAGCCGGAGCGAGCACATGTGCTCGCTTGATAGATCGCCTGAACGTCGAAGGTGATGCGATCTTTTGGTCCTCGCTATCAACTATGAAACGTGAGTCAGTCGGAATCGTCCTCGGCTCGTGTAAACTCAGATTCCACCGACACAGCCGTCGAATATAACCCAACGTTTCACGTGAGAAAGACGAAGCAGAACCGTGCAAAATGAAAATGTTCACCGTGAAAAAGCGAGAAACTCGACGACGAGCACTGGAAAGAATAACGCGTGAAATCGACGCGAGTCCTCGGCTACTACTCGTAACAATTGTAAAATTGCAATGTGAATCCTGGCTACGGGCACGGATGGTGATAGTGATTGATGAACCTGGCACAAATAGAGATTCTGCATTTTTATTTCGCCTCATTGTCGGGGATATTGGCTTCTTGTGGTGTTTCACTTAGCGATTCGAAAGCGCTTGATGGATTGAAGTTTCACACCTCTCATGCTGCGTGAAAATTGGCGAAGCTTTGAGAATAAGTGAAAAACTCGCTATAGAACTTTGCACTTGTTGGGAAATATCGATTGGGAAATGGATCGTCTACTTTTGAAATTTTGCAGAAAAATATTAACGATTTTAAGAAACACTACACTCTGATAAGGGAACCACTGATTTCAAATTAAAAAACGAAAGATATTAGTGCCAATTGACAATTTCGAAATTTTCACCAAAGACAGTGAAAAAAGTGGAAAATTGGATAGCACGTGTATGCAAAGTGATAGGTTCATCGCAGCTCGTAGCTCGTGTAATCCGATAAACGTTCCTTCCAGGACGTACTAACCGACACGGTATTAAAATCAGCAACACCGGTTACACGTGAATTTCATGTTTCCACGTTAGTGCCGCGATACGTAAGGTCCTCGTTACAACTCTAGCCGGCAGCTAGACACTATATCATCATTAACCGGGGCGAGTTCCCCCTCGCGCGGCGTTATTATCGCTTACATAACCTTTTTAACTATTCCAAATCGGTTCCATTACGGCGGCGGCTCGGTGTCGTGAAACCGTGGCAAGCCACCGATCGGCAAACGCGTCCATAAGATTAGCTAGAACGAGCGAGTAGAAAAGTCGAACAAGTGTCGTACAAACTGAACAGGTTTCTAAACCGGTGATCGAGGTTAATTGACCCTTGTCTACGGCGAAGATCAGCCCATAAATTAGAAGCATCACTTTCTATGGCCAGTCGTACGGTGCGAAATAATTGGAAAAAGAGTAAGCCCCGGTTCGTATGATTTTTTTCATTTTTATCACCAGCCAGCCTGGTGTGTGTCCTTCTTTGCCAAGTCGACGTCGTAACTTCTTCATTATGGGCAATTTTATGCGCGGACGATTTAAACACCTACCACCTGTTCGGCGAAACGAGCAAGTTCCATTTCACCGTGTGCGTCGAGATTTATCAGTAAATGGTAGCCGAAGAGATACAACTGGAAAGCTCCTTTCCTTTCGCGGAATAAGAGGTTAAGCTGCAGAACCGTAGGAAACTGCGTTTGTCGGCTGTTATTAGCTCTTCGACGTTTACGTTACAATCTACGCTCGATTGTGATTTCGTTAGCTGACATTTCAGTTCGACGTTCAACTAGGCGCTCTGTGATTAAGTTGCGAGACGCACCGTTTCTCGAGAACGGTATTAATATCGCTTTCTAACAGTTGCCGTAACATAATCGAGCGAAACGAGCTTGGAGGGAATCGTAATGCCAATGTCGATCCCATCAGCTACTACTACGGGTATTACACCACTCTACGCGTTTCCCTTTCGTTCCGATACCGCTGTTGTGTCGGTCGTTTTGCTCTACCCTTTGATCCTAGCGATTCAGCCTCTCTTCGGCGAGAGATTTGTAATTAAAATTCGACTGACAATAATGAAGTAAAGATTTTTGCCATTTTCCATAAGAAAACTTGTTTTTATTCGGAATAATTATTATCTTCGGACAATTTTGGAGAAAAACACCTTCGCTCTCCTTAACCTTTCACCTTTTCGGTGACACTGACACGTATGTGTTTAATTTTTCCGAAAATTCCAACATTTGTGATAGGGAAAATGTGGAAAACATAATCTCCCAACTTTAAAAATTCGTCCCTGAAGAGGTTGAAAGGTTATCAGCCTCCTTGAAACTTTCAGGAATTTTTTAAAAATTTCGTTACTTCAGTGTTGAGTAAAAGTTATTTGGAAGAACGAATAACATTATTATTATATTAAATAAACGTGAGACACGCGTCCACTAACAATTCTTCTCTCTGTTTTCTCCCGAACAGGAAGAGATCGGTGAAATCATCGAGTCAGCACCGTCGACTCCCCTGATCGTTACAGACGAGCCAAAGTATCCCACGCAACCTGCACCGGTGCAAACTCCCAGCTACGCGACCGAGCTCTACAACGTGAAATCGTTACCCGCGAAAAGCTGCACGTTCAGACGACAGAACTCGGCGACTAGCAGGGGCAACAACGCCGGCGAGGACATCGGCGATTGGTCGAAGAGCATCCTCGCTGAGTTCAACACGATCATCGCGAACGAGATCAACGAGCTGACGAAAGAGCTCGAGCGGAAGAGGAACAAGGAAGAGCTGAGGATCGTGCAGTACAAGGAGCTGTTGAACGAGTTCGGGATATCGGACAGCGAGAGTTCCGCTGGAAGCTCGTGCGAGGCGAGCACCGATCGATCATCGTCCCGACGGAACAAGGAGAGCCGTGATCGACGAAATGGAAAGTTGTTCAACGACGAGACAGGCTATTGCTTCCTGTTGAGCTCCGACTACGACGAGCCGCGGGATCGTGTTGTTTCCGTGGAAAACAGCCGGAGAAAGAGCGGAAGCCTGCCGGAGAATCTCCAAGACATCATCCCCAGACGCGAGAGATACGTTCACAGCGGCGATACATTGAATTCCGATTACGACGAGCCGAATAGCTGTTCGATGAGCTTTACGGAAGATCACGTGCAGATCGATCGGAACACTTCTAGTCTACCGTCGAAACTTGATCGCGGACACGTGGAGGAGGAAGAAGATAGCTCGCGCGCAAAGTACCTCGAAAACAGTTACGACCAACCAAAGAAACACATAGAGATAAGTTCGAAGACCAATGAAGACGTTGACGACGACAAGGTGGCCGGTTCAGAGCAGATCGGCTCGAGTAACCTCACGGTCGACGGGTCGAACGCGAAATTACCACCGAGACAGCAACGCATGGACGCCCACAGGAAGACGAGTCTTCCGGTGAATCTGATGAGCCAGAAGAGACGACGAGTGCCGAGGCTGGCGAGGATTCGACGTAACGACGATCAGAACGCGATGGATCCTGACTACGACCTGGACGAGGACAAGATTTCGTGCGGTGCGAGGTCGTTGGACGGTAACGGGCCGATATCGGCGCCGGTCACGCCGACGGAGGAGAAGAAATCACCGTTCCCGAAGTTTCTCTGGAAGAAACACACGCCTGTGTTTCACGAGAGCAGGGAGGATGTTGTTCTCGTCAGAGTGTCCTCGTTGCCCGATCAGGATTTCCTTCGTCTGGAGAACGAGACGCAGAAGAACGGACGAGTCGGTTCGAAGGAAGGATTGTCGAAGAAGAGAGCTGTCTCGCCGTTGACTTTACGCTCGGATATATCGGCGAAGAGGCTGTCGGAGTCTGATAAGGACGTGAGACAGGTCAGTCCTGTGGATTTGAAAAAGTTCTCGCTTTCGAGATCGAGAGGCAACGACGTGGGTGTCAGCTGCGATCTTCCGGAGGATGACAATCCTGGTTCCATTGGTAGCGTTGACAGCGGGAAGTTCGACAGGATGGAGAACGTGGACGTGAAGAAGATTATGGACGAGCAGAATTCGAGATCTGGTTCGGTGAGTGTTTATGAGTTTTCTTTTTCATTTTTTAAAGGATTCGTTTCTGATACCTTAGACTTCGATATGCGTTACATCTACCTTTTTCCTTCGTTGAGAAGCTACGATGTAGTTTAATTTTCATGGGGGAAAGGAAGCTTGATTCACATTTTCTTTGGGTGTTTGCAAATTTTCTTGAACTCAGTATCAAATATTATTATATTTCAAATATTGATCTGCTAGGTAGTTTTATTTGCGAGTCTATTGTCAGATTTGAAGCGAAATGCTCTTCGTATTTCTTTTATATTACCAGGGAGAGTTCGATGAAAATCTTGCTGACTTGCAAAGCAATTTCAAAGCTTTCGTTTGATTAGTTAGAACGATCAAATTCTTCGAATTTTCAACGAATTTCAATTATGCTTGTCGCTTTAACAAACACAAATTGCACGAAGACAGCACGTTACTAACAACAAGATCGAATCTGTTCTCGTAGTAACGAAGTGAAATACTTTCAGCTACCGATTTCTCTTCAATCCCTCTTATCGAAGATCCGAAACGGCTCCGGCTCGTGCTGCCCGAACAGTCCGCCGATAGATTCGCTTACTTGTTCCGACATGGGGACGCAAACTTCGCCAGCTATTTCGAGAAGTTCCAGCTTCACATGGGTCAGTGATTGCGACTCTCCACGAGGTAACTCTCACGACTATTCGAGCGTTCTTAAAACTTTAGCCGTTTCATGTCTGTCGGTACTTGAATATCCACTTCTCTCCGTATTTTAGTAGCCAATTTAACGAAACAAAGGTATCGCGTTCTACTTACCTTTTTATATTCAATCAGCATTATTGCTGTAACGCAGAATTTGCATTCCGAGGAAAATTTCATTTATCGATCCAAAATCGCAAATCTATTATTTCCGCAAAAAGCGTTCACGCAAATGTCGAGAAATTTCAGGAAAATTTGCACAGATTGTCGAAACTTTGTATAAAAATTCCACAGACTCGTGGTTCGTCGGATACTTTCGACGATCGATTTGCGGAAATAATACGAAGCGCTGAAAGATCGATCGTCGGACAGGAGCGTATTATTCTCGTCTGAAAATGAATGTTCGCAGCGGAATCGCAGATGGATTCTCAGTCGTTGCAAGACGAGAGCACGTTGGATCCAGCCTCGCCGCAAGACACCGTGGACGACGACAATAGATCGTCGTCTTCTTCGCAGGATCTTCTGCAGAGCATGGACGAGATTTCCTCCGGAAGCCTGTCGCCGGATACGACCGACAGAGCATCTCCTCTCGAAAGCGGTATCGGCACGGCCAGCCCTCCTAGAAGCACCGACCGGCGGATAGTTAAGCGTAAGTCGATTATCGTTTCTTCGAACGGAGTTACTACGTGTCCCGCATTTCCCTCGAGAACATCGCTCTCTTAACCGTTTAACCGTGCAATTTGGAATGTTTCACGAACGACTTCTACCTCGCGACACTTTACACCGATTGTGTTCTTCTAAAAATTCTCCATTCAACGGGGTGTTGGATGCGTGAAGTTATGGTGGATTGATAGTTGTTGGTGGTTTGATGATAATTGTAATATGGAATAAAGGAGATCGTTTTAGTGGTGAAGTTGCGAAACTGCGAAAGCTTAATTTTTCAGGAAAGAAGAAAATTATTTTGTCAATTCGTGTCAAATTATCTTTATATGTATTTAGATCAGATTCACGGAAATTGCAGTTTCGAAGATTTGAATTTCGATCACTTTTGGCAAGTTCCTATTAAATTTCATGTATAAAAATTGAAATGTATATTCGGAGGATACTTTTAACACTTCAATCGATGTATTTATATAATAACATACGAACACAGTTGTAATTAAAGAACACTTATGTATGTTTAAGTATCCCCACTAATCACTCGTTCCCACTTACAGAAAAGCTTAATCCGAACTTTCTTACCTCTTAATTTACCCGCTAACAGTTCCGAGCGCAAATATGGAAGTAGCCAATCTAAATTAACCATCCATCAGAATCATGCTCTCGAACTATTCGAATCTTCTCATTTTATCTAACATTAATCAAGATATTTCTGTACCTATAAACCTCTGCTCGATTTAGAACCACGATTCCCTCGATCCTCTATTTTCCTCGATCTCGAAACGCAAATAGAGCTATCTATCATATTTCCAATCGTTCGCAAATTGACCGAACGAGTGATTACCGAAAAATTCTCCTAAATCCTGCTTGCAATATTCCCGAATCACCGAAACATTTCGCCGCGTCGCCGCATCATCAAAGTGACATCTTCTCCTCGCAGCCCCGTCGTCTAACAAATGTCATCGCAAGGAAACCTGGGAGAGGATCAGGCGTCGACCGTCCAAGTTGAGCTCGCGGAACGACAAACACTCGCAAGACGTATGGATCAAACGTGAGAGCGTGCACACGCAAACGAAGGAGAACGAGGACCAGTACTCGCAGGAGGCGGTGGACAGCAGCAGCGGCCTCGACGACACCCTGCCGAGGATCAAGCCGCTTCGACCGACCAATTTGCCTCTGTGTGAGTTTCATTAACGTGCAACGACGCGTGGACGTGCTAATCGCGCCTCTAAACACGTCGCGCGTTCAAGGAACATGCAAATTGCACGGCGCGAATGCCGCTCGTGTTTTCGAGGGGACAATATTTTCCAAAGGCCTGTCCATTTGCAAAGCAATTAACCGATCCGCGGCTGTTCCGTCGCGAAGGGAAAATCCTTTGCCGTTGCCGTGGACAAAAGTTTTCATGGGTATCGACGTGTTACACCCTCGGAGAGCGGATGGAAATGGGTGGGACGTATGCGTGCGAATTCTTCTGTGTGGCGTAATTAAGAAAAGATAGAGGGATGTGTTATGCTTACGTGGGACGAGTGAATGAGACGTGCTGTTTCGTAATTTTATGAAAACGTATCAACGATATTTCTCTGTTTTTTTTTTGTTTGTTTTTTTATTGTTGATGGAGTGAGATTTGTTTCAATCGTTAAGTATTATGGTTGTACTAGAGTACGATTTTGTGCGATGTAGAGGGAGTTGATAGTTGATGGCAAAGTACTTATACGAAGAAATTTATCGCATGTGATCTTCCTTGGAAAGGTGAACATTATTTTGGCAATCCCAACGCTCTAATTTTCACAATTGTATTATGTTATTTTTGCAATTTGAAATTGCCTTTATCTTAAGATTCATCGATGAAATTTCAGTGATTTGAGAGTTTGAAACGATGCGAATTGAGAATAAGAATTCTAAATTTTCAAAATGTTAAGAATTTGCCAAACTAACGTAGGGTTAATGGTGTATCGATGGGTGGAACATGCAGATTAGCGGTATCTCGACTGTTTGATCGCGGTGCAGTGCGTAACACGTTTAATCGTCTTGTCGATAGGCTTGTCCACCACCGCGAGTAGTTCGCTGAGCTCTGGAGAACTATTGGAGACGCCTCCACGAGCACCCTCTTCCCCTTCCGCGGCGAGTCTTCAGCTGAAACCGGAACCGCTCAGCGTGGAGATGGGCGGGAAGAGCAGCAGCGCACCTCTGTTGGAGAATAACGACGCGGAAAAGGCGAACGGGACGGTGCCGGTAAGTATCTCTCTATCGTTTTCTTTGCTTAATTTATTCAGTTATTTGTTTTAGGAATTTTCAGGAATTCTCTTAGTTCATTTTTATCCTATTACCGACTGTAAGTACGTTAGTTAAGGTGACCCACGTAACGTGACCACCTCTATTATTTTTCAAAATTTCTTGGTCACAGATTTTAAATCACTTTCAAAGTGACGACATTCAATTTTTTCAAATAAATTTTCATCACCTTCAACTTTTTTATTAGGAGAATTAAAACATAGTCACTTGTTCCCCTTCTAACTGCAATGCTCTTCCAAATTGTTAAAATCAAAATTTCACTACCATAATCAACATTCTTCAGCCATTTGAAACCTTCTGTAAAGCGTGACACAGGAACACGAGTTCATTGAGAAACAGTTTGCTTCGTCCTCCCGCGGTCGATTCGAGGCTGACTTGATCGATCGACGGGAACGTATCAATGATAAATAACCGCGTTCGACCGGATAGACTGACAACTGTCCAGGTTTACGTACGAGGTTATACCGGCTGCGTGTCCCCATCCGAGATATTTCTTTAAATATCGATAACAAGGCCCGAGCACGAGCGCCGGTAAGTAGGAGAAGTAAGTTCGGGGTTTAGCCAAGGAGAGTATCGTCCTAGCTTCAATAGGGAGCATTAATCACGTGGCAGTAAAGCGTGTATGGCATTTGGCATCGAGATTACCAAGCGGAGATACGTTCCTTGGACTGTTACTTGGTTCGGTGATCCGCGCTTATGGGCCACCATTAGTCTCTGCCCACGTGAAGCGTGTACATTGCGTGGCATTGACCATCGCGAACACGGTATTTGTATTTTACTCTTGGGTTGTAGGCACCGCATGTGCAGCCCGTGTGGGCCGGCTGGGGCCATCGTAAGATTGACACTTTGTTGGCACGATGAACCTTAATTTCCCTTTCATGACAGGTATCTCCACCTGCTACGAGGCAAGGCGAGTCGAATATCTTGCAAATTAACCGATTCGCGCTGAATTGAATCGGTAAAACGAGCCTTGCTCTTTTGCGCCGCTTTTCTCTCTCCATCTACGTATCTTTCTTTCTCTTTGCACCTTTGTTGACCCGTTTCTCGCAGTGTACGCGTCTTGCCTTTGTGCAACGTCCTCCATGATCGCCTTTTTAGCCAGTTTCGACACGCGAAAAAACGGTATTTCGGATTTGAGAAGAATCGTAACCTGTCGATGCAGCGATCGAAACGGAGATATTGGGAGGCTTTCGTGTTGATTAACGACTAGAGGCGATTTTTAGTTAGCGATTGGAAATTTATTTTAGAGTTACGTTTAAACCAGTTAAATGCAAACGTTGGAATAAATTGGACTGTAAATTTTCACTAAAAAGGAACGTTCATTTTCATCGTGACAATCGTATTTAACTTTGAAAATTATGCCAAGCAAAGTGATTCTTCTCTCCGCCGTAGTTTCATCCTTCCAAATCTCTCCTTTCTTTCAGAACACCGTATTAAATTCATTTCATTTCCAAACTACATTTTTCACCAATAATTTTGCCTATTTCCTCCAAATTATTCGAGGCATCTTCCTCGACAACGTACCACAGCACGACAGAGCACGAACTTTTCTTACTTTCTGGAAAATGCTCGAACCGAGGAAATTTCATTGGGCGAGGTACAGCTGAAGCGCCGGAAGTGAGGCAAATTACAATTACAAGTTCGTAACTGGAAGTTTCTCGCGGGCATTGAAACAAGAAGGTATCGAACGAGATTAACGTGGACGATGCGACGTTTATCAGGGAACGATCGATGTTACCGATGCTTGTCGTAAAATTGAAACTGTGTTAGTCGGATGGAGATCTTAAATTTCCCCTTCGCAGCGGGGTCCTCTCGTCCCCTTCTGTTATATACTCGATATCTCCACAGTGGATCGGATTTTCTTTAATGCATCACGTACACGCGTTGCTCGCACGATGATTCTACAATTGATATTTCGTGAGCATGATGAGCTTAATTCCCCTCACGACGGGTATCTCCACCTACTCCGCGGATCATCGATGTTGTGTATCTTTCGAACGAGTCGCACGATTACAGATAGATCGTCGATAGCCGTGTAGTTCTTTATTTTTAGGTTCGATCCCGTGGAAATTTTTATCCAAACTCTCTGTCACTCCTAATCTTCCGGCATTGCAATCGAACCGGTAGAATATGTTCTTTTGTTCCCTTTGTTTCTTTCCTATTAGATTCGTCGGTGATTGAGCGACGGTCCGGGCGGTTTAATAGCTTGTAAGATTTTGTGAGAGATTTTAAAAATTCAAAAGAGAATCAATTATAATTAGTATTTACTTTGCATTTTTCTTTTCGGTTTAATAATAAAATGAAGTCATATACGTTTTTAAATGGAAGGAATTTTAATTATTGTTTGACTTGTTTTTCTTCCTTTTGGGTAGGGTTTTAAATGAAATTTAAAGTCACATCTCTTAAAGAAGCGAGTGCAATTTCTATTCGGAAAAAAGAGGAAAAGCGGAGCGAATAGAGGGATCGATAACTGTTAGAAGTGGTCGCTAATTTTAGACTCTTCGTCGGCAATTTTCACAGTTAATTAGTCGGTTGCAGTTTCCGTAGTCTCTTTTCACACTGGAGATTAATCGTACTTTGTTAGTCGTCGGTCTTTTCGCTTTTATTTAGGTAGCTAGAAAAAGGCAACTCCCCTCTACTCTACCCTGCATAAATTCCATTTTAGTTCACATTAAAATTCCTCCAATCCTCTTCAAACTATTTACCTATCTAGCTTTTTTTCTGTGTTCAAAAGTGTGACACGCTTGTTAAAGGAGTTATTCGAGAATTAAATTCTCGAGTTCTTGCTCAGAATTTGGTTAATTAAAATTGCTCACTGAAACAAAGAAAATTGTGAATAAACGAATCAAATCTAATTTATAACACGAAAATTCAAAGACACGAAAATACACAGAGTGCACGTAATGAGCGAAAATTTGCAAATAAACCAGAAATATAGTACTTACTATAATATTCAGCAAATAAAAAAATTTGCCTATCTAGCTTCTATTTTCTAAATTACATTCACGAAAATATGCACGCAATCTACTCGTCAAGCATAGATCGCCAATTATTTATCATCGTCCACGCGAGGCAAAACGTGGCTCAGAGTGTCCCAGGGGATGCGATAAATTCTCGTTCGTTGACGCTCTACGGGCAAATAGCGTGAGGCAGCTCTATATTTATCCAAGGGTCCTCTTTGATATCAGTTCGCACCGTCTGCTGTCACGCCAGAGGATCGTGCAATCCCGGCGAAACGACGAGTCTCAGTTTCTTTCTCCGAACGTTTTCGAGTACAGCCACGTATTGAGTAATAGACAGCCAGAGAATTTATCGGGATTTCAGCACACGGCCCGTTTGCTAGCCACCGCCGCCGCTCTTAACCTCGTAACGTCCACGGTGGATATCCGGTGTACGTAAATTGCTCAAGGTCAGCCTCGGTGCTTTGATGCTAAAAACGACCCTTCTTCCCGCCGATGCACAACCGCGCCGATATTCTGTGTTTACCTCGGCCATTTTTCCCGCCTCAACCGCACACGATAAAATAACACACACGAATTTTTAGCCGAGGAACGTGGAAGTGTTCCGTTCGTGTCCCGTCGTCGATCTCGCGCCGGTATTTTCGACGCGTTCCTGCAATATTATCGTAGCATTCTGCATTGTTTTCGCTGGCTTCGTGAGTGGCCGAAGGAGAATGAGGAACGGTGTATCTTATGCGGGTGGTTCGAGCAGAAATTTTGCAGGGAAGTGAAATTCACGATTAGGGGATGTTTGAGGTATTGGGAGAATTGACTGAAAAGTAAAAGTGGTATTTCAATTTTTGTGAAATTTATGCACGATGTATTTAACGTGCATTCTTTTTATTCACTGAATTTCACATCGAGAGGGTGAAAATGATCGTTGAAGCTATACAGGGCGAAAAAGATATTGTAGAAACTATGCGGAAGAGTGCTTTTAGTGTCGCAGTTGTAAAAAGCTTTCAGAAAAATCCACTTGTCCAAATGACATATTAAATATTTGCAGTTTTGTGGAACATTTTTATAAAATAGTATATTTCCATTACTATGTGCATTTGCGAGCACGAACTGGAAGGAAATGTTACAAAATTGTGTAACTAAAGTTTTTCAATTTTTCGTATTATTTGAACAAGCCAAGTTTTCTGAAAAATATTTGCATAGCTGAATTTACCACTCCGAAACATGCAACGTTTTCACTTAAAACATTTCCCTACGCCCAAATGATTTTCGTCCTTATTTTCAGGGTCATTTTCACCCTCTGCATATCGACTATTCTCGATAACAAAATTAAAACAAGTCAAATATTCTTTTTAAGACTACAACGTACATAAATTTCATCAAAATCGTCGTTTGACACTTGAGCAACGTTTCTCGTTGGTGCAGAAAAGGGGAAAAATCAGGGGAATCGAAGGAGGTGCTACTTGAAATATCAGCGATCTCTCGATTTCTCGAATAATCATTTCCAGTCATGGCTAAAATTAATCCCGTCCGGCGCACTTGAAAAAACAGACTCGAAGCTTTCAGCTCCGTGGCTACAATTAATTTTCTATGAGCTGTCGTATCGCGGCACGCGCGTTGCTCAATTTTTCAAAGCGCGTTCGGTTCTTTGCTCGGCGTTCCTCACAGAGGAAGAATTAAAAAGCAGCGAAAGTTGCTTCGCGAGAGGAACCTTTCGGTGATTATTTTCCTTGCACCTTTGCAAAAACTTCGTACGACGAACCGTGTCGTAAATCAACCGACCCACCGTTCCTTTCAATTTTTATAGAGTTTTACGATATAAATACGCACCAGGTACGTGTGTATTGCAAAAGAAATATTTACACGCGTGGGAAAATAAATCATGTCGGCAGCCGGGGTTTATGGATTTGCACTATTCTGTTTGCCTCGACGTATTTTTCTACCTTTAAACGGAGAAAAAGATCGGCTTCGAAATTTGTAGCTGGCTCGCTGTTTTTTTCACACGCAATTCGTCGATCCGCCTGTGGTTTAACTGCATTCGGTGTCTATAAATCACGAGCGTGTACCATTGTTACGGGGCACGAACTATTAATCGACAGGAATTGTTCGAAAAGTGATACTTTAGGTGGAGCGATCCTTTTTTTCCACCTTTCGAGCTTGGGGAACGTTATTTATAGTCCCACTTTTCCGCTGCAGGTTTGAACAAATTTGCAATTATAAGTACGATAGCGTTTTGAAATAAATAACGTTTAATTCACGCTCTAGAGCATGTTTTAGAACTATTTTTACTGCGCTGCATAACTAAACGAATGTCAAAATATTCCGTACGTAAATAGCTGCGATAAAGAATGCATAAATAAGCAAGTGGAGCATGGAATCTAAATAGAATTTCCATGTTACGCGAAACGTATACATCTAATGTCTAATATTAAACTGTTAACTGTCGAAGCGATAGAGTTAGCCCTTCAACGTTCACATTTTTGAAAATGATCGATTTTTTCAAATTATTTTCTAGGTGCATAGAAATAAATTTCTCACTCTGCAATTCACAGTTTTTGTCATAATAGAAGAAATAACACGATTAACATAGAAGGAAAGGAAATAATTAAATAAAATGTTGCAGTTACTGAATAATTCACAAAATTCGCAGAAATAATTCAACCAATTCTCTCCTGAAGAAGATCACTAAAAATGATTAATTTTGCTCGAATCATGTCGTTCACTCTCCCATGAAAATTTTGCATACTTACGGGATGTTGAAAAATTGGAGAAAAACGGTTCCTCGAGTAGTTTTCGGTGGTGTTCCGTCGATGAATGCGTATTGGCAATGAAGTGTCGATACACGAGGTGGCAGTTTGCGCACGAGTGAGCACCATTGCCTTGGTAAACATACGTTTTCACGATGCACACGTACGAAGGAACGGAGTCTTGGTGGTGGCGAGTGATCAAAGCTAATGGGGCAGCGAGCCATGTCGGCGTATTAATCGGTTGGCATCTCTCATACCTCTAATAGCCATCGTGTGTGGGTTGTGTGTGTGCAAAAGGCCCTTAGGTGGAAGAGAACTTCCGCCGGACGGCGAAAAAATCATTGCACCTGGTGATGCAGCGAACAAGCCTTTAACTCCGCCAGAATTACACTGGCTAGCGTTGTTTTTCACTTCGCCACGGGATTATGTTGAATCAAAGTCAACGTGATTTATCCTTTTTGTGAAACGTATTAAATGCATGTGTAATTTGATCGATTTATTTAATATAGAGGTTAATTTAGATTTAGCTTAATTTAACGCAGAGAACGTAAAATTGTATTTGTAGATTAAATTTGACTGACGGTGTAAGGAAGGTGGATAATTTCAGGGGTCGATTAATTAACGTTAGCGAATGGAATAAAGGAGAATATAATTTAGAGACTATGATGGAATTTTTCTTCTATAACTATCGAATCTTTGGAGCTCCGAAGTTAAACGAGAAATTATTGATTCGTATCACTGGAAAAACGTAGAAACGAAGGATATAGATCTAAGAGTACTCGATAATAAAAGAATTTCTCACCTTCGTTAAATTTCGCAGAATCGTCTCTCAATTTCGTCGTTCTTATCACCAAACACGCGAAAATATTTGCACGTTCCCAACTGCGCGTAATTAGACCAAGGATGAGTTCCCTCCGCGGTTTAATCGGTTCTCGCGTGATCACGTAGCCGGGGAATATAAAAGAAGGAAATATTTATCGAGGAAAGCCAATGGAGATTTTACGATCGCGTTCGAGGTTAAAATCACGAAACAAAGATAAGCTTTTAACGTCTTCGAAGTGATTTCTTCTTTTCCACCGTGCACCTTGACCGAAGCCTGAATTGCAGTTAAAAGAAGAAACGAACGAAACGATGTAACGAAAACCTGGAAGAAGAAATAAATTCTTCCTTGGTAGAATTTTATCGGAATTCTTCGTAGAAGTTGCGTTGCAGATCGTAAAAAAACAGCCACCCCGCCTATTGTTCGAGAAATGTTTGCAGCTTCTGCGATTTTTCTTCTCTGTTTTCGCAAATACAGCGTCAATTCGGACAACTATATCTCGACGTTTACAGTTTACTTTGTTGCTTCGTATTTTCCAGCGAAGGACAATTAATTCCGTCACTTTCGTTGCCGCAGTCTTCTCGTTTCGTTTTTTTCAACGTTCGACCAGCAAACTCGCGTTCGATGTATCGCGGAGCGTTAACGTTAAACAAATTGCTTCGAACGGGGAACTAACAACGTTACGTCTTTGTCGATGGTTTCGGTTCGGGCTGGTAAAAGCTCCATTTGATTTTAATACGATACATTAAATGGGAAATACAGTGACGATGATGAGGTAAATTTGAAATTTTCCTCCTACATTTACCTGCTGTTTTGTAACTTCGTTTTGTCTATCGTTCGTTGCAATTCAGTTACAAAAGTCAAGCTAGCAGACAAACTGTTTAGGTGGTCCCACTTGCATTCGCCATATTTCTATCCTCTTTCCTCTACGTTTATCTGTAAATAAAAAAAGAAGAAGGAAAAAGTTCCTTCGAAATGGATATGAGAACACAGAGAATAGGATAAGATATTATAAAGTAGACAGGATATTCACGCTCCTGCACTTCCATTCTCCGCTTAGAATGCATTCACGCTCAACACGTTGCCACACTCCGACAAGCTGTCACAACACGAAACATTTTCGAATACCAGAGACCACACGATACCTCGCTATTCTCTTTGAAAATCTTTCTCTCTCTCTCTCTCTTGCCACCCACTCGCCGTTATCATAACTAATTGCCCTTAATAACGTTCTACCCCCCACGCGAAATAAACGCACACACGTTTCAGCTTTCCTTTTCTGACCAAGTATACAAGTTCTTTCTCACAGAATCGTTGCTCTCTAAAACATCTCGCGACGTCGCCAGGAAGAAAAAGGAAAAATAAAGAACTCGTTCTACTCCTACGGTGTTGATCGAGAATCCCGTCCACACACACGCGCGCGCGTGGCGAATTTAATGATAAGAGGGAACGCTCGCCAGTTTCCCCGGCTATTTTCCACGAGAGAAAGAGAGAGAGAGAGAATGTCGCCATCCCACGCGTTGCCCTTTTTATGAAATTATTTGTACATACACCGCATTAATCGATGAACGCTTTTGCGCGAAGCATACCGCGCGGATAAGGTCACGGTCGTTCGTTTGTTTCGACTCGTTTGTGTGTCGGGACTGGCTCGATATCTCGCATGTAGGTCATGGTTCGACCTCTCTTCTCTTCGCCACGTTTCCCCATTGCTAAACGGGGATAACCCCGCCGTGTTTCTCCGCGAGAGACTTTCGTCTGGCTTCCTATTTTCCACTTCCCCTTGTTTGCTCATTTTTTCTTTTCTTTTTTTTTCTTTGTTTTTGCCTTTTCGCTTTTTCTAATACACAGGCGTCCCACGCGAATGACGCGGCTTAATCCGATACATCGATGGTAAAATATGTTAATAATCCACGCCCACGGTGATTTGGACGACGACGCGCCAATTAACAGGGATCCGAAACGATTGGAATGCAGTTTGAGACGCGGGTAATCATCGGCCATCACCCGACGCTAATTTTATACGGGAACATTTGCTCGCAATCGCCGGTGATTTAATTAATAACGCCCGCTCGTGACAGCCGATCATCGTGGACGGTTCTCTGTTGCCAGGTCCGAGCTTCTGATTAAATTCAAGGCTCCGTGTCGCGTTGGTGATCGATGGATTAATTGGAGTTTGAAATTTTTCGGTAATCAGCTGATGCTTTATTGTGATCCAGCTGGCGAGAGAGAGAGAGAGAGAGAGATAGTAGTCGATGGTAGCCAGGCACGTCGAGTTCATAAATCTTCTGGCGCAGTTTTCGATTTGGGTAAACGTTTCCGTGGTTGCTGGCGTGGCCGAATCGATGATAGCGGTAACGATTTTAAGGGTGATATGAAGAATCTGTGCTTTTGATTCTTTCTATTCTATTGGCTACGTTGATCATGGATCGATTATCCCTTTGATCATTTAATATTTACTCTGTTGACAAACATTTTATTTTACAATTTTACATTTTCGTTTTTGGTGGTGTACACGTGTTTTATTGCTTTCTGAAATATGTTTGTAAATATTGAATAAAGGTGCAATGAAATAAAATTTAAATTCCGAAATTGATATGGAGTAATGGTGCAAAATGTTCTGCAGACAAATTTAGGGTTAAAATTGTAACTTTTGACTGTTATTATGGTGTTATTATGGTTCAAAATTGAATTGGGGCAATTGTCAGAAAAACATTTATCAGAGTAACTTAGGAATAAAGTTGTAACTTGCGGCTTTTATTATGGTGGGAAAAATAAAAAAATGAAGATTGTCGTTGAAAATATCGGGAAATGTAGGTAAAGGTTGACGAGTGATAATGGAAAATTATAAACAGTGTTTGAAAATAGTAGAATTGAAGTAGAGGATTCAGAAGTATCGTATTGTTTCGTAATTTCACCGCTTTTACATCAGAACTAATTGGAATATTTCGTTTGGTTACAGAGTTTGCAGCAGCCACGCTCGCAGTCGGAACGCCAGCTATCAGGTGAGTTTTCAACGAACAGAGCACACGTTTCTTCGTAGTAAAGTTAGAATCTGTTATAGCTACGTAGTTTGTAACTATTTCCGAATCAGTCGAACTTTTAATGGCCATCTGCGTTCCCTCTTACCCGTTCGGTCTTTGCTATAACGGCGACTGATTTCACGT
Organism: Habropoda laboriosa; assembly: GCF_001263275.1. Taxonomy (NCBI): domain Eukaryota; kingdom Metazoa; phylum Arthropoda; class Insecta; order Hymenoptera; family Apidae; genus Habropoda; species Habropoda laboriosa. The sequence continues at coordinate 592,696 of NW_017100500.1, read as the reverse complement.
ATCCAAGACGCTCTATTGCATTGGACTTATTTTCTCGTCTGTCAAGAAAGTGGAAATTTTCATAAATCAATCTGACGTGAAATTTATTGCGTATGTGTTCTATTATAAAATATCGCATCGGAATTTATTTCAAGCTGGTATTAACAATGCTAAAATAAGTTCAACCCCTATATGTGCCGAGGTCGCGAAACAAAAGCTTCGCTGTGCGAACAGAGGCGAGTAACTTTTAAATACTTTCGGCAAATTTCTTCCATTTCTTTTTGATAAATTTGAACAGAGTGAAGAACTTAGGTTCGTCAAAGGGTTAACACTTAAGCAGACACTTTCATTTTACTTCATCTAGCCTAATTTAAATTTCACTTGACTCCAAGTCTCGAATTGTAACAAATTGAGTATTAAAAAATTACACTATCGTTCCAATGGTAAAATTGCAAAAACTTAATTTTTCAGGATATAAGAAAACCACTTTGTCGATTAATATAAAATTCCTTTTGCACTGATTTTATCCACTATCTGCACCGTTCATTTTTTCTTTATGATTTCATAAAGGTGTCTAAGGTGATTTTACATTTTTAATAATTCTACATTAATTGCTGATTTTCTAAAGACGATTTGACATTAATTGACAAAGTAGTTTCCATCTCTCCCGAAAAACGAGGTTCCTCCAATTTCCCAAGTTCACCATCGTTGTATCGAACACCCCCCTCGAACCTCCCATGAAATATAACCCTGCTCGTCTCTACCCAAAGCACGACCACTGAAATATCACCAATATGTCCAGCTCCTGTGTACTCGTCACCGCAGCCCTTCTTTCCCGCTCTTTTTTCTCCGGCTTCTATTTCCGTCAAGCTTCCACCCGGTCTGTCCAGTGATTTATTCGATCGAAGGCCGGGCAATTTGTCGCCCCCGAAGCGAGAACCAAGGAACGAAAGTAGCCCCGTGTGTGCACGCCCGCGTAACCCGTGCGCGCTGGTTAATTCTTGATTTTAGCCTTGGGTCAGCACGCCTCGCGCCGGATGCTTTAATCACGACCAGGCTCGAAGTCGCGCCTCCAGAAAGCAATTAGCGCTGCCTCGCGAACGCGTCGATAATTAATTAAACTTTCGCGATCGATTCCACCGCTGTTTCTCTCTCCGCCTACTGTACTTCCACTCTCGAAGTAAATAAGTGCGAGAGATGCACGCGAACCGTTTAGACGTTCTCGTCTTCTGTGTACAAGCGTATTTCTGGACGTGGCGATTCGTTTGACGAGCGAACAGAGAGCTGGAAAAGCTGACGGAAATGTCGTATAGTCACGCCGATGAAAGGCCTTGGGTGGATAGTAGAAGAAATGGAGATACGCACCACCTGTTTCACCGATTCTCTCTTTCTCTCTCTCGTTTCGAGCTTTAATCTTTGATCCGACAGCACGGTAGCGTCTCTGTCGTTGCTTTGTTGCCCTGAATCCGAAATAAGCCACAGACGCTCTAAGGGTCACGGATGTAATGCGCGGATTCTTATTGAAACGACGGCTGGTAATAAAAGAAATGGATGTTTAAATAGAGTACCGCTTCGAGGGTATTATTATTGCAACTTGGAGTGAGCGTCGTTTTTTTTTTCTGGGATTGCTCGAGACGTGGAAGGTTTAAGTATGGAGACAGAAGATTGTAGGGGTAGTTTTGAAGTAGTTTTAGGAGATGAACTGTTGGGTTATAATGTTAATGCAATTGCTCAATTGTTGGAATAACACTAGCTGTAGCTGATGAAAGATTTAAATGTAGAGACAAGAGACTTCAGGAATAGTTTCGAAGTAATTTAAGAAGAAGATTAAGAGAGTTCAATTAATTCGTTAATTAAAGTTTTGACTAGCACAATTCTTGGAATACCACTTGCCGCAGCTAATCAAAAATTTAAACGTAGAGACAAGAGATTTCAGGAGTAGTATTAAAATAATTTAAGAAGAGGAACTGTCAGGTTATAATGCTAATCGTTCAATTAATTAATTAACCTTTTCACCGACACAATTTTTGGAACAACACTTGGTTCACCAAATCAAGCGTATCACCTTCAAGAATTCTATGATTTATGTTAATCTTATCGACCTACTCGAAGGCGAAGAATGAAAGATCAAGCTACCCACCCCTAAAAACTTTCTTTGACATTTACCGTCCTTTCGAGACGAACGTCGTAGTGAGAAAAAAGAGGAGCTCTGTAGGATCTTAGCATAATCTAGATTCTAGACGAGCAAACTGCTCGAGATTAGCATAAAAGGATTTCGTAGGATGTTTAAAACCCCCCTGAGAGACGAAACCTCTCTCTCTCTCTCGAAAAAAATACGAGCGAAATAAACGCGGTAAAGGGAGCAATAAACCGAGAACTGCTTTCTCCGAGGAAACAAGTGTATGTATCTTCTAAATCATACGTCAAAGGTGTACGTCTTTTACCATCGTGTTCTACGTATCCTCTACGGTTCGATCGATGTTTTCAAGCTGCACGCTTACGGATCGCAAATTGCGTGCACGCGCTCTACGGCAAAGAACGTTCGTGTACAAACGAAGACTTAGGATCCACAAATTGCGTTTACACGAGTTCCTGGTACCAGGTTGATATAACAGAGAAATTGATTATACGTCGATGTCATTATCGAGAACGCTGAAGGCATTGTACAACGGGTACGGTAATAGAACGTGACGATTTTGGGAAAGCTATTGAGAGATACTCGGGTTAAATTGAAGTGGAACACTTTAGTTTGACAAATAGTTGTTATTATGTGATTTATTAATTACCGAATTATTCTGGGAAAGGAACATTTTCTGAGTGGTACGTTAGAAGGGTAGTATCAGTCATTATGTCAAGGAATCACGCATCATGTTAGAGTTTCAGCGAAAAATATGACTGGTGAAATGGTAGCAATCGATGAGGGTGAATTGCGACGAGGAATGAAGAATTTTTCCCTCTGATTTCAAGAGTGTATTTACGGTTTAGGAAAAGTGTTATTTTCAGAGAATAATTGGAGAATTAATAAACGAAAAATTAGTAAATTAGGAATTAAGAAATTAGGAATTAGGAAATCAGGGATTGATCAAATTAGGGATTAAGAAATTAGGAATTAGGAAATTGAAATTAATTCATTTCTCTTCTTTCGTAAAACTGTTTTATCTCAATTTAACCTGATATCCAGTAAACCTCTCCGAAAATCGTCACCTTCTATCGCGACATCTGGTATATTTAGGAAACACAGGGAATATCGATCGTGCACCGAGGAGAAACTATTTTCCCGACATTGTTGCAACTATAGACGGGGTGCGTCGATGCGAGTTAACGTTCAGATTATTCGTTTTAATCGATTGAACATCGTTGATCGACACACGTGTGTACGCGATACACATGCATGCGTAACCTATAACGCGCGTTTCAGCGCTAAGAAGAATGTGTGTCACCGGATATTATCGATTCAGACGCACGTGTTAGAAACGCGGACGTCGTAGACGAATTTGAATATCGGGTCTACATTTATGCAAATTTCACTGGCCGTGATTTATCGGGATTCTTACAGGGTAGGAAGAAACCGCTAAGAGGCGTATATCATGTTTGGAATTACACATTAATGGGAATTTTATTACCGACTTTTCCTTTATTACCCGCTGTTAAATGATAGACGAAGCGAGCGCGTATCTGTTGCTTTTATTCAACGATCAAACACAACTGCTCGTGAGCAACTTTAAATCTGAAACTCTATTCAATTCCTATACACTTTCGCTTTGATACACGACGATCGTTCGATTTTTCTCTCTCTCTCTTCGCGTTTACGACGTTATTGAGATATCCCCGCAAATGGATGAATATTTCATACGACGTTGAACCCAGCATGCTGTCATAAAGGCTACGTAGAATTCTGAAATAATCGCGAGTAGAAACTGCTAATTACTCGAAATTGTGTGTTTTCCACGAGTAATCGACGTTTCTACTTGAAGTACTTGTAACGTTATTAACGCCACAGAATCTACCGTGCACATTTTGCAAATATTTTCACCGCATTCTGATTATTTCGTTTATTTTTTATTTTTTTCACTGAATTACGACGTTCAGATAAATTTATCCAGTCGGATAAGATTCAACGAAGATCCCACGTTTCATCGGCGACGGACGTTCGAGGGACGAGGGTAGAGATCTTTAATTATCCTCAAGTGACACATTAGTCCGGAGCTCGATAAATGGAGAAAAGGACTTTTCAGAATCGTGAAACGTATTATTACCATTCAGCTTCTTAAGCGAGGTATACAGTTTATCGTGAAGTACACCGTTCGCGTTTTAAACGAAATTATCGAAGACTCGCCGGGGCTCTTCGATGCGGTAATTAAAAGTCGATACCGTAAAGCGCAGAGTAAATACGCGAAGTTCAAACGCGCTTCGAGAATTCCATCCAGGCACTTTGAAACATTCGTATCGTAACGATCTCTCGATTTCTCTACTTTTCCGTGCACAGTGAACGGTTAAAGAATCATCGCTCAAAGGCGAGGGAAAAGAGGTGTAAAAGAGAATATTCCGCGACGTAGTATGTGTCTTAAGCGAGACCCTTAAACGTCTTCTTTTTTTCTTTCTTTTTTTTTAAAGTAGAGCATCGAGTGTAACCAGCAGCCTATCGATAATCGAATGCCGAAGACAAGCACCGCATGGAACGGTTTTGACCCTCTTTTGTTTCAGTCTCTACTTCGGAAGTTTCGTCTTGCCCGATAGAAGACTGTGGGACACTTTTGGAACGGTGAAAAAAAGTTCTCGTTGCAATTCTGACAACCGTGAATTATCGTTATTTAAATTTCACGCGGGTTGTGCGTCGAAGATATTCCAATTTGTCAGATTTTGCGGTTTCGTTTAAGGCGATTAGTTCACCGGGGGAGAAAAACACCGGAGAAATTTTCATATCGACGACGTTAGCCTTGTTGAAACGAGGCGCCACGTATCTGCGGTTAAACTTGCTCTTCCTCTAAATAAAACAAGATTGATGGTGGTAAAATTACACCGGCCTAATGCATTTGTCACTTTCTGTATCGTGCGATGTATCATAGAGCTGTTCTTCCCATGGAACGTTTGCTATATTTCACGGCGACGTTTCCTTGTTCCAAAGCGTATCAGACGGCGGCATTTTTCCTAATTGGCAACAGGATGCTCCTTTTTTCGGAATTTCTTCACCGGGACGAATTACCCGCGATCACGTATTAACGTATTAATCACGTTTATCCGGTGGGAAAAAGCGGTCGCGAGCGATTCTATACCCGTTTTACGTGAAATTAATTACGAATACGTTTACAGGCCTCAAGGATTATTGTGTACGGAGGTTTAAACGAAAAGTGGGTCAAGTCTACTTCAATAAACCTCTGTTGGTACGGTCTGAAATCCGTGTACAACCAGTGTTCGTACGTTAATGAATTCAGTTGCCGCATTCGCAAGGCTATTAATCAATGTGTGATTTATACATTTGTCACACAAATTCATTACCCCACGTTGAAGTAAGCTGATATTTTTCTCGACACGGAAAGTCGCCGATAATTAGCCTTTTTTTTCTTGGCGCGAGAAAATATGAAAATGAGAATCGTCGAAGCTGTTACTTCGACGTCGAGAGATTCCTCGAAAATCTTCTCGTTCCTTTATTTTTTGGATATTGTCGAGAAAATACAAGGGAAGGTGCGAAGTTTATCTACCTTTGCAGAATGTTTCGTTACATTTCACGTTGGATGGAACTATTTTGAGCTAATTTTTGCTTTTTTTTTTTAATTTACTTTCTACTGAAAGACACTACGAGAAAGATTGAAAAAGTTCCCTTTGTAGGTACGTTGATTTTTTTTTTTATTTCAGGCAGACTTCGATAAAACTGCGACAAAAGACTCAATTCCAGCCCCACATTCATCCATCTTTCATCAGGATGTTCTTTCATATTCCAAGGAATACTTTATCTCGCATCGCGTTACCGTATAAATCAGGAATCTTCATTCTCTGTTCCCTTCATTTATGCCGCGGATCGCACAAATTTCAGTAGAAGAAGACTTCGTTTCAATTCTCCCCGATCGAGATGTCATTCAATCTTCGTGCTACGTAGTAACGGTATCATCCGAAAAAACTCGAGAACACTCAGCAACCGTCTCACAAACAGCCACCCTATGAGACTTGTTATCACGTTCTCTTCTATCAACCCTTTCTTTTACGATCTTTCGAGTGTCCATACAGGGTGAAACATATGTAACTATATTCTTAGTGGAGCAATCCAAATTTTTTATTTGCAAGCATAGCGTGGTTCGAAGCAGCCCTTAAAATCACTGTGAATTAATTTTTTATTTTTTCCAAGTTTTCGAGATCACAGAGTCTTTCCTAGAAAATATACCGAGCTATCGTTTTGGGTTTCAAAGTGATCTCGAGAACCTCTGAAATTATCTGGATTTCTTGGATCTACATTATGTGACACAAAGCAAATTTCGATCGGTCCACTAAGAAAATTACAATTCAAGATGATCGCGTTACGAAATTCACCCTTTGTCGATAGAGTCAACGAAGATTTCAAAAAATTACTCAAAATTTATCTCTCGATAATTCCTTGTTTCCTAAATCAATCGCACTTTTCCATCAACGTCAAAATTAATTATTTCACATTTCGACCGTCATCTGAAGCAAAACCACTCCTCGTCCCAAATTCTCCCCAAACCTTCGTCTCGTTGTTCACCCAGCGCCCAAAGTAGACAATTTCCCCGTACAGGTGAGAAACAGTCGGCGCTTAAACGTCGTTGGTGTATCGAGCAGGTGATTTGATCGGTCCGCGAGGAAAAAAGTCCGAGAGACGCTTGCGCTGCGGCGGTGACGGCGGCGGCGACGGTGGCTTTCGTCCCGTCGGCCAATGGAACACGGTGCCAGTCGTCGCTATCACGGGCACCGCGGCGCTGGCCGCAGTTCACCAAGCGGCGTCCACGCGACTCGCGACGCGCGTCTCGGTCTTCAAACCTGGCCTCCTATGTGGCTGTCGAGAGAAGGTTTTTCGACGTCTCCCTCGAGGCAAAGCTCCTCGTGCTCGTGTCGACCTGTGCGCGATTCTCGTTACACCACCGTACCAATTAGACGTTACCGTCGTCGACAAGCATTCTGATTTTAGGTATCGATCTTAAATAGTGTGCTCGTTCGACGTGAAACGACCGAGATCGATCCACAGACAGAGTATGCAGCGATCTATCAAGTGCTTTGGGATTCTTTCTTCAGAAAATTCGTTCTCGTTCGAACGATTTTGGGCGCAAAGTAGATTTACATTTGAACGAATGGAAACTCACGCGCCAATTTGTTCGAGATACTTGAAATTTTATTGAAATTTGACGGGGATCTTTTCCCTCCGGAAGATCGACGATAGATCGATCATTTTGGAGTTTCTTCGGTTAGGGGGGATTTCACGTTTGATCGAAGGACTCGCGAATGATTTTACGCGCCAATTTCAACTGCGCACTGCCTGATTTTTGCGAAGCGCTTGAGCTTTCAGCGTGGATCGTTTTTTGGCAGCTGTTTCGTTCTTTTTCTTGGGCGAACAACTGTTTTTAACGAGTGATGTCAGCTTTTCGTGGGTTTCGTAGTGGTTATGCTGTTTTATCGTCGAACTTCTTTTCTCTCTCGTTTAATTATTCGCGGAGCGATTGCTCGAGAATTAATTCGGTAATAATTACCGAAGCTGAGGAGAATGACAGGTGTTCGTTGATACAAGCTGGACAAATTTGCATAGAGACGTTTAATCTTCGTTTTTCAATTAGAAAGAGTTTCTTCCTGGTAAAGCCTGTAGAGCCGGTAGCTGTGTTTGATGTTTATGAAACAGATACCTTTATGTAAAGGGAATCCTTATCAGCTTTCCACGTGTAAATAACGCTCAGACTGCTTTTACCTCATAAAGTGACACTTTCACAAAAAAAACCAACGGGAAAATCGTATTTTCACGAGGCAAATTCTTTTTAAATCAATCTTCCAACCTACTCGATATCCTTTAAACTATAATTCTTCTCGTTGCTAAATTGTCTCCGAAATTTCCACTTTGTTCAAACAGTTCATCATGAATATTCACAATTTCTATCGGCGCACGGAAAAATTAATATTCAAAAATATCCGCGGAATATTAACGATGTCTCTAACTCTATTTGACTCTAGTCACGTTCAAAATATTGAATCAGCTGTCCGTGAAAGAAAAAAAAAGATGATTCGATCTCCACGATATCGTCCCGTTGAATATCTTTGTATCCTCGTCGATGTTTCCAATCAGTTTCATTCGATCAGTTATCAATAGAAGGAGAAGAGAAAAAAAAATACATAAACCGATATTTCCAATTCGTCTGCTCGACGTGAAGAAAGATTTCACTTAAAAACCCCCGGCTGAAAGAAATGACATTTTACTGGCGAGATTTTAGATGATTAAAACTGAATTGTGGTTCGCACATACCGCGACACGTGCGCTCCCATTGATTATACTATGCTATATTTATAGATTGCGTAATAAACCGATTAATCGATTGATTAATTAAGAAACCTTCGTTGATTTTAGTTACCTGTCAGCGTGATAACGACGCACCAACAAATTTGCAATTATTTTTCGCAAAAATCATATTTCTACACTTTTTTTCCCTATTACATAAGAATGTTAATCGAATTGTTTGAAATTTCCCTCGTTCCTTTACAAATGTGTTTCTAAACGGATAAAACAACACTTGTCAGAAACGCGTGTGTTCTAGTTTGCACATTTTCCAATTTTTCCCCCCATACGTACCGAACAATTGAATAACGCAACGGCGGCATAGTGAAACGTTAATTGTTCTAGATTGCAAACTTAAACGTGCACAAGAAGCTTTCATAATTGTATAATGCAATTTTCCTTTGTTGCACGCGTATTACCTGGCCATTTGTGCAAATAAAAGCGGCGAGCTTCTGTGATGGTGCCGAGGAGAGGACCTTCCGTGAAAGCTTTTTTTTTCTTCTTCTCTTCACTTTCAAATATTCATGAAATTCACAATTACCGTACAAAGTGCTTTCACGAGAAACAAGCATTATTAAGAGAAGCTACGTTTTCAAGCACGTTCGAGCGATCTTGGAAAATTCAACCGTGAAGTAATATCTGCAGTGCGTTGAACATTTAAACGTCCAGCGTTCGATGTCTATCGGATAAACCAAGTGCTTCGAGATCGATCGACACGTTGAAATAACCGATAACATCTCTCGTATTCGTCGAAAATTATTGAAACTCCGGCTGCTAGATTGACGTCAGATCGCATAAATCATCGACGTTACCAATCACTACCTGTCAAACTTCTATCTTAACCAAATTTCACGTCGAACAGCTTGATGAACACACTTGGACACACAGCTGGGCGATTTTTCCTCCTAAAATAGATTTACTAATTAATTAATTCGCGTATAGAAAGTGTGATCAACGAAATTTATTAACGTAGAGTTCCTTTAAAAAATAAATAGACGCGTTTTTGAACAATTATTCCAGTCACGCATTGAGAGAAAGCTCTGGAAAAGAGTCTCGCTGAAAATCGTCGAAAGGGGACAGAAATTGAAGTTTCCGCGGGATTTCGGTGTCGGTGGAAAATTTCTACGTGGTTTAAGAGTGTGCCGGTGGACAGAGTGAAACATAGGTACACTCGCGAAGAGGGTTTCTCGCGGAGACATAAAGCATTTACCCCGGTGTGACACCGAGTCAAAGAGGCAGACTTTATTGACAGACGAAACGGCGAAGTTTACAAAATTCACCGGCTGCTAATTCCACTTCCATTTGCCTTTCGTTGCAATTATTCATGGGCTGTCTCGCGGACCTCGCTCACTGTTCAGGCAGGTCGCGACTTTCATTAAATTTTATCGACCGATCTGCTGTCGAATTTCACCTGGAAAATTCGTCTGTCGTCTGATCGGATTTCCACCGCCAGTTTTGCGTTTCGAAGTTGCACAGACTGAATTAACGCTGGCTAATTTTAAATTTCCTTCTTTAGACGAAGCTGACGAGACTTTTTTTCCCCGTGAAAATTTTGGGGGGTGAAAGTGTAGGATAACGAGAAAACATTTTTCTTCTCCTTGGAAAATCGTGCTTCGGTCTGGGAGCGCGTTTGCAGAGAATCTGTGAATCACGCTTTGGTATTCATGCGAAGATATTGGATCGGAAGTATTACAGTCGCGAGTTTAGCCGGAAAATTTCATTCTTGCGCTGGCGTAATTTCATTTTCCCACGTAGATACCCCCCCGCGTTTGGTTACAGTGCTGCGCGCCACGTAGGCGGGAAATTCAATTTCGAAGAGTCGTTAGCCCAGGCCAGTACATGCGCGTTTCAAACAAATGTCTTTGGTTAAAGTTCAAAGGTTTTCCACGAGACGCGGCTGTGACAGTGATCAGCCAATAGACGTGTTCGGCTTACCAACCGGGGAACACACTTGAATAAATATCGAACGCCGAGGTATCAGACGTTCTCCTCCGATATCAAGCGTAACTGCATATTTGGAACGAGAAATGCACTTTCCGTTCGAATCCCGATAGAAGGTTTACATATCGTTCTTCTCCGAGATCAGAATTGCCCTATTTTCTTCGTCGACTAAACAATCTTCGGATAGAAATTGAATTCTGGTTGTGCGATTTGTATGGTCTACTCGAAATCGTCTACTTGACGAATCAAGGATAAGTCAGACATGAATGGAACAAGCGTTACATTTTTATTTATACCAGTTTAATGCACGCTGTTTAATTACAAATTGTGTGTCGTTGAAGTAATTTAACCTGTTAATTCCCTTCGCAAACAGAAATTGAATCTCTCCAGGTCGCAATTAAAAATTATTCAAAATTGTAACCACTTCGTTTCAGTTCTTGAAAATGTGAGTACGATGTATTTTGCATTTAACAGAAATATAACAGTAGAATTAAAAATAATGGTCTTTCGGTAAATAAATGATTTTATTGGCTAACTAATGACGCGTTAACTCGTCTTCCTCGATTAACAGCTTAAGTAATACGATCTTTAATCAAGTATCCCGCGTTGCATTTCAATATTCTGCAAAAGTTCAAGAATAGAAAAATAATCAGGACTTGATACTGTCTATTCTACGAATTAATAGATTACAATTCCTCGATTATCCTTAACACAATTCTATCGCACTTATCAGATTCTCAAATGAAATTTCGAAAAGAAAACAAATATATTTCTTCCTAGGATTTAATTTCTTTTCACGAACGATCTCCTTCTTACTTCGTACACCGTATTATCAATGAGTTATCAGTAAGAGCGCACTCGATTCAGTCTCGTTGCGTGGCAAAGTAGAAGCAAGCAGACAGGAAGCAATCTGTCCGGTGGTCGATCGAGATTTCGGCCTGGAATCCGTCCTGTGTCAATTGCTAAACGACGTTTCGTAACAATACCGAATTAAGATCGATCTCTCGATCGTACCCGCAGATAACGGCGTTATTGTTCAACCCGGGAAGTGTTTAATCTTGCTATTAACCGGAGTGTGCTTTTCATGCACCCCGTGTGTCTCTCTACTCGTGGCGGGAGCAAGGCGTCGGATCTCGATGTTTTCTCGGTATTGTCTCGCCGTGAACTCGATTTCCATCGAGTTGCCGATGGCAAGGATATTTCCACGCTGAGAAAACGTAACTGCGCTTTGACACGACGAAAGTAGGCTAATCGGAAGCTGAGAACAGTTGTCGCTTTTCCTTGATGAGGAACGTTGATGTTTTACGACGCTAATTTTCATGGGGCAACTGGTCGTTTCCACTTACCGATTTTAGAAACTGTCATGGGAGGATGATTTAGTGGCACCGTTCTAACTTTGTTCATCGGTGGAAGTTTGCTTCTTTTTTTATTTTTTTTTGCTTCAAGTATGTTGTAAACGACACACTTTACTTTTTCGGAATTTAATTTCATTCTTGTGAATTGTAGTTTCGTAATTTCTTTATCGTTGGATTTTATTATTATGACGGGTTAGAGGTTTGTTGAATGAAAATATGTAGGGTGTGTTTTTGTCGAGATGGTTTTGTTGTTTGTTTGAAATAAATGTATATTTGGAAGAAGTTCTGTACACGTATTTTCTTGCGTGCTAGATTTCTAAAAGGGAACTTGTTAATGCTGTAAACGCTCCTCCTAAATACGGGTGAATCACTATTTGCTAATTTTACGTCGAAGGGGTTCAGTCCCTTCGAAACGATTACACTTTCGAGAAATTTATATTTTCGGCGCGATGGAGGGCTATTTTTACCCGTGTTTGATCGTTCCACCAGTTTAAGATCATTCCTGACGTTTCAACGTTCTTCATTCCGTACTCGTTTCAATCTCGAAGGGGTTACCCGTCTCTGAACTTTGGAAAAGTCTAGAGTCTCTTCAGATCTCCTCAATTTTTCGTTTCGCTCCGACAGATGTTCCTTGATAAAATTGACAAATCGATGTAAAACTCGGCCTGAATTAAATTCACTCACTTTCACCCTCTTTTCCCTGAAATTTACCGAAGTATTTCTTTTTTAATAGATTTAGAAAATATCAAATTTCCCTTGCTTATCAGCCAACTAATTTAATCTACATTAGCACGTTGAATAGAAATAAAAATGTTTCTCTAAATTAATTAACCAAAGGAAAATAATCGTGCGTTCGACTACCAGTTTCTCGTCGATGTTCGAAAAATCGAATTGTCACAGTAGGACGATCGAGCGGCGATTTGTCAACGGGTTCTGCTTCGACGCGCGTTGCTCACTGACGATTTCACAAGCGTGACCGATTAGACAACCAGTTTTACCGGCTTATAAACAATCCGCATGAACGATAGCGCTAATCGAGCGTTCGTGACACCTGCTTCGATCGGCCGGTAAATAACTACGAAAAGAAAGTATTTGGCACGACGATCGCGTCCTGTGTATCCCCTCGATCCATACGACGACACCATGAATATTAATAAGTTTCCCGCCTTGTGCAATTAGTTTCACTTGAAATTAGATTTCAGGGGTTTCCTGTTCCCTTTAATGACCGCTCGCGACGATATTGGCGCAAACACGAGAAAACGGAGAATGAACCAATGGTCCATGTGCTGGGGAAAATTTTTAGCGAAAATTGGAAATTTTTGATGCAAGATGTACAACGGAAATTATTGAGATATTCCTCTCGTAACAAGTTAATGTCATCGATAGTCTTGATATACTGTGTATTTCATTCGAATATTTAAAAATCTCATTAATTAAAAAAAAATGTTTTACATTATCAGAAAGGATGAAAGTGCAACGGCACTTAGACCCTTTTTTATGTCAGTAACGTGTCACTGTAAGTAACAAGCAGACCTTAGGATTGTTTGCAAAATTACCACTCAAATTGTCAATTGTACATAAATTTTGGAATTTTTTAAATTTAACATTTCCATGAAACAATCTTTGTTATTTCGTAACATAAGGGGCTGTCTCAGACAAAGTATGTTGCACGATTAGATCACGCTCGTCTGGAAATAACTTTAACAAAAATATTGATTCTTTTCACGCATCTTTGTCTTTCTTTAGAATTTCTATTTTCGCTACTTGGCATAATTGTACGTTCATTCACGAGATATTTTGCAATTCAGCGTTCGCCCTGAATACAGTCTATTGTCGTTATTATTTCGTAACGCGAGCTTAGACTTGACGGAACAGTCGAAGGCCATCAGTGGAAATAAACGTTCTTTCCAGGGCGATTTTTATCTCTCAAGGCTTTTATCGAGAAAACACGATGCGCGTATACATGCCCGTTCGCGTCGCATGCTGTTGGAGGATGTAGGCGAAAAGAAAACTGCGGGGATGTAGATAAGCTAATCTGCGTTGCAAGTTGTAATCGTTCTGTATAGATGGACGAATTTTTTTCCATGTCGACACCGTTCGTCGGAGAAATCGGGATCGGAATTGACAGATAAGTTCATCGATGCTTATTTTCGTCGCGGTTCGCTCTTCTTGGCGGAAGGAAAGCTCGGGAAGAGACATCTGTGGGTGCAACACACGCCGATTTCGATGAGACTTCGTTAGTAAATGGAGAACTAAAGAGCGATTTATTTTTTTCTTAGTTCGCTGTGTATTTAGAAAATCAGCGATTTCAGGGATACCTGATAAGAGGAATGGTGCATCTTAGATATCTATAATGACAGAAAATCTTTAGAATAATAGTCTAACTTGTAGAAATAATAATTTACTGTAATTCTACGTAAGAACATAATCTTCTCTGTCCAGTTTAATTTTTCTTCACTACAAGTTGCATCTTTTGCTTTGAAGAAAATGTACATATCAGAAATGTGTTTCGAAACTCATTACTCAATCCGTACAATGTAAATTCACAACCACTATTCTGTACCTGAGAGCTGGACTGACCCAAGTCCTGTATTCTAATTTTACAAGAGGGCAAATAGAAGACTAAATTCAACGATCACTGATAAGACAGCATTGTACTTGCAGTAGTTCGAACAATTAAACCTTTCTCATTTATTGTATAACCTAAATACCTTCTTATGACTCCGATAAAGTGAAAAAAAAACCTAGTAAAATCTATTTAACTCAATTTAGAAAAAAATTGAGTAGTTTAAATTTTGAAAGAAAAAGAATGAAATGATCTGGCTCTGACGTACAGTATCGTCTACTTACCATAATAAAAATCGTACGAGAACAGTTCACACTTCACACAGAAGCACCTAAAATCTTCATCGTGACACGTCTGCCAAATTGTCTGAAATTACGAAGCCAGCGGAAACAACCGTAACACGAATCGAACACAGTTTCCCCATTGGTCGGTCTACCCGCGAGATTTCTGTGAAATCGACGTGTAGCAGCTCACGGTGACACCGTTGTCAGCCTAATTCGCTGGCAAGGTGACAATTAGCGGGCGCCTGATTCGACAAGCGTAAGCAATTAAGCGCGGGCTGATTTTTCGGCGAAGTAGAATATCCCCGGAAGTGTCAGACGCCGGTGAACAAGCGCTAATAGCTTCCTTCGGGCTGTCGCGCGCGGCGATAATGCGACAAAGACTTGTTCAACGGCAGCCAACGCCGCGCTCGAGAAAGTGACGGTAATTTGCATAAACTGAACTGGTCGTTTTAATTTCGTTGCGCCCGATCGTTTCACCGTCGTCGTTCTCGCCGCCGCAGCCATGAAAATTGCACGCCGCGGCGCAAAACCCGTGCACGCTTCTAACGCCGAACCGAATCGCTCCACCGTCCGATGAATTATTCAGGACATTAGTAACGACAATATTAGCGATATTAGCAATCTCCGCTAAGCCGATTCGACCATTTATTTCAGACAATTAATCATTCGAAATCGTTCGATCTCTCCCGCTGATAAATTGTATAGAAATTGTGCATTCATATGGTAATCACCGCGACTATTTTTTCTCATTACTACATTTATCGTAAATTACAAACTACCCAGGGACCTCGCATGAATCAGGATTTCGAAATTTGGAAGTTCGAATCGGTTTCAAGGATCGCTGCGTGTTTTAATTAAAATTCAATTTCGAAGCTTCCGCGCGGACACTTGTCAGGTAGCGTAACAAATTTCCTTTGTCTGGTGTTTTCGTTGTAAATCCAGCTTTAATTTTACCGCACGTGAATTCGTCTAAATAGATGTCACATTTCTGGGAGTGTTCTCGTTACATAAAATTCTCTCGGAATTAATTAAACCGAGAAACGGTTCTACTTTGGGAATATCTCTGTCCCTCGCTTCCTTATATTATAAAACCGTTCGATCGTTAACAATACAAAATCCGTTACGCAATATCGGTGCACCGATACCGCTCCGCCGGTATACAAATGGGGAGCGTAAGGCAAGAAACGCACGATAACACGAAATTCGTTATCCAAATTAGGAAAGGAGAGTAGCGCGGAAGTTTGTTAACCCGCGAGCTAGTTATTCATGGAGCACGTCGCGTTAACTTCCGCAACACGGGGGTTGCCATCTCCGTAGACCGCCTCTGGTAATCGGCTAAAAGTAAAGTTGCAAACGAGGAAACGCCAAAGGGGCGCGGCTTTCCCCTTCTTTTTTTTTTTATCCTGCTACTACGGCAAATCCGATTAACGCTAATTACAGTTCGTCGCGAAAAACCAGACTGATCTGCCCCTCCGTATTTGCGCGGAAAAAGCTTTAACGAGACACGGAAACAAGTTCAAGGACTAACAACGAGAACAATACGAGAGTAATTGGTAGAATTATGGCCCATCGTAAAGTTCGTTTAATTTCATGGGAAATTATTCGCCGTGGAAATTCGTTTTTTCTTTTTTGGCGAGGATCGTAAATAGTAGCAGTAAAATTTCATTGACGATTGGGAAGCGAGATACTTTTTTGTAACTCGAATCCTCGATTTGTAGTTTTTCGCGAATGTTTATGGGAGAAATTTGAGAGGTTTGCGATCGTAAATGGCAATTTTCTTCGCACTAGATTTGATTTAAATATTGAAAATTAGAAAAAGAATGGAAGTTTTTTTAGGACTTGAATTCTCGCGGTGTAATTTTTTGTGAATACGAGATACTTGGAGGTTTCCTACCGTAAATAATTGTAGTCTTCGTACTACATTCCACTGAAGTTTGGAAAATTTAGGAAAAGTGTGGAAATATTTTTTTACAACTTAAATTCTCACTGTGTCGCTTTTTGTGAATATTTATACGAGAAATTTGGAGGTTTCCTGCCGTAAATAATTGCAATCTTCGTACTAAATTCCGCTGAAATTCAGAAAATTTAGAAAAAGGATACAAATGTTTGTTTACAACTCGAATCCTCGCGTTGCAATTTTTCCTGAATTTTTACACGAGAAATTTGCAAGGTTCCCTCAATAATTTTTCTTTACGTACATAAATACTCTTGAAACTCGTCGAAATTATCGAATCTCGACTTTTGAGCCAGCAACGCTACCAACAAAATTACCATATATCCTTGCTTCGTCCTTTTCATCCAGCTGCAGAAAAAAGCAGATAAGAGATCCAGGGGAAAGGATAAACTTCCATTTCATCGATTTTAATAACGAATATCAATTGAGAGGAAAAAGGAACGTCGAACGAGAAGGCTGTGTGTGTGTATAAATTGCATCGAAATCCCGAACGCGCGTTGGTCGAGGCTCGGTGGTCGAGTCGAAAGTTCGATGGCGTGATTAACCAATGTCCTCGAGAGATATCGTGACAGGACCTGTTGAAGTCAGGGGTCGCTGCTCCAAGTGCTACAAATCGCTCGTTAGTCACCGTGATTACCGCTTTCCTTCGACAATATACACCGCGTCTTTGGCGATAAATCTTTCTCGCGTTTGTCGTCGAGTGCTGTCGAGCTAACTCGAATGGCATCGGGCTTTTATGCGTTTACAGCGCCGGCCAATTCGCTTAGACTCGCCTGTTGCACTGTTTTGCAAAACGAAGCTTTATTTTATCGTCGTTTTTTTTTTTTTTTTTTTATCGCTCTTGTTCGACGCGGAAAAACATATTGACAAGCATCGAACGTACGTTGAATTTATTGTCGTCGAATCTGTTATCGTGAAAATAGATAGAGTGGAAAAAATTGTATTTTCAGAATAAATATGTTTTAGTTTGTATAATTTTTGTCGTGTTTTCGAATGTTCAATCGAGGAAAGTTTTATTTGTTTCTTCGTTTAATGAATTCCGGGGGAAGGAAAGTTTTCAGATTTGTCATTTCCATTGGAGAGTTACTTTTCTCATTTGTCACACATCAACCAGAATTGTCGTATAAATTTAGACAGATTGCACGCAATTTGCATGCCATTTCACAGTCTCCGGTGGAATTAGCATTGGAGAGGTCTAGGAAGTGTCTGACGCGCGCGGATCGTCGTCTGGTATTTCCGCATCGTTTTCCAGTGGCGAGCCAATATTTGATAGCTAGCAATACGTTGCCATATTCGCCTCCTCGAACCGCAAATCCCCGGCGTCGAAAAGCGAATTCCGGTGGCTTTGGCTCGTTTTTCGATATTCTCGAACCCCGCCGACATCATATTTCCTCGTCCGCAAACAGACGTCTAGTCGCCCCGGTGTATATTCCCCTCGATAAATTTGTTCGCCGGTCAAAGGCTGCGCGATTGATCGACAAATAGAGAAGTGGATGCTTTCGTCGCGAAAAAGAGCGTTTTCACGGAGAATCGAGAGAGGTTTGACGTTGGAAAAATGAACACGGGGAAACGTCGATCAATATGATAAATGAAAACGCAATTAAAATTTTCAGATGAAGAACTTTCCAATTTATATTAAAAAGAGGAAATTTCTGAATTTGTGAATTAACGAAAGAAAGTCTTAAATATTTTCGCTATCCTTCCAATTTTTATATTAATATTTTGTTTAAAGATTGTTTCATATTTGTAAATTAGCGAATCTTAAGACATTTTATTTTTTTAAAATCTTAGATATTCTCACTGTCCTTTCAATTTTTATATTAATATTTTTCTTTACACAACTTGGAAAATTTCAAATTTATTAAATTTCTCTGTGATTTCTCACCTGCTGCATACTCTTCTGTGTTAAAAGATCGGTCCACTGGCAAAATTCTCGAAACTCCAGAAAAAAAAATCAAGAGTTTCCTGAATTTTGACTTCAGTTCTTCCCTTAATTCGCCCTAAGCTCGAATCAACTGCAAAGTTCGTCCGTGGAAAACTGTGACTCGATGGGATTGAAATGAGAAACGAGGGAAGAAAGTGCAGAAAACGTAGTACTGCATGCGCGTGAAGCATCCGCGAGAATAATGCGCGGTGGTACGCAGTTTTTCGCACCTGTTGCGAACGTAGAATACTCACGGCGAACGATGCTCGTTCATCTTCGCGAATTCCTTCAAGATGCGCTTCAGCTGGCTGCAGAGGATCGCGTGGAATTGCTACGATCGCCCGACAGAGACAGAAACTCCCGGTAAAAGAATTCACGTCGGCAGAAGAAAGTCAAGAGAATTTATCGAAAAACTGCCGCATGAAGTTCGAGAGCTGAGTGAAAAGTGGAGGGAAATTGAAGGAACTTTAACCGGTGAAGCGAATCTTGCGTAATATCAGCTAAGATACAAAGTTGAGAGAAACGGAAGGATGAAAAATTACAGAAAACGTATCTCTACTTGGCAAAGAGAAGTGAAAGTTTTTTCATCAACAAGTGTTGCCAAGTAACTGCAGCATCGTTCTTAACGAGATGTGAAGTGTTTAATTAGTTCGTTGAAACGAGTTGTTGCAATTGATTTCTCTCGAAGCAGATAAAAAAGAAAATTCGTGTAATCGTGAGAAAATTGGAAATACGTTTCTCGGGGAAATTGATTTTTCGTCGTTTGTGCCGAACGGGGTGAGACCGCGGGACAACGATAATGTAGGATCACATCAGAAACCGCAACAAGTGGTTCATTCTTAAAGGGGCACGTGGCAAGTCTCCCGAGTTTTCCAGACGAAATTCTGTTTCTCAGCAAGAGGAATAACGCGAACACGCCTCGAAAGATAATACATTTCCGTGCACTTTACCTCTAGTCAGACAGAGGTTCGCAAAATAGCGTTTGATTCATCCGACAAATCTTCCCGACGAAAATATCTCCGGAAATCTTTCTTTCGTCGTCGATGAGAAGACGAGAGATTAATTTAAAAATCTCGGAATAAAGAGATTTATTTTTCACAAACATGATTTGTGGCTTCCGTTTAAGCAGGATTAATCGTCGATCGAAGAATTTGGTATTTCGAACGAGTCTCGAATCGCAGAGTTAGAAATTACATTCTTCGAGATAGTCGCCGGTTTCTTTCGAGTGGTACAAAGTGGAGAAAAGAAAAACGGCAAAGCTGGAGGGGAAGAAGCGAACCGCGGAGAAATTTCACAGGATCTACCGGAAGATGTCGACCGAGGAAGGTCGACCTTCCACTCCTGCTGGTTCTGGTGTGATCGACGATACTGGCCACGGTGGTAGCAGAAGGATGTCTCACTTCAAGGAGTACAAATTCTTCCGCAGCTTCAGCGCGAAGGTGGAGAACTGGCCGATGCGTAAAGCGGAAGCTCTCTGGCGCCGAATGAGAGAGCGAAAGATTGCAGGTGAGACTCGAGCATCCGTAGATGTAATGCACGTTATTATCGGTAATAATCGTTTCGAGGAGGAATGTGATTAAACTTAGAAAGAGAGAATTTCTCGAGCAACTTCGGTCGGGTTGAATTTATGGTAGAATTAGTTAGATCGAGAATGTTCCAGTTGAGGTACAAGATTAATCGATTTTTATAGAAATAGTAAATTCCTTCTATTTCTTTCAATCGAAAATTATTCAGTCTTTCAGAATATTACACACATTCTTCCTGATACTTTCTGTTTTTATTTTTTCCTCATCCAAGCAAAATAGTCAATGGGGAAAGAAAAATATGACAGTGTGGTTAAAACGATCTTCTTATCGATACATACAAATTTCTTCTATTTTCCAATTGAAAATTATTCAGCCTTTCAGAATCTTGTAATATGACGTCTACGTACACACATTCTTCCTGATACTTTCTATGTTTTTTTTTTCGTGATCCAAGCAAAGTAGTCATTGGGGAAAGAAAAATATGACAGTTTGGTTAAAACGATCTTTTTATCGATACATACAAATTTCTTCTATTATTGCAAAATTGCATACACTTCCGTTCGTAAGTATTCGGATAAAAAAAAATGATTTTGCCGTTAAATCTGACGACAAAATTTAATTGAAGTCACAATGCTTTCTGCACAAACATAACGAGTGTTCTGATTCTTACGAACAGCAGTTCAAGCTTCAGTTACGCCTAACAAACTAAGAACGATCGAAAACCAAATGAACGAGTCACAATCTAAAACAAATCGAACTAATCATCACCATTACAACCTACTCAAACCCGTATCACCAAAAGAGTCCGCGCAATCCGTCACTGCGCGACGTGGAATAACCGTTTACCCGACAAATTAGACATTCATTTATCACCAAACACATCTATGGAGCGTCCAACGAATCGCACAGCGACAGAAAATCAGAACTTCTCGAGATCGCTTTTTAATGACACTTTTCACAAGCCTCGATCCTCCTCCTGCTCAAGCTTGATCGCATTTTAATCGCGTGCGGAATTGTAACCTTGTAATTGGTCGAATCGTCGCGCCGCACACACTCGTGTGCGGATCGATCTGTCGAAGTCGGTCATTCTCTCCCGCGGTTACGATTCGCTGGCGCGTCTCACGGCTTCCCTGCGTGCCATAATTATTATCCTGAATAATTGCCGGAGTTAATTATCGCGCTCGACGAAGCGTCGATGGATTTCGTCGGATCGTAATGCGCGCTTTCCATCGACGATGACGATACAATGACACGAACCGTGGGTGAAAATGTCACCAGGTGTGTGTCTCCCCGCCTTCTCGTAGCGAACGTCATTCCTGCATGCTAATTCCCATTCTCGTTCGAATTCTCACGGGCCTCTTATTAGTAGATTAGAAATTTCATGTTACACCGGTTGTGCTCGAGTAATTAGAGGACGGCGGCTGCGATGGCTTCTGCGTTCGCTGATTAACGCGATATGTTTGGAAACTGATGAACTCCGCCAAAGATATTAAAAGCGTCGCGTAACATAATAGCGTGTAGAGTATCGGGGTGTATTAGATCTTTAGTTGGTTGGTTCGCAAACTACTCATGTGATAAATGTAACTTTGCACGGTGCACGCTTTTAAGCGAAACGCTGCTTTTAAGCATTCGCTGTGTGTACCCCGGTGTGAATTAATACTTGTCTCCTGTATCAGGGTAGTCAGGCTGAAATTATTATAGTAAAGTAATTGAATACTGCGGGAATTTCTTTGTAAATTCAAGTTTGTGGGTATAAAAAGACTGTGGCGATAATAATTAGTTAAAGAATGCACCGTTTTGTAATTGCTGAAGTGTTATTTATGAAAAAAGTATATAGAATTTTATCTTTCGCGTGTAATTTTAAAAATGTAGACGGATGTTTAATAGCACTTGCAGTCTTCTTCATATACTGTTATAAGTAGCAAACATAAAGATCTTGCTTCTTTCGTATACCACGTTATATTTTCATTTTAATATTTTGATGGTTTATTAATTGACGAGAAAAGAAAGATGAAATCGGATATAACAAATACGAGCTTCCTTGCCTTCACAAAAATCAATTCTTCCTCCTTTCGTCGGCCCTACTCAAGCACACATCACTACTAACCTTTACTTCAATTGAGAAAAAACGAAAAAACCACACGATATTCCTATTTTAATATTTTAAAGTCTTATTAATCGACAAACACGTCAATTTTCAGAACACAGTTCCCCTGTCTTCAAAAAATCAGTTCTTCCCTCTTTCTTTGATCCTATTCGAGCACACATGGCTGCTAACAACCTTTTCTCCAAAAAAAGGTAATTACTTTCACAAACAACTTCTCATCCAGCTTTTCAAAGACGCCTCCCGCTGAAAGCTCTAAATATTCATAAACTTAAAAACGCTCCCAAAGGCACATCCGTGAAAAGAAAGCAGAAAAAGAGGGTACCAAAACCCTGTACACCATCAAAAGAGTACACCAACTCCGGTAAAAGCTACAAACAGCTGAAAGGATTACAGTATTTGCAATCGAATCCCTTTTTTTTTTCCATCACAAAGCGATCTCTCGTTGCTTCGTGAAAGACAACCGCGAGGATCGTTGGCTTTCACCGACTCGAGAGCCACGCGATTCCCAACCGATTTTCGCCGGCTGCCACCGGTTCTTTCTTTCTTTCTTTTTGGGCGAAACGCATCAGTCGTGTCGTCGCGTGTCGTGTAAAACCGGAGAATCGAACGTACGTGATCCTCTGGCTCGTTCACATTGTCCCAGACAACAAGAAGATTGCGTTGCACAGAGATCGGCGTCGGCAGAGTGCCGTGCAAGGCAGAGCGGGGCTCGTTAATCACGGCCGGTTATTTCGGTTCGCGTGGAATTTCGATCGCGGCCTGCGTTGCGCAATCGGTATCGAAAAAGCGAATTCCGCGAGGCGAACGAGACATTTTTCAATGCCACCGGTCGAGGCAAACGAGCTTTCGCTGTTACGCTTTGCTTCGGCCGAAAGTGGAATCGTACGTCATGACGAGACGCCGCTGTTGATGGTACACGGCTGAATTTTCCCTTGGTTTAGCGGCCCGGTCTGTTTTTAGAAGTTTTATAGCCTGGATACCGATCCTCGCTTTTTCTCCCCCTCGACGGTACTGGACCTCGGCTCTTCGTTCCCTCCCTTTGCTCCGATTTCTTTCTGTAATTGCGCACCGTTTAGCTTCTTATAGCGATCGTTAATTGAACGGAGAGATTCGATTTTAGAGCACCGTTCGAGGTATTTATTGTTGAAATTGGATTTCTTTTGTACTGGCTTTAGATTCTATTTTATTCGCTGTGAAGAGAACTGTGATACTTGCATTTCTTTTTTGGTTTCGCGTTTACTGTGATTTGTGAAGTTCTTCTGGGAAAGTGAAATGGGTTTGACAAATTCAGATTACCGTGTATGGTTAAATTTGTATTTAACTGTTATTCAAATAATTATGCGACGTAAGAAGAGTACTTGCAAAGAACTGTGATTCTTGTTGTATTTTTATTTTTGTTGTTTTTGTGTTTAATGTAAGTTGTGGAGTTCTTCTTGGAAGAAGAAATTTTGATAGGTTTAACAAATTGCAATGACAGTATATGTGCAATTGGTTTAATAATATGCTGTGAGTGATGGCGTGAATGTACTGTGTTTGTCGAATCGTCTCGAGATTTGGAAAACGAGTGGATCATACAGAGAAACAGACACATATTATAGAGTACGTGAGAATTCGCAATGACAGTATATGTGCAATTGGTTTAATAATATGCTGTGAGTGATGGCGTGAATGTACTGTATTTGTCGAATCGTCTCTTGATCAGATTATCATTATTCCTTTTTACGTGTGTTTATAGTTATTATGAAATTATTGTTAGAAAATATATTGCTATTGAACTTATTATCACGTGTTATACAACCACAGTATACATTATTCCAAATAATTATACAACGATATAAAATATTAACAAATGGTTAAATTGTGAAATTAATGTGAAATGAGTAGCTGTGAAATTAATTATGACAGTTTAACGAATCAGTTGCATGTATTTGAATGTTGTAATTAAAATTTAAATTGTTATTCTCCACGCATATATTTTCAAAGACGAACTAATAACCATTCGCTAAAAATTAACTAACTTTTATTTATCATGAAATTTCTTAGTATATAACGAAAATACATTTTTTCACAATATTCGCGGAATTGTCATCGCGATTTACTAAAAATGAACTGAAATTAAATCTCGTTGCACTTTTATTTATCACAAAATTTCTCAGTACGCAACGAAAATAGACTTGAACAATATTCGCGGAATTTCCGTAGTATCAACAGTACACCAGAATATGTTTGTTTATAAAATTTACCGCGAGCTGGACAACTTCTCCTATTTATTTGCCAGAGTACTTGACGAACACAATGCTAAACATAAGCTAATTTCCTCCACGCCTGGCAATTCACCGCGGCGCAATGTACGCAGCATAAGGTACCACTGCTCAAACATACGTGTTACCATTATTATCAGGATGCAGCATGTCTGTCGCGAGACAAATGCAATTGTCCCAGTTTGAAATTAGTTTGGCTTAATAGTAGCTAACACTGTGGCGAGGCCAAACGCGACTGTCCCAGTTCTGCAGTCGATTCCTTCCCAGTGTCGATTAATTTCTCGTCGGATCGCGTGATAAAATCCACGAACTTGTTCTTCGCCAACGAATTCATGCCGTAATTCTCCAAACAGTTCACCATGGGTAAGCGAAACTTCTTCAAGCTGCTCCGCAAATCACGATCCTCGCACCAACTTCCGCGTCGTTCCCCTGCTAAAGTATTTACCTTCGTATTTTTCCATCAATTTCCTTTTCTACCGTAAAAATTAAATATCGTAATTTCCTGGTTTCACAACTGCCAGCGACTGTAAAACGTCGCTAAATAATAATCGTAGCTGTCTCGTTTGGTACAACAGCGAAGCGTATAATCAGAAGTGCAAATTGTCCTCGGAGCTGTTTAAAATTCACCGAGGATCATACTCGTCGATTAGACTTTTCTCGAATCTCATCGATTTCGAGGGATCGTTTCCTCGAACGTAGTTGGAAGAGGAGGGTTCGTTTAAAATCAACAGGCTCGAGAGGACGAAATCATAGGCCGCGTCAGATAGAGTCGAGCGATTACATCATATCAGGATAAAGGCGATACTCTCTGTGCCACCGATGACCGATAAGATCCCATCTCGCAAGCTTCCGCCATTGTTGGAACAGAATAACAGCAATTATGTCGGTGCTGGAGTTATCGAGGATTATATCGCAGTCACGAAGCGTATATAACTCGGAATCGTACGCGTTTCAGGATATTTCGGCGTTATCGAAGCCTCGAACTGTCAAAAGGCTTAAGACACCATCTGCTCGATTGCTGTTTCCTAGAACCGTGAAATATCACCGAAATTTTAAGCACCTACAATTATTTCGTCCACTACTGTCACGTCTACCAAAGAACATACCTTAAAACGATTTTCGATAGAAATTTTTGTTGTTTACTAAAATCTGATAATTTCGTAACTCGACGAAATTCTGTAATAAGGAAGGAAAGCTTGGAACGCAAGTTGCTTATCGCGAACGTGAAAAGGGAAAAGGAATTGCGACGAGATTCTTGGGAAGCTTTAGTGAGAGAAAAAAGTGGAAGAGGAGGACAAATGAAAAGAATATGGATTGAAACGATGTCTTTGAAGAGGGAAGGTATTGAGAATCTGCGAAGCGTTATTTTTTATTGTACTTTACATGGATACACGAAACTGTTAATTTCAATTTGTAATTAAACTTTATTTAACGCGACTACCCAACAGGCTCGAGTGTAATTATTTGTAGCTCGTTGATAATCATTCTCTCGTTACCTTCATTTCCTTCCGTACCTTTAAATTACACTTTAAATCGACCAATAAATCTTGCCGGGATAATTCGGTTGTTTGCCGTGGAACGAAAATAAGAGGAATACAGAATTCTGTTGAAACTGCAAACCACTTAATCTGAGGTGGGTGAGGAACACCGTTGCACTGTTTTCACCTGAATTTATTAAGATCTAAGTGTTATGGTCGGCGTACAATTTGTCCAGAAAATACAATCGTTTGCTTGGTTTATTGTCCCTGCGGCAGCGGTTCGGCGGGTACGTCGCTAAAGGAAAAACTGACCGGAGGTGTAGGCGTACTGGGTTTTTATATTGTTAGGGAGACCAGAGTAGCGATAGATAAAGATAGAAGTGGAGAAAGTGGTGGAAACGGAAAAGTCCTCGTGCGAACCTGGATGCCACATGTGCGCTTCTTAGGCAAGTCTTAACCCGGGGAGAGACAAAAGAACGGAAACTAAAATCTGAAGGAGTTGGAAAAGAGGAAGTTCGCGTGGAAGAATAGAACGACGTTCGGTAAGGGTTTGTTGACGACGACCTACCCGCCACAAATCTTTCAGCTTTTCCAGGGAACGCGGAGAACGATCGCTCGCGAATGCACCGACTTGCATTCTGCGTTTCGTTACGATATTTCGACGGTTGGAAGAACGGAAACTAAAATCTGAAGGAGTTGGAAAAGAGGAAGTTCGCGTGGAAGAATAGAACGACGTTCGGTAAGGGTTTGTTGACGACGACCTACCCGCCACAAATCTTTCAGCTTTTCCAGAGAACGCGGAGAACGATCGCTAGCGAATGCACCGACTTGCATTCTGCGTTTCGTTACGATATTTCGACGGTTGGAAAAAAAAAAGAATTTGCCACCGCGTGTATCATCGTTCTTCTCGCGGCAGTTGCAGAAAAACATTTCCTTTCGGCGATGGCCGCAGCCGGATGTTGCTTTTGCCTAACTGTTATTCCAACAGGCGCGGACGAAATCGCCGCGTGCGATCGTCGGTGGATTTCCAGAGAAATCGTGTTTTCCGGCTGGCTGATGGCTCGCGTTGTCCGTGAAAAACACGCGTTTCTTTTACGACGCCATAGATTCTTGACACTTACCATGTGTGAAAATACTTTCGAGGAGCGTGACTCGGTGTAAACACGGACGCGTCTTGCCAGATGATTTATTTCAGGAAGAACTTTGTGAAATATTTTCATGTGATTGCATTCACATCTGCATACCGTTTCCCTTCGAACCTGACGTTCGCTTTATTTAATGAGATAATTACAAGCTTTTCCCGATAAGGTCGCCCGCTCGAGGCGTTCTCCGCCGCGCGAGTTACGGAGACCCTGTGATAGCAATTTTCGTTGACGCTCTTTGCGAGTGAAATGGAAGTGTCGAAAATTTCGGGGTGTCATAATTCGCGTTCGTCTTTGTATTTTAAAACTTTGCATTCGAAAAGCTCTCGATCGCCATTTAAAAAATAAACGTGTAGTGTATAATTTATTTTTTCTCCAACTGTTAATTTTTCACGGTGGAAAAGGGAGATTAATTGCCTCGAGTGGAAAGAGTTAACTGTGAAATTTTACAGAAATACTAATCGTCTAGAAAATAAATGTATACTGTATAATTTACCTTTTTCTCTAACTGTGGAAAAAGGAGATTAATTGCCTCGAGTAGAAAGGGTTAAACTTAGAAATTTTACAGAAATACTTTCGCGCTTCTCACGGCGAGAAACGTGTCCGTTCCTTTTAGGGAACAGTGGGACAGATTTTTCCTAACGATGCAAAAGAAACAGCGAACACGACGGTTACGAAGTTTCTGTATTGAATTTCTAACGAGAATCGAGCGTCGTACATCGATTTCATTAAGTCGCAGAATCAGACGAGTAATGCGGTCGCCGTTGTGCAGCTTTGTGGAAATTCCGTGGAGCTAAAACCGCTCACAAAGCCGCTCATAATTGCACTTTTCTATTCGATCCACGTATAGTATATGGGTCAGCCCCTATCCTGGCAAGACTCGGTGTCGCTCTCTCGCACAACGCTCGATTTAATTATTGTTTGACAATATTCGACGCTTCGCTGGCTGTTCGAACGGCGCGCCTCGCTCCAACGAGAACCTTTATCCGACTCATTTAATTGAAAAGTATCGAGCTCAGCCGCCACACGCCACTCCGCGTTTCAAAATCTTCTGCTTGGTTTTAATAAAACGAAACAGGCACACGTGGTGACACGTGAATTATCGATCCACGTGCGTCGTTACGTCGAGTGTCATCGATGAAAATAATTTCACTTTTAGCATTAGAAATTCGTTGGATCGGATGCGCTTCGAGCGTTCTCCAATGAAATGAAACACATGTCGCGTTTAAACTGCTGGAAATTTTGTAAATATATCTTTTTTACCGGTTTTTGACTGGATCATATTGAGAGAAAATTAATTTAGATTGCTCGGTGTGGAGGAATTTGACTAAAAATATTTTTTGACAAAAATAATCGACAAATTTTGAGTTTCTGAGATATTTCTCGAGTCGTTTGGCAAACATCAGATTCCACCAGCTGTCGCGAAATTTTAGGATCCGATAAGTGATTTGGCCGACCGCGTGTTTCATTTTTGGAATTTTGCCCGCCAGAACGAAATTTTTCAAAACAATTTCTGACGGTCCTCTTGTTATCGTATCCCCACCGTAAACAGAGGAACTTTTATGGTATCCGTGTTAAGCAATTTCATATGCACCAACAATTTGTGCTATTATCGTAACGCTGTTGAAACATTTTCCCTTATCCTTCGAATTATTTTCATTCACATTCTTAATATCTCTATTTTTATCAGTTTTCCACAGTACGATGGATGTCTACGCTTATACACACCTAATATTTATCAAATGCTCGAACCCTGCATTTTGTATGATCTGTTACAACAGATCATACCGTTCAGTCGTGGAAATTGGTACACAAGGATATGTGTCTGTTGGATTATTTCTAACCACACCCTATGGAAATAATCAAGTGAGGACAAAAACGTATCCGCGTTATTTTAAACAAAGGCACTAAGACTTCCACCAGATGCGTCTGGTGTCCGTCTTCGAGTCACGCACTGCACAATGCGATAATTTAATGTAAACAGTTCCTAGGTACAAGGGGACCCCAACTTTCTTTTTGGGTGCCCAGATACAGTCCTTTAGAAGATTCAATAGCGTAAAGACGTTTCCTCTGAGTTCGTCAATAAATAGCATATCACAAAGTTAAAGGACTATTTCATTTTCGTAACCCATTTCCAATAGTGTCCCTTTTCCTTAACACGTTGATCGCCCAGCGTGAATTGGTCGAGTTCCTCGCGGGGCCCAAATCCGATAGTCGGAGCGCAAGAACGCAAACAGTGCGATTAGCTGGAATTTACGTTCTATGTTACCAGAAGAAGAAACAAACTCTCGAACGCCAGGAAGCGAGAAAAAATGTAAAAAAGACTACAACATATTGTCCCAATTGTCGAAAATCACCACAAATGTGTTTGAACTGTTTTAACGAATACCATTCTATGTAGTATAATGTTATATTTTATTTTAAATATAAATTAATGTATAGTATAATATAGTGTGTATATTTTTAATATTTTTATCTTGTATATTTTATATTTGCCGGTGCTTATTCCATTAAATTCTTGTGTTACAAATTGGATTTTTATAAATTACTTGTAAAATCCTATTTAACTTGACGAAGAAGAACGTCACCCATATCTGGGTGACGGGGCCCCCGCGGAAGCATACCCGTCACCCAGATATGGGTGACGTGGCGACGAACGTGTTAAATCGTTCAAGTCGGCTCAGGTGTGTGTTACGTATCAAGAACATGCTGCTTCTCTCTCCAATTTAATTGCATTACACTTCACTAAGTAGTACGATAACAAAAACTTCGAAATCGATTTTCACCGAAAAGCCTCCATTGCAATTCTCACCAAACCAAACGTCTGACTCCCACCTTCAATTGTTCACATTCCTACAATCATTTCGGACACAAAACTCCCTTCCAAAGCACGCGTTGAAATGGCAATAATTTGAAAACCAACGGACATCATCCCTTCGAGTCTTTTCAATTCCACGGTATCTTTCACAACTGCACGAGACCTTCGGCAGGCCAGCCAGTTTAAGAGTTATTCGCACATATCGAACAGAAGGGGCGAGAATCAGTCGGCCGTGCCATTCAGCGGTGGCCTTCATGGTGTTCCGATCACAACGCTTCCACACCGCCTGCGTTTGCGTTCCATTGTTTCGAATGCGTGTACCATACTTTTCATCGCGACAACCCGCAATTATTGGCCGCACAGTGCTCTCTTGGTGCACAGATTTAAATCCCCGCGATTTCGATTTCACGAACGGAGCAACACCGAAGGCTCTGATAATCGTGTCGGGCACAAATGCTCGCGGCCTTTCACTGCCAACGAAAGTCGTCGTCCCTGTCTCTCTCTTTCTTTCTTTCTCTGTGTGTACCAATCTCGTATAATGGCGAAGAAGGAAATTTTAGCCGGTTCGTTTCGATCCGTCGCGTCGATTCGTCTCTCGATAAACGTAAGCGAACAATTAAGGATATGCAATTACCGTAGGCTGCCCCTTATGGAAGCGGAGTGTGTAGCCTAACGTATAATAACATGTCTAATGATAGACAAACCACACCACAATTACTTCGATGAATCCCGATAGCCTTTTATCGCTTTCCACGTGGGCATCGTGTCGTTATACCGCCGCTTTTTTTTCTCCTTTTTTCCCTTACCTTTGCCTGCCTTTTCTCTTTCGCTCTTCTTTTGGTTAGATTGTCGAGAGTGCGACCGTGAGGTGGGGATTCGGGAATGAATTTTAGACGAGGTCAACTGTGAAATCGAAAGTGATTGTTACATCTTGATAGCTGGATTAGGTTCTACTTTTTGTTATTCCACTTTGTGTTGAAATGGTTTTTCCATATTGTAGGCTTTTAATGGTTCTTACAAATTTTTAGTCATTTATGAGTGGATTCTGCACTCGTGAAACACTTTCTGAGCCTAAGTGTAGGAAGTGCGATAATCAAATTTCGAGAGTAGATTGTGTAAAAATTTTATTTTGAGAATTAAACAGGCGTGAGATCATTATGCTCGAAATAATCATATTAAAACTGTACGCACATATGTTGGCTCCCACAATGTTCGTGAAGCCTGATTATATACCAAATAACTCTTTATTTGCAACACAGTTTGTTATGTAACAGTAATGCAATGTAACTGAGTTGTTAAATGTTAAATGTGTGCGAGTCCAATTTCCTGAGGTTCAAAATTCGTGTAATCGTTCGTACCAGAGTTCAGAATTCTATGTTTCACTAATGTGTTCTTACAACAATGTCCTTTTTGTCTACTACCCCAGTCCCTTTATACGGTTTTTGTCCGTCCATTTGGGTCCCTTGACGGGGGTGAGATTTGGGTGGGGGGCCAAAACTCCCAATCAAGTTAGGGCCTTGGTCGACGCCCTACGCCAACCGCTCACCCTTAGGGAAAGGTTGTTCTGGGTGAGGTACGCGTCACCTGAGCTTCTGGGACAAACCCAGGGTAACGGTACCGCTCGCTCGCTCGCATGTGCCTCAGCTCGCGTGGGTTTATGATACGTCAGTTGCTATTGAGATGCACGAAGAAACTCGAAATTCTCCGCTTTTACGAGAGGTTTGAAGCTCTCCTGACAATAAGGAATAACCAACGAACGAAACCATTAAACGCGTATTCAAACCTTAATCTGAAAAATAGCAGAGTCGCGTCCGTATCGTAAACCTGGTATAAACTTAAGTATCCTTAACAGAGAGAAATCAAGTGAATGCAAGAGTTGAAAATAAATGTTTCCGAAATTAAAAAAGCATTACTGGAAATACTGGAATTCTTCCAATTTTTTGAGCGAAATTTTATCGCCGTATCTCGTATGATTTAAAGTGTACCGCAAAATCCCAGAAATTTCGACAGCACGGCTTGGCTTCCGTATTCATAAATCATTTTTATTCGACCTTATAAATAGCGAATAAATTCCTGCACCCTCTTTCACACATCACCTTGTATATCGAACGGTATTCGCAGGTTGAACAGTGGAAATATTAATTAAACTCCGCTTCTCCATACCCAGTTGCATCGCGATACAGAAATTCATCGCTCGGATCTGATTCATTTACGCGGGAATGATTTTTCGGCAAACAAGCGGAGGATTCTGCTTAATAGGAGATCGACGTCCAATTCGCAATTTATTACCTCAATGTTTAAACGGTCGTGAATTATTCGCGAACGTGTTAACGCATTGAAAATCTTTGACAGTATTAATAGCTGTGCTACGATTAATTATAATTATAAATTTTCACGGCCGATCTGAGTTTCTGTTTACCGATTGAAATTCTCGTTGCGCGTTCTTGAAATTGTAATCTTGGAAGAAAATTCGAGAGAATACTGAACGAGAAGGAAAATTATCGTAGAATCGCGAACAAAAGGATTCGTGTCCTTTGAAATCCCTCGGGAAAACATGCTTTTAGCCGGATATATGAACTCTCCGCGGAATCTTTAAAGCTCAAGCTGTCCCTAGTGGCGGTTTCGTTGGGGATCAAGAGATTATAGCCTAAAATCCTGTGGATCGTAAGGATGTAGTCGCTAAGGACACTCTGATCCTGTGCCGTATCTCTCTTCGTACATTTTTCACGCTTTCCTGGATAAATTTTTCTGCACACGGTTTATGAAAAATTGATAAAACGTAAACTTGACTTATTGACTAGCTTCCAAGCAAATCGGTGGATTTATTTCAAAGATATAACTATTTCAAGATTCTTGAAATTTAGCGATGGTATACTTTATATAAAAATTAAATTTTCTGGTGTATTTCTTGCATAATTAAATTTAATATGAAAGTTTGCAAAATTGAAAATTTCAAGAAAACAATTTTTTAGTTACCAAAATTTTATTTATCAACGAATATGAACCACGGTACTTTATAGAATCTTATATTTTTCATTTGCATTTATTTCACATATTTTTCGATATGATAGAAAATTAAAAATTTTTCCCAACAACGGTAGTGGAAGATATTTTATTTAAAAAAAGAATTTTCATTAGTTTAATAGCACAGTCAGTTATAAACATTTTTTTATATCTACTATAGTTTTAAAGATATACAGGGAAGTAGGGTACACTTATCTTCATTTAATGGCTGTTTTCACCCCGAAGAACCGAAATTGGGCCGAAATTGGGAAATTCAAACCCGCAAAGTTTAAAAAAAATCGGACATTTCGTGTTCCCGAAGTTCCCTTGTAGGTATTTTCTAAAAAAGAATACAAAGAAATAAGGATTCCTTTATGTCAAACGCGGCTGGTTAACCTTCCCACTTTTCTACGATACATTAACACGTTGCTCTCAACAATCTACGCTTTGTATCAACTTCTGTAACAAAGATTGCCCTTTTTCGCACTTCTCGTTACATCACGAAACATTTATCAGAATGAAGAGCAAAGTGTTAAAAGTCCACACTTCTGTCGTTAATTCTGAAGCAATTAAAAGTGCAGCATTTTAGTTTGGTTTGATAAGAAAGTAGGATGAAAGGGAAGCGGGCGCGCGTCGATCAGAAATTGCGCAAGCCGGATTAAACGGCGGATAAAACCGTAATAGAAAATGATTAATCGCGAAACCGATGCTTAATAGCGTTGCACCGAGCCGAGGGGAAAGAATTCGTTGATTTGGGTAAGACTGTTGGCAACCAGCACGTGCCGAAGGCTATTCACGAGCATAGCTGTAATCACAGTGAAGCGGAACATAATTTCCATCAGCGGTTGCTACAACCGCGGGATAATCGTCATTCGGCCCGAGGTCGAGCGTTTACGAAGCTTTTACCGCGACCGGACGTTAATGTCCAATTATTATTCTTCTCAAATATTTCGCAACACTCGGCGAAAACACGGGTCGCTTCGATTCGATCAAATTTTCGAACGAACGTTCCTTGGGCCAATTGACAATCTGGGTGAAACGTTTGTTTGAACATGTACTTGTAAATGATTGATGGCAATGATCTACGTTAGAGGGCGATTCTTAGGGAATGATCAGTTTGGAAGGTTTTGTTAGACTAGAGGAAGTTCTCTGGGTTACCGACGCTCGGGCGTCCAGATGGTCTGCGGCGTCTCGTGGAACGCCTCGGTTGACTATTCAACTGTTCTTGAAGAGAGTCGTGCGTTGCACGTTTTATACGTCGTGTAATGGAAACTTCTTTGCAATAAGTCTCTGTGTTTGTGTTATCACCGTACAACTGCGTCTTGCTACCTTTCCTGTCGAAATTTGACGAAGAATCTCTGCAGAAGAAGCCTCCATTCGATAAGTTTGCGTGGGTAAACTGTCTCTGGGTCTTTTTTGACCCATCGTCTTCTTATTTTTTTAATAACTCTTGCTGTTATCAATGAAATGTCCCCTTGACATTATATTAAAATTTTATTGTCCAGATTCATATGACGCGATGGTAACAAAAATGGCGACACATAAGGTCTTTGGGTCTTTTTTGACCCAAACAGTCGATTAGAAGAACGCACAAGGGTTCAAATATACTTTCCATCAGAAAAATTGTATCACTTGTTTTAAGAAAAGTCAACTGATCTGTTTTTAAGAAAGAATTTAAAAAAATTGAAGGATCTGCAGGGACCAAGTGAGACAATTAAATTTCCTACCAACGAGTCTGCTTTCTTCAAATATACTTGAATATATCGGAAAAATTGTATCACTTGTCCGAAGGAAAGGTCAACTGAAATAGTCTGACCGTGTAGCAAACTCGCTCATGTCCAAGCGAGCGCGACGATAATTCACGAAAGCAGAAGAAACGCACTTTTCAAGGAATTTCAGTTTCTGGACGTTGACGAATCAGCGGGAGAGAGTGTGTAATAAAGTGTCTACCGTGCTCCATGAAAAAAGATTGCTTCACGTTCCCGGTCACATGGAGTCGATTTTTCACACGGGCAGAACGTCGAAATTTGGCAAGTTCGTCGTGGAATTTCGCTCTCGGTGGAAGTTTTCACGACTTTCGTTCGTCACATCATCCTCGTCGTCGTGGGCGTTCCTCTTCTTTCTCTGCGCCAAGCCATCGCACACATCTGGGTCCAATGCCGCGGTTTTTCTTACGGCCGCGTAACAGTTTGAAATATTTCGCGGCATACATGCGTCGTTGGTGGGAAGCTAAGCATAACGCCGTGGGAACGCTAATGACCACGATTTGTTTATCCCGATTCAGAAATAGATCAACCGCCCGCGTACATGGCTATGTCGATGCAACGCGTTTTTGTCACGTTGCCCTTTACTCTCCGGTAACACGGAAACAAGGATTTCTGAAGCTTATCTCTGCAACTGTCGATCCTGGAAAATTCAAGGGTGGGAAAATTTTGAATCTTCGTCTTTTCCCGCCGATAATCTATCAGAAAAATAGATAATTCAAGAATTTCTCCAGCTTATCTTTGCAACTGTCGATCCTGGAAAATTCAAGGGTGGGAAAATTTTGAATCTTGGGTTTTTCCCGCCAATAATCTACTTTTCAGTCGGAATTAGATATCGTTTTTATTTTTTCTTTTTAATTGAACTTAAATTAAGCTTTTTTAAAGCTTGAAATTAAAATAGGATTTCCTGGGGTTAATTTTTTAATAAAGCTACGTGGGTATTTCTGTGTCCTTGATAGAAGCCTCGAGCTCTCGGCACATGAAACTTTGTTTTTACAACATTGTGTTCGAATTTTGTACTCACCTAAATTTAGAAGAATCAATAAATTAAGGTGAAAAATGGTGATTTACTTCTGTTAAGTTCCTGTATAACAGAGGCGTATATCTCTGGCTAAATGCGAAATTACAAAACGCATATTCTACACATTTTTCTCGTTAATATAGATAAATTCGTATAATGTATGCACTATTTCATCGATCTCAAATAAATTCCATATAAAAGACGCGTTTATGCAGATATCGTAGAATAACTTGCTTAGCCAAGCGCGACTCGATAACTTCGTTATTACAGCATGCGATAAAAGTTCTGATACTCTGATTTACGTTTAGACAAATTGCCAACTTTTAAAGACATCATACTTTTTTCAACACTATCTTTCATTGCACCACGATAAATTATTAGGTCATCCCATAAACTCCTACCCAATTTTATAATTTAAATTCCACATTTTCCTATTTTTTTTTTTCTTTGGTAAGACCATTGTGTCGTTACAGAATTTCCTTGGATCTTCGTTAAAACATTTTTCCCTTTCTGCACGAACTTACCGGATGATCGTAAATTCCGAGTCCAGAAACCTCTGTTAGATACTGTATTGATAAATCCAAACGATCTCCAAAATGTGTAGATTCATTGGAATTCCACAAAAGAAAGGAATTTCAATCATCCAAGACAGGGGTCGGCAAACTGCGTTCCGCCATCAGTTTTTCTATGGCCCGCGAGTTATGTACAGTTAAATGAAATATTACCCAAAAAGAAAGAATTCCATATTTCTCATTGATAAATGTGCATTACAAATAAAGGATTTGTCAAAAAACTTTAATTTGTAGTTAACTACCTACATACATACATACACTGCCGGCCAAAAGTTTCGAATCACTGAGCATTGCAATTTACATAAAAATTTCGAGAAAAAAGTCAGTGACTTTGAGAATTTTTTATCGTTCTGTGATGCCCGGTTTGCTCCAATTCCTCGAAACTAGGAGCAGATATTGGGGTATCACTGAATCAAAACACTTAAGGATCGTCTTATGCGTTTATTTGCGCATGGTAAAACAGAGAATGAACGCGGAAATGGAGAAAATATATTAAGGGTTCTGGGAAGATGGACTTTGGGTTGTGACTGTGCAGAAGAGTTGAGAGGAGAGTTGGAAGGTGAAGAGTCCAGTATGAGTAATGGTGAAAGTGGGTAACCATAGTTGTAAACACAGATAAAACGAAGGACCAAGAAGGAAAATATTTGAGGGTGTAACAGTTCGAATCAATTGATATGAGATAAATTGACAAATGTAGAATTTAGATAAACTTCAAATCTATAAAAAATTAGCAGCAGATTTAATACCGATGAAAAGTGGGAGGTGATTCGAAACTTTTGGCCGGTAGTGTACGTAATAATCTCAATTTCCTCTCTTGGCCCACAAAGCCAAAAAGTATTCGGTATCTGGCCCTCCAGAAAAAAAGTTTGCCGACCCCTGATCTAAGATAATACTGAACATTCCACGCGCCATTAATGACACAAGACCATTATGTCATTATAGAATTTCCTCGGATCTTCGTTAAAATATTTTTCCCTTTCTGCACGAACTTACCGGATGACCTAATACGATATTAAATTCCGAGTCAAAGAGCTTCTGTTACACACTGTATCAATAAATCCAAACGATCTCCAGACTCTCCAAACGATTGCAGATTCGCCCGAATTCCATTTAAGAGAGGAATTTCAATCATCCAAGCTAATACTGAACATTCCACGCGCCGTTAACCGGTAGGCAAAGGCGTGACGTTAAATAGGTGGAATCTTTTACCAATTGCTCAGCGTTGAAAGGCACCGGCGAAAGAAGGCTGACGAGCGGATAGGAGCAAACAAGCGTAACAAAACAATGGTCCTCTTGTGTCTCCATCGAAAACCTTGGCAAGCGTTTAGCAGAATCAGCGTGGTGATTAAGGCATGCCGCAAGCGGAGAGTCGCCGGTGCACGTTACCGTGCCAAGTTGCTCGCGGAAATTGCACCTGTCGGCGGCAGCCAACGCGCGCTCCTATCGATCCCCTTCGAATTAAAGCGGCAACCGATTAGAACCGATTTACTTTCTACTGGAAAAATCGATACGCTCCCCACGCGCCTCTTTCGTACGTTTAATAATTCAAACAGCGCGAGGAGATTTCGTGGAAAAAGTCGAATCACAATCGCGGTCGAGCCTATTGTTTCTCGTTGCGCAAACAAATTCCTCTCCTTGCGTGTTTTTCACGGTAGTAACTGTTGTTCCTCGCGATCGTCAGATGTAATTGTAGGTTCGTTGAATCTGAAACTGGACGTGGAATTTTAGATTATTTATATACCCGACGGTCGCGGCTCAGTTTTGCGCAAGTGTAGCGTCGATTTGTGTTAAATAACTTTCTAATTTATGTAGAATGTATTAATAGTAATTGGAGGATTGATCCAATTGCCGGTCAAATTTCTGACCGATCGAAGGGAGTATCGGTGAAACGAGCAGTAACGCGAGGCGACGATCAACTTCAAGTCCGCGAACATTGTACCGCCGTTAAGTTTATTCGTGGAAACCTGCACCTGCCAATTGCACTCCGCGATATCCCTTGATTCCACGAGGTTAACTAGATCGATTAATCCGTTTCAAGTTCCTTCCCGTCTGTCAAAGACGCGATCGTTACAGGGACACGGCGAAAATAATAGCCTGTTGTGTAATTTCTCACGTAACACAGGTGCGAATGTACGAGAAAGAAGGAAAACGGGGATTGTACCGAGTAAAGGTTCTCACCTGAAAAAAAAAAGGGACAAGGGATGACTCGAAATTTATTAACAGTCGTTAACACTTTTGCTGCTCGCTGAACTGTATTGACTCGCAACAGTTTCAGTTGTTATGCAAGTAATTGAATCGACAGCGTTACTTAACCCTCTGCTATGTAACAACGATTCAGACTCGTGGCATGGATTCTGGTTAAGATGTGCCAGAAACAGTTGTATTTCTAAGAGAAGTGATTTTAATTCTAACTAAATTTTACTAAAAAATTGAATTTTGATTTTAATTGTAATTCTACCGAACGTAATTAATCTCTAATACAGTATTTAAGAAAGTAAATAGCTGAGATGCATGGCCAGCAAAAGAATTACGAGTGAGGGGGTTAAATGTAAGAAACGTGTCTCAGGAAGGGTGAGGTAATTCGTCATTTTTTAGACGATTAAGTTAACTTCGTATCTACTCGCAATGCTAGTCAGTATTAATACACACACACACACACACGAAGAGGAAAGCAGTCGTAAATCGCGAGCGAACATGGTGCATCGAAAGGAACAAGGGGCGAAACAATGAGACGGTTAATTAGACGCCGATGACACAGAGGTGAGGCACGCCTCGACAAACGAGAACATTACGCTTGACGACAAATTGCGGTTTAGAAAGCGCGCAACATTTGGCTTTGCGCGCGTTGAAACGAACCGCGCGGCGTTTCGCACCTGAGAATGTCCTGGCCTTCCGACGAAAGTTGCCGGTACACAATAGAGAATCGGCCGGGTGAATTTTTCGTATCTCTCGACCGGTGTGACCGTGAGAATGTCACGAATGAACCGTGTTGGAAATCATCAGAGAGAGAGAGAGAGAGAGAAAAAAATAAAAAAAGAATAAAGAATCATCGAGCTCGACACGAAGAAAACGAATCAACGTCAGATCCGCGCGTGTGTTTTCACCGCCTCCGGATGAAATTAACGCGACTCCGCGGCATAATATTTCGCACGGTGGCGAGAACGGAGATTATACCGTAACCTTGCGGTTCGTCCGCGGAATTCGAAATGCTACGTACTACTCCCCTTGGCTTCTGGCGACTGGTAATACCAGTCGGTCTTTTTATCCGCCTCGAGCTTTAACTGCTCTGCCTCGACGACAAACTACGCAGAGATTTGTGGGCTACTTTGTACAGAGACACTGTGATATATGCATTTGTCTGGATTAGGTCGTTTTGCTTTTCTTTTTTCTTCTTTTTTTTTTTCGCTTGCCGGTGAAATTGAACAGTTTGTTGCAAAAGGGAGGCAGCTTCGTAATTTACTGAAATTGAGTTATAGGCAGCATTGAAGTTGCGATAAGGAGAATTCTGAATGGACCGACGCAAAAGTGGCAAACTTGATAATCCACTTGCAAGCGCTTGTAGTTTATTTTATTTCTCCTCGATTTTTATAAAATTCTGTAGATTGGTGGTTTCTGGTTTAGTGTAATTGTTTATTGGAGGTAAATGAATTTTTATACAAGTTTTTGCAAAAAGGGGCAGCTCGATACCTTTAAAATGCACCCTAATATGGGAGAAAGATATTTCTGTTTAGTAGTAGAGCGAAATTTTTTGTCAATAAGTAGATTTTAGGTGGATGTGGTACTTTCAAGATGTGTCTAAAAATATTGTTGTGAAAATGCTACTACTTTTTCTCTCTTCAATTTTTCTAAAATTGTGTAGATTCGTGTTTCCTGATTTATGCAACTGTTTACTCGAAATAAGTGCATTTTTATCAAATTTTCTGCAAAAAGGGGAAATACACCCTTCCATAGGGAAAAGACATTTCTACTTAGGGGAAAATTTTGAATCTTCGTCTTTTCCCGCCGATAATCTATCAGAAAAATAGATAATTCAAGAATTTCTCCAGCTTATCTTTGCAACTGTCGATCCTGGAAAATTCAAGGGTGGGAAAATTTTGAATCTTGGGTTTTTCCCGCCAATAATCTACTTTTCAGTCGGAATTAGATATCGTTTTTATTTTTTCTTTTTAATTGAACTTAAATTAAGCTTTTTTAAAGCTTGAAATTAAAATAGGATTTCCTGGGGTTAATTTTTTAATAAAGCTACGTGGGTATTTCTGTGTCCTTGATAGAAGCCTCGAGCTCTCGGCACATGAAACTTTGTTTTTACAACATTGTGTTCGAATTTTGTACTCACCTAAATTTAGAAGAATCAATAAATTAAGGTGAAAAATGGTGATTTACTTCTGTTAAGTTCCTGTATAACAGAGGCGTATATCTCTGGCTAAATGCGAAATTACAAAACGCATATTCTACACATTTTTCTCGTTAATATAGATAAATTCGTATAATGTATGCACTATTTCATCGATCTCAAATAAATTCCATATAAAAGACGCGTTTATGCAGATATCGTAGAATAACTTGCTTAGCCAAGCGCGACTCGATAACTTCGTTATTACAGCATGCGATAAAAGTTCTGATACTCTGATTTACGTTTAGACAAATTGCCAACTTTTAAAGACATCATACTTTTTTCAACACTATCTTTCAT
Organism: Habropoda laboriosa; assembly: GCF_001263275.1. NCBI lineage: Eukaryota > Metazoa > Arthropoda > Insecta > Hymenoptera > Apidae > Habropoda > Habropoda laboriosa. The sequence continues at coordinate 551,827 of NW_017100500.1, read as the reverse complement.
TGCACCACGATAAATTATTAGGTCATCCCATAAACTCCTACCCAATTTTATAATTTAAATTCCACATTTTCCTATTTTTTTTTTTCTTTGGTAAGACCATTGTGTCGTTACAGAATTTCCTTGGATCTTCGTTAAAACATTTTTCCCTTTCTGCACGAACTTACCGGATGATCGTAAATTCCGAGTCCAGAAACCTCTGTTAGATACTGTATTGATAAATCCAAACGATCTCCAAAATGTGTAGATTCATTGGAATTCCACAAAAGAAAGGAATTTCAATCATCCAAGACAGGGGTCGGCAAACTGCGTTCCGCCATCAGTTTTTCTATGGCCCGCGAGTTATGTACAGTTAAATGAAATATTACCCAAAAAGAAAGAATTCCATATTTCTCATTGATAAATGTGCATTACAAATAAAGGATTTGTCAAAAAACTTTAATTTGTAGTTAACTACCTACATACATACATACACTGCCAGCCAAAAGTTTCGAATCACTGAGCATTGCAATTTACATAAAAATTTCGAGAAAAAAGTCAGTGACTTTGAGAATTTTTTATCGTTCTGTGATGCCCGGTTTGCTCCAATTCCTCGAAACTAGGAGCAGATATTGGGGTATCACTGAATCAAAACACTTAAGGATCGTCTTATGCGTTTATTTGCGCATGGTAAAACAGAGAATGAACGCGGAAATGGAGAAAATATATTAAGGGTTCTGGGAAGATGGACTTTGGGTTGTGACTATGCAGAAGAATTGAGAGGAGAGTTGGAAGGTGAAGAGTCCAGTATGAGTAATGGTGAAAGTGGGTAACCATAGTTGTAAACACAGATAAAACTAAGGACCAAGAAGGAAAATATTTGAGGGTGTAACAGTTCGAATCAATTGATATGAGATAAATTGACAAATGTAGAATTTAGATAAACTTCAAATCTATAAAAAATTAGCAGCAGATTTAATACCGATGAAAAGTGGGAGGTGATTCGAAACTTTTGGCCGGTAGTGTACGTAATAATCTCAATTTCCTCTCTTGGCCCACAAAGCCAAAAAGTATTCGGTATCTGGCCCTCCAGAAAAAAAGTTTGCCGACCCCTGATCTAAGATAATACTGAACATTCCACGCGCCATTAATGACACAAGACCATTATGTCATTATAGAATTTCCTCGGATCTTCGTTAAAATATTTTTCCCTTTCTGCACGAACTTACCGGATGACCTAATACGATATTAAATTCCGAGTCAAAGAGCTTCTGTTACACACTGTATCAATAAATCCAAACGATCTCCAGACTCTCCAAACGATTGCAGATTCGCCCGAATTCCATTTAAGAGAGGAATTTCAATCATCCAAGCTAATACTGAACATTCCACGCGCCGTTAACCGGTAGGCAAAGGCGTGACGTTAAATAGGTGGAATCTTTTACCAATTGCTCAGCGTTGAAAGGCACCGGCGAAAGAAGGCTGACGAGCGGATAGGAGCAAACAAGCGTAACAAAACAATGGTCCTCTTGTGTCTCCATCGAAAACCTTGGCAAGCGTTTAGCAGAATCAGCGTGGTGATTAAGGCATGCCGCAAGCGGAGAGTCGCCGGTGCACGTTACCGTGCCAAGTTGCTCGCGGAAATTGCACCTGTCGGCGGCAGCCAACGCGCGCTCCTATCGATCCCCTTCGAATTAAAGCGGCAACCGATTAGAACCGATTTACTTTCTACTGGAAAAATCGATACGCTCCCCACGCGCCTCTTTCGTACGTTTAATAATTCAAACAGCGCGAGGAGATTTCGTGGAAAAAGTCGAATCACAATCGCGGTCGAGCCTATTGTTTCTCGTTGCGCAAACAAATTCCTCTTCTTGCGTGTTTTTCACGGTAGTAACTGTTGTTCCTCGCGATCGTCAGATGTAATTGTAGGTTCGTTGAATCTGAAACTGGACGTGGAATTTTAGATTATTTATATACCCGACGGTCGCGGCTCAGTTTTGCGCAAGTGTAGCGTCGATTTGTGTTAAATAACTTTCTAATTTATGTAGAATGTATTAATAGTAATTGGAGGATTGATCCAATTGCCGGTCAAATTTCTGACCGATCGAAGGGAGTATCGGTGAAACGAGCAGTAACGCGAGGCGACGATCAACTTCAAGTCCGCGAACATTGTACCGCCGTTAAGTTTATTCGTGGAAACCTGCACCTGCCAATTGCACTCCGCGATATCCCTTGATTCCACGAGGTTAACTAGATCGATTAATCCGTTTCAAGTTCCTTCCCGTCTGTCAAAGACGCGATCGTTACAGGGACACGGCGAAAATAATAGCCTGTTGTGTAATTTCTCACGTAACACAGGTGCGAATGTACGAGAAAGAAGGAAAACGGGGATTGTACCGAGTAAAAGTTCTCACCTGAAAAAAAAAAGGGACAAGGGATGACTCGAAATTTATTAACAGTCGTTAACACTTTTGCTGCTCGCTGAACTGTATTGACTCGCAACAGTTTCAGTTGTTATGCAAGTAATTGAATCGACAGCGTTACTTAACCCTCTGCTATGTAACAACGATTCAGACTCGTGGCACGGATTCTGGTTAAGATGTGCCAGAAACAGTTGTATTTCTAAGAGAAGTGATTTTAATTCTAACTAAATTTTACTAAAAAATTGAATTTTGATTTTAATTGTAATTCTACCGAACGTAATTAATCTCTAATACAGTATTTAAGAAAGTAAATAGCTGAGATGCATGGCCAGCAAAAGAATTACGAGTGAGGGGGTTAAATGTAAGAAACGTGTCTCAGGAAGGGTGAGGTAATTCGTCATTTTTTAGACGATTAAGTTAACTTCGTATCTACTCGCAATGCTAGTCAGTATTAATACACACACACACACACACGAAGAGGAAAGCAGTCGTAAATCGCGAGCGAACATGGTGCATCGAAAGGAACAAGGGGCGAAACAATGAGACGGTTAATTAGACGCCGATGACACAGAGGTGAGGCACGCCTCGACAAACGAGAACATTACGCTTGACGACAAATTGCGGTTTAGAAAGCGCGCAACATTTGGCTTTGCGCGCGTTGAAACGAACCGCGCGGCGTTTCGCACCTGAGAATGTCCTGGCCTTCCGACGAAAGTTGCCGGTACACAATAGAGAATCGGCCGGGTGAATTTTTCGTATCTCTCGACCGGTGTGACCGTGAGAATGTCACGAATGAACCGTGTTGGAAATCATCAGAGAGAGAGAGAGAAAAAAATAAAAAAAGAATAAAGAATCATCGAGCTCGACACGAAGAAAACGAATCAACGTCAGATCCGCGCGTGTGTTTTCACCGCCTCCGGATGAAATTAACGCGACTCCGCGGCATAATATTTCGCACGGTGGCGAGAACGGAGATTATACCGTAACCTTGCGGTTCGTCCGCGGAATTCGAAATGCTACGTACTACTCCCCTTGGCTTCTGGCGACTGGTAATACCAGTCGGTCTTTTTATCCGCCTCGAGCTTTAACTGCTCTGCCTCGACGACAAACTACGCAGAGATTTGTGGGCTACTTTGTACAGAGACACTGTGATATATGCATTTGTCTGGATTAGGTCGTTTTGCTTTTCTTTTTTCTTCTTTTTTTTTTTCGCTTGCCGGTGAAATTGAACAGTTTGTTGCAAAAGGGAGGCAGCTTCGTAATTTACTGAAATTGAGTTATAGGCAGCATTGAAGTTGCGATAAGGAGAATTCTGAATGGACCGACGCAAAAGTGGCAAACTTGATAATCCACTTGCAAGCGCTTGTAGTTTATTTTATTTCTCCTCGATTTTTATAAAATTCTGTAGATTGGTGGTTTCTGGTTTAGTGTAATTGTTTATTGGAGGTAAATGAATTTTTATACAAGTTTTTGCAAAAAGGGGCAGCTCGATACCTTTAAAATGCACCCTAATATGGGAGAAAGATATTTCTGTTTAGTAGTAGAGCGAAATTTTTTGTCAATAAGTAGATTTTAGGTGGATGTGGTACTTTCAAGATGTGTCTAAAAATATTGTTGTGAAAATGCTACTACTTTTTCTCTCTTCAATTTTTCTAAAATTGTGTAGATTCGTGTTTCCTGATTTATGCAACTGTTTACTCGAAATAAGTGCATTTTTATCAAATTTTCTGCAAAGATAAATTTTTTATTAATATATAGATTTTAAGTGAACGTAGCACTTCGAAGATATGATTCATTAACCCTTTCTCAAGCGATTATCAACACTTTTCAACTTCCTATACCGTGAATAAACGAGAATCGTTTATCCCGAAAAGAAACAGGATAAAAAATGTTGCAACGTGTTGCACAATTTACCACGGCGAATATTGGCAAGCGTAAAAAAATTAGAGAGAAAAAAATGTAAACTGTTCTATACCGTTGGTGGCGGACGTTGGTCTGAATAATAATTCAGAGAGAAGTTATAATTCCCGTGAAAATCGTAACGTTCACTTTCTACACCGGTGCGCGCGGCTATTATACGGACCCTGATGCAAATCGTCGGATTTATTATGGCACGGGACGAGTATGCATATGAGAGGACTTTGCGTTTCGCGGGCGGATACACCCCGTTGATTACGCTTCTTCCGTCTCTCGCTGCCCTTTCTCCCGCTGTCTCCTTCGACTTTTGAATTTCACGCCATTGTTGTCCTGGAAGGATGCCGCCTCCGGCCCCTCTGCACGTCGTGATCCACAGAAATTATGGGGCCATCGGTTTGTTAACGTTACGAAACGACCGGCTATGATTACGACATCGATTTCGATTTTTCGCCTGACCATTTCGAACACTCGGTTTCTCCATTTTTGCCAAAACTTTCGTGAACTTGTTCGTGTGGATGAACAAATTTTCTGTGTCAATTTTCTCCGATTTTGAATTAGGGTGGTATGATTTTGCACGTATGTGTGAACAAAGTAATCGACGAAGCAATTTTGCTTGCTTGCGAGCTTCCAAAATAATGAATTTCGTAATTTTTTAAGTGGAACTGCGATACGAATGTTCGAAAACGAAGAATATTTCGATTTTTAAAATTGTAAATATTATTCTTCGCCGGGAATAATATGATGGTATCTCTCGATTTGTTTATTTTTTCTTAATATCGTCAAATTCTGCATTTAATTACTTCATTTTTCGTTGTCCCTTTTTTATTTCGCGCATTCCACGCACAGAGATAGAGAAATTTGTTAAACGACCGGCGGTTGCGACCGCCAGCTGTGGAATTTATTATTATACTTACGTCCCGGTTCGCCAACGTGATGTTATCTCGGTCATTTTCCTTCCGCGCGCTTTATCATTATCGTTCCAAGAACTGTCATTTTCTGCGAAAATGTGGGAGGAAGGACGGAGTTCAGCCTAGAAAAGCATTTTTTTCCCCTGGAAGCGCATCGAGGCCGATTGGTGGTGTGTCAGATAAGAAAAAGATACGTCCTTCGGATAAGAATCTAAGCAAAGTGTTCACCGGAAATTAGAAGCATTTTCAAAGAGATGGAAATCGTGCTGTTTAGCGTGGAACAACCTCGATTTCCTCTCGACTCGTCTCTTTCTTTCAGCCAAAATAACAATGTATTTAGCAAAAACGCTTAGTTAGATCAAACTAACGTCCAAATAAATAAAAATTCTTCGTATGAATTTAATCAATTACGACAAACGTATATTCGTCAATTACACTTTATGACGAAAATGCTGTGAAAAATTAAGCATTTAAGAGCTTTTAATGGGAACTTGTAAGAAATGTTCCGCTTTACCCCTGACAGTAGGCAACGCATCATACCGACTAGCATACTTGGATCAGCGTTAAGTATGTATTTCTGGCGCATGAGGCTACAACCGCATCGCGTTTCGTTGCCGCCTGATGGTATTGCACTGTAAATTACACAGAAAGACTTTAACAAACATTTAAAATTATCAATAATATTCTAAAATCATGGAAATAGAACACTTGCACCCAGCAATTAACACGAACACCTTTCTGATTAAATGTCAACTTGGCATTCAATCGACGTGGTTGAATTTCGATCGAATGCAAGGTGAAACGTGCACGGAGTTATGCAAATTCTCGCGAGATTGCGAGTAAAATATAAATCCATCCTTAAATCGAACAGCACGCTTCATAGTTGTTCGTCACGGAATTCGGATTTATCGAGTCCCGTGCTAGGAATCGCTGCCTCGTTTCCGAGCAAATTGCATTCGAATCCTATCGCAGCGCGTACATAGAATCGCTTTGAGATGCTTATTGCCGGTAGCTTTGAAGCGCGTGTAAAGAGTGTACGACTGAAATCAGACTGGGAATTATTGCGTTGCCGACAAAAGTATTGCTGCGTTTCATCTTCGAGGGAAAACGTGATATCTGTTTCTTACCGATATATTATTCAGATTTTTGTCGTTGATATACAGAAACGTAATCTGCAAAGAAATCTGCATTACAGCCACGGTGTATTTCGTAACGTTTGCTTAATGCTGCACGATACACTTAACGCATTGCATAAACGAAAGAATAAAAAGATGTGGTACATACTCCGGTTTGTTCATTCAGACTCTTTAACTTCGTCGACCGAGTAATCAGCGAACGCTTTCCTTAATGTTATTCGAACACTTTATCCTGTCAATTGATGACATTAGAATGACGAGCAGGCAGAGATCAAATTTGCAAAAATGGATTTTTCGCTGTTTATCAGTCTTTCACTTTTTTTTTTTTTTGTTAAATGTTGCAAAAATCTGACGAATTTGTGTATTTGTCTCATCGCTAAATATACATACTACAAGTGTTTCTATATATCGCTCGATTTTCTACTTGTTTCGTGAAGCTAGTTGTGCCTCATTTTCATTTTCATGTCTTCAGTTTCCTTCAATGTAGCTTAGGCCTGTATTACGTCTATCTAAAAAAGCAGCAGATCTATTAGGCGTAGAAGTGAATTCTTCCTGACTTTTACCTGCAATCAAAGTTTCATTTAAAAAGACTGAAAACAGATCGATCATCGAAATAATTTCCATTACAATTGACGCTCATCTGCCATTTTTCTTGCAGCTCGCGAATACCATCGTGGCAGAAACTCGATGGTTTTGAACAAATTCCGCGAAAATCTAGTTAGAAAGAATTCATTTCTACACCTATTTGTTTTTTTAATATACCTTTTATTGCTGCTAAATTTGAATATATAAATTAGAATATATAACCTACATTTTGATCGTACATAGTCTCTGAAGCTAAATCAACATTCCAGCCGTTGAATTTCACGATTCTCAAGATGTTCAAAAAATCAAACTTCACTCTATTCGTTACTCGAATAGCTCGTTCCTAAGTGAAACTCAATGGCCCACGAATTGTCGAATTTCTACACCTAATAACCGCATTTCAACGAAATCGCCCAACCTAATATCCTCGAAGAGTAAACGTTAACCAGCAAAAGTGTGCATTATTCGCGTCAAACAAGACAAGTGTGCTCGCTGAACGACAAAACCCCCTCTGTCCTATCAGCAGCGTTCTCCCTCGATTTAATTATATCCCGGCGAAGTTAGACTCCCCGATATCTCTGCAATCACGTAATCAATCGCGGCCTCGTTAAACGGGCGAACCTCTCTTACGGCATTCACTTAGCAACAACCGGCCATTCAATGAAGCGTTACTTTCCAGCGCTTTCGCAAACGCAACGGCGGATCGACGTTCATGCACTATCATTAGACCCGAACCAGCTCTCCTAATCGCTTCCCCAATCGATTATATACCCCGATCGCGTACGTACGGTCTGATCAACTTTTTCCATTCTCTCTCCCTCTTTCTCCCTCTTTCTCTCTTCTTTTATACACGCCATACGCAGGCGACTTTCATTCATAACCCGCTCACGGAAGCTTAGTTGATCGAGAAACGTTCGTTTCCTGGGACTGGTTTCGCGTTTCCGCGTTTCGATCGCCTCTGCTTCCGTTCGAGGAACGGGCGCAGCTTGCGTCCCGCAAAAGGGGATGCAGATGCACACGGGTTTGTCGCTGTGACGTGCAGATGCACGCGGCATTTATGGGTCGCATAAAAAGACACCGTCAGCGAACTGCTCGTAAAACCCTTCTGCCTCGTCTCTGCTCGCCTCGTATGTCATCCAGTACGGGTGCACCGGAGGTTATCTGCCGGTATTTATCTGTGTTAATTGGGAGAACGCGGGGTAAGCTGAGAGGAAACGCCTGGGATTATTTTCCACACGTGTTCTCTGGGCGATTTTTGTTTTACCTAGGTGAGGGATCGGGCTGATTGTTGATTTGAACGTTTCGTCAATGTGAGGGAAATTTAATCTTTCAATACGTGTTTTACCATATTTTACAGCTCGCAAATTTTTGAAATGGATCGTTAGACAATTCGTCCATTTTATTAATCTACTTTTTAATTGAAATTTTTCGGTAACACTCATCCATTTGCATACATTTTAAGCGAATATTTGTGCCAGTTCGTGACAAAAATCTAAACGAATTTGCATCCGTTTACATTACAACAATGTGGGCAAATCTTTGCAAAATAAACCGAAGGAAACAGTCTAATATCTCCAAATGAAAAAAACATTATTTCCCCTTTAGTCAAAGATGTGATAATATTTTTAAGAAAAGTTACCAAGCAATTTAAATCTTTCACTTCTTCTCTAGAAATAGAGTTAAAAAATATTTTCAATAAAGGACCTTCCCCAGTTTTCAATCACATCGCCACAAATTTTACACCCGGTCATCGATTTCTCATAAACCGAACGCAAGTTTGAAAGAACCTCTCCACAGTCGAACCGCCACTAAAATCCTTCGTTTCTCTCTCTGTTTCAGGTAAGCGCCACGCGATTGTAAAACACCTTAGCGTACCGTGGTAGCAAGTGAAACACTAAATCCCGGCGTAAGTACGTTCTACGTTTTAAGACTCATCCAATCACCATAAAATAGTGTCCAAGGGCGCGTCGTTACCAAGAAGGGTGGGGAGGATGTACAATTTGCATTTTCATGGGCCTACGTACGTGCGGGTTATCCACCTTCAAGGTGGACTGCATTTCGACCCGGTCTCTTCGCGATGAGGATCGCGAAAAATGCGACGTGTGCCCTCGCGAGCGCAGGTGCGCTTTTATCTCGCGCGCCACGTGAAATCTCGCGAGTCTCCTGTACCGTGTCGAAACGCTGTCTGCGTATTTTCTTCCTCTTCTAGCGAATGTTTCGCAGCGAATCCGGTGAAAGTCGGCAAATCCCGCGAGGAATAGCTAAAAGTAGCGTAACTAATTCGACGAAACGGTAATTGAAACGCCGTGTAAAAGGTGAATCTCACGTTGACGTTAAGAAGACGAACTAGCTCTTGCCGTAGAGAAAGGATATGCGTGTTGTCTCGAAGGACGTGTGTAACTTTGTGTCTCATTGTTGCGATTACTTTTACAGAGATGAATTTCACTCGAAACACTCGTATCGCTGTTTGAAAATCGGACACGTTTATAAGATCGCGCTCCGAATAGCATCGGCACGATTTACGATCGATCTCTGGATCACGCTGCAGGGTTTGCAGCTCGAGGTGTAATTATCAGAGCCATACATTGTGTTTAATACTATCGCGAATCTCGTCCGGCGAACACGCGATAACTGTAATCACGAACTTTCGAGAAAATCAAATTCTCTTTTATAGTTCTCGATCAAGGGTGTAATCGCGCGGTCTCTCCGCTTCTTTCTTCGTTTCTTTGCGCGGTGATTTTTCAACGCTGACACGTACATCATCGGGAATCGTTTTGCGTCACGTTCGATGATCACGTACACGCGATCCCGCGGTCGTGTCAGAATTAGTTGGTCAATTTCTGAGACGCGATGATTGCGGTGCAACGATCCGTTCCGAGCCGCGGCTCGCTCGCCCGTTACAAGGAAGAAATTAATAATTTCACTTAATCCCTCGTGATTAATGTTGCATCGCGGGCTTCCGACTGTCCACTAGCTCGGTAAACGTGATCTACTGCACGCTTCAAAGTTCAACGCAGTTGCTTCGAACCTCCTCCGGCTGTACAACTCGTTCAATTGCTGAGAAATTTCTTTCAGCGCAAGGAAATTCGTAGCGAAGTAATTCTCTCGTTAATTTTCCAGAGGTGGACATATTCTTTCACATTTTACAGGCAGAGCCCAATCTTTCGTGTCAAAATTTCATAGTTCTTCACACTTTCGAGCCTAATTTTATTACTCTTTCGATGGAATTTCTGTACAGTGTATTGGAGTTTATGTCAATGTCTAACAGTCCGAAGGTATTTTGAAAATTTCTTCGAGCGAAAGTGAAAATTCATCTCGAAGAAGTACAGGAGCGAAATTTCTCTTGGGTCAAAAATCACCCAGAGCTACTTCAAGCTGAAAGAATTGATTTACTAAATTATAAAAATTTCATAATTTTTCAAGGGGACAAGCGGAGAATAATGATTTAACATTCCCCGGATGAAAGAACTTCGCTTTATCTCACGCACGGTAAATTTTCATCAAGATATCGTCGCTATATTTTACACGGAAATTCCTCTCTGTCGCGATAAGTCGCGAATAACTCTTAATCTACTCGCGTCCCCATAAATTTTTCCATCGCGAACGGGGATCGTGTAATTTAAAGAATGCGATTAAGCCTCGATTAACGGGGATCCTTACGTTCCTTTATCCGCTCGAGCGCGTTTAACGTAATAGTAGGTGTATCCGAGTGGATAGGAGAAGGGTGCAGCAGCGACTTCGCGAAGAGAGTGTCTAAGGTATGCGCGAATTGATAAGAGAGGAATTCCATCGGGTTAAATTTGGCGCCTGGTGGCCGCGTTTCTGCGTTATCGTTTGCGCGCGCGTCGTAATCCAAACACTCGTTAAAATCTCTGGTTGCGCAGGAGGTTACGGGTACAGCAGATACGCTTTACAACCACTTCGACCTTCTCTCCGCGAGAGAGTCGGCAATAAAAGACAGGCCGAGTCCGTAATGAAAAAAAAAGAAAAGGAGAAAAAGGAGGTGCATTCTTTCGTTATCTGTTCAGATGCACAACGGTGGAACGTCGCGGACGCGATTACAGTTGGAGTAATGTTTAGACTCACCGCGCGAAAATGGTTTCTTCGATCGAACGAAACTCGATTTAATTGATGAAACGAACGAACGGAATGGAAGCAGTACTATTTATTACGTTGAAATAATCTTACGCAATTAGAGGTTTTTTTTCGTATTTGATATAACAGCACTTTTATTGATATACAGTTAGCGTGTAATAAATTACAGGTTGCAAATTGAAGAATCAAGCTGATGATTGATTGATTAAAATGAGGGGAGTAATGAGGCAGGTTCTAATAGCTTCTTTTCGATTGTATGCCCTCTGATTGTGCATTAGTGTTCTTTCCGATGATTGATGACTACGCTTACCTTTCGAATAATTGGCAAGTAATTTTGCTCGAATCGCCTGCAAATTGTAATTACGTGCAGTTCTAATGCAATTTACAAATTGCTTTAATTATCTCAAATCTGACTTGAAGCATTCTCGATGATTGGTAAAAATGTAACAATAGTTCTTCACTTACGATACGATCTTTATCATTTTCTTCGTGTTATAAATCCTCTGCGTTCCATTTTAAACCCCTTCACGTGTGATTTCTTTTCCTGACTATCCACCTAAATGTCACCTATTTACCGTTTTAGTACTACATTAACCCTAGAGCGGTCTTCGGGTCTTTTTTGACCCGCCGCCTTTTTATATTTTTAGTCATTTTTGCTGTTATCAAGTTTACGTTCCTTGACGTTATTTCAAACGTTTATCGTCTAGGTTCATATGTCGCGTTGGAAACGGAAATTATTGCACATAAGGTCTTAGGTCCTTTTTCACCCAAGAGTACAGTCAAAACGAAGACCGCTCTAGGGTTAAGTAAGAACAGCTGATGCATTATAGGTTAATTAAATTTGGCAATCTTCAGTTTTACAAATTAAATCGGAAAGTCCGTGACTCGAGTCCGACTCGTTATTATACGGCAAAAGGTTAATTATTATAAAATATCTTATCTGTTCGATCGATATTAAAGAGAAACCGTGTAGGAGACATTTTTACCATAAATCTGACATAAAGCAGCGAAGAAAGTAAAAGTATGAGAATTTATAGTAGAATTCCACGCTGGCTGAATCCACCGATATATTTTACCACACACACGCGCGATTTCGAATTGCGACGATAGCGGCTCATTAATTTTACGATGATCCCACGACTCCCACGATTCGATGCTAAGAAAACTGATAGTGATCTGCGCGTCTAACCTTACACAGAGGGGCGGGAATTATTCATTCTATTAAGAATCATTGAAATCCACGACTACCGAGGCGGGTTTACGCGCGGAAGAAGAACGACACGTCGTAAAGGCCAGCCGGGAAATAAACGAAATACTGGAGGAAGAAGGAAAGGGGACGGCCGTCGTTCGGGTTAATCGTGGTTTTCGTAGCCGCGAAGTGGCAATCGCTCGTAAAGCTTCGCGGAGGCTGAAGGCGCGAAAAGTCACTGCTATTAGCGGCGCATCAATTCGGCCTGCATTATATTTAGCCATTTTCTGAACGTGCGCGAGCTCGCAATTCAGAAATAACGCACCTTGCGATATATCAAATTCTTTTGGACATTTTCACGCGAGAAACATGCGGCTCTTTGTGTAATTTTCAAGGAGACGGCGAGAATATCGAAATTTCGAACAGAATAATTTGTGGAAATAAAGAGAAAGGAGAAAAGTGGGACAACAGAAGAGTGTTCCATGTTTTGCTCGTTCAACTGTGGAAGGTTTTAGCAATCTGATGTTTCTGCATTTTAAGCGCGCACCTTTTAGCACTTCAGATTTCTGGCTAATTTGCGGAGAATGAACGGCCTCGTAGCCAAACCCTCTTAGGGTTCTTTTAACGTTTATCTAGGAATCTAAGGGATCGAAAAGGGTTTGTCACTTTTACGGATCTACGAGATGATCTTAGTAAAAATGATGGAGAAGATAAAACGAAGCGAATGTTTCTAACTCTCCCTTAGATAATATTGTATTTTCAGAATATACAACATCACATCCACGTCTTCGTTGATCTCGAAAAACAGTTTCTATTTTTATGCAGATGAAAGCACAAACCTCGCGATACGTCGTATTTGCTTAGTTAGAGATCTGTAAGACGATCTCAACAGAAATGGTAAAAAAGTTAAAAGAAGTAAAACTTTCTAACTCTCCCTTAGATAATACTGTATTCTCAGAATACACAGTATCCTATCTGCACCTTCGTTAATCTCCCAAATATGAATTATCCTCAAGAAAATTTCTATTACACACACCTCGCGATGCATCGAATCTTCTCAGAATCCTCATTCCCCAAGCATTCGAACGTCATCAACCGCCTCAATACCCTCGCAACGGATGCATACCAATCGACCATAACTAGACGTACGCGAAGAAGCAAGCAAAAACGAATAAACCTCTCCGGATCGACAGACAAAAAGCAAACAAGCGAAATCTGCTCGTCCCGCAGTTTGCACGTACTAATACCGAGAAAAGGAGCACATTAAGCGGGAGCCGCGCGTTGTGATTTCGAGGCATAAAGTCGGCGGTGATAGCGGCGCATCAATTTTGCAGGATGATCCGGCAAGCAAGCACACCTGCAGTTGCCTCGGAATGCACCCAACGGACCGAACGTGGATATCTTTATCCACGATCACAGTCGCGTCTTAACAATTATTCATTCGTGCTTCCTCGCGTTTCGCCTCTCCACCCTCTTTGTCCCCTTTCTTTCCCGCCGCTTTTTTCCCCTACGCTGGGGTTACGAGTGGGGGCTGTGCAATCATAATTAGCGACGTTATTAGCGTCTCGTGCTTTCATTTCATCCGACCTCTCTCTCGCTCTCCCTTTCTACGTGGAGGGTTCATTCCTTGGTAAGGATAATTGCTCGACCTGCCTACCGGATCGCCCTCGCGCGTTTCTAGATACGAACAGCAGGAGAAAAAAAGGAGAAAAAAAATTCCACAGCGTTCGGAGATTGAAAGATGCCCGGGCTGAAAGACGGCGTTTGTGCAGCCTCGCTATCGCGGAATTACCGGCGGAATTAATGGACGGACCGAGGGTTTTGTTCGGAGCAGAACTGATGAGAAAGCATGCTGATGGAACGTCGTTAGGAATGAGATAATGCAGAATCGTTGCGGAATGTGGAAGGGTTCGTTGTCACGGGGATGGTTTCGAATTGTTCGGGATGCTTTGAGCGAATATCGGTGGTTAAGCGTCTGTTTGTCGTCCGCGTTGATAGCGAAATGTCTCGAGTAATTAACTGGGGTATTAGAAAAGTATGTGATTGATCGTGATACTTAAAAAAAAAAACAAATGGTTAGGATGTAAATTCTGACAAAATAGCGATTTAATTTTCTCTGAAAGGAGGAAAAATATGATAAATCATATTTTTTGTGTTTCAAAATGCTCTCAGCCAATCCCATATTATCGAAACTCTGTTTTTATTTGGTCTTTTTGTATCATCCTGTGGGACATTTCAAAAATATTGACACAGTCCAGTCATCTCCTCAGTCTTTTATAAACTTGTAATACTCATTCCTCTGTACACGAATTTTTCAAAAGCTAAGGTATCACAGTGCACCCTTTCAGCCATCAGATATCATAAAAGTCCCAAAATCGACGAAAATCTACCCGTCAAATTTCCCATCTCACTTCCTCGCTACTTAATCCACGTTCCTTCGATAAAACTAACAGTCACACCTTCCACCCAGAAATTAGCACGTTCTATTTTTAAAATTCCTCCTCCAGAAGTAGACTTTCCTCATTTCCATTTCCATCGTCGTTCCACGGTCGTTCCACGAACACAAAATCCGAGAAAAGTTGCGAACTCCGGTAACGAACACGCTAAACGCGTTCACGATCGCCGTCAATCTCCCGACCTGGACGCAGGCCCTGTGGGGATGATAAAAGCGAACGAGGACACGCGGCAGGCTTAGAAATTAAGGATAACGGCCACGGGTACATCCTTGCGCCGTAATGAACGAGATTACTCGGGGCTAGCGTTGCACCGGCACACGCTTCAACCTCCCCATACATAGACACGCGAGGTACGAGCAACCCCATAAACCCCATGGACGGGCACTAATGGCGCAATAAGCCTGGCTGAGGAGGACTGATCGCGCGTGCGACCGTTCTTCGTCCTCGTTCGCCGCCTCCTCGGCTCCTCCTCTTGCTCGTTGTTCCGTTCCCGGTTCGCTTCGTCATTTCGACGGGTGGAAAGAAGAAAGGAAAAAAAAAGAAACGACGTTCTGGGTGGAAATAAAAGGTGGAATCTCTCTGTTTAGAAGGTGAACAGCGAAATATCCTACCTTTACGGTTTACTGCCACTATAACGACGACTTTAGTGGACCGGTCACGCGTATACGCGCTGCCTGCCTATTAATGTCCCCGAATAGGAGACGTTTTGATCCCGCCTCGCTTGCTCTAGGCATGTGTTTCCGTCGCAAATGGAATAATTGGGATAGCTGCTGAATTTGATAAGCCGGGTCAGTTTCTGTCGTTTCCTTTCGAAAGAAACGGAATAAAGTTCTTTAAATGTCTGGAAAATTTTTGAGCGAATAAGTGTATTTCATGTTTTATTTTTGAAAATTCCAAAATTCCGAAAATTCGAAATTTGAAAATTCCGTTTTACCCAGAAATTTGTTTTTTTTTTTAGAGATCGAAATTACGCTTACGCAGAAAATGTCAATTTTTCAATAATAACCTACATTTATCCTCTCCAAGTAGATATTTTCTTATTCCGAACAATTTTCGTTAAAATTTTTCGTAAAAACGTTCTAGCTGAAATTTTCTTGAAAAAATCAAATTCGCAAAGGCTGAAACGGACCGTAATGAAGAGAAACGCGTACGTATTGAGTAACAGAAGATACACGACCCCGAAGAATTTATTATTACCACGAGGAAAGCCACACAATCGAAGCTTTCACACCAAAGAGTAGCAAACATTTTAACGAGCAAACACCAGCTAAGGTGATCGACCTCGCGGCTGTAACATTCTTCCCGAGGAAAATTCGCGGAGATATAGTTGTTGACTCACGACACGAATCCCGCGATTCTCGCGATGCCCGAATAATAAACTTTCCGCACAGTTTGATAATAAACCGTCTAATGGGACAGCGTGTTCGTGTCGTAAAAGCTAGGCGAAATATAGAAACAATTCGTTTCCGAAGCAGACTGTGCGTTTCCCATCGGTGATTTCCTTCTCTAGTTATCCGAGGGTCGGAAGTGAGCGGAATCGAGGAGAAGCTCAACAATGAGTCGTGGCGCGTTCTCTTACTCGCGCTGAATCGCCCGCAGCCAACCACGGGATTATTATAGACCCATAATTTCCAAGCTTCGTTAGAGATCCAGGGAGTGTGTTGCTCGCATTTAAACAGGACGCGCGTAGCTGTTTTACGATCGAAATATATTATGCAAATGCTGATCTGTGTTGGTGCGTGTGATTTGCCGCCGTGGCCACCACCGCGAATGCAAGCTCGTTTCGAGTGTTTCGCCGTGCAACGGAAATGTCCTTCCTTTATGACGGCCCGAGAAATCTCGGGACCCTTTCTATGACCGGCAATTAAAGTGCCTTCTGTCCACGGTAACTATTACGGTGAATTCTGGCCGACAGTCGCTGCAGAATCTTCGTTTTTCCTTTTTTACTTGCGGCATTCGAGGAAACACTGGGAATTGAGAAATGCAGAGGGAAATTGCGCGAACGAAATTTCCGTGGGTTGGTTTAGAAAATTAACGAAGATTCGATGTTTAACCCTTTTCAACCCAAATTTTTCAGTGATTATGAATGAATTTTCTCGATCGTTCTTGTCCCCGAAATATTGTATTTTATTTTGTTATTAAAGAAAGTACGAAATATGGAATATTCATAACGAGTCCGTACGACGTGCTTTACACAAAATTTTTGCATAATACTACCTCTCGGGTTTCCCGAGATTTCTGTAAATAGATGTTCGCGAGACGAAGAAGAAGAGAACGCGGTGCTAATTGCGCTTTAAAAACACTCGCGAGTAAGTCGGTGCCGGTAATGAAGTTTTACACGGTTTTACCGCTACGGGGAAATATGCAATATTGCATTGCACAAGATGGAAAAGACATAAAATTGAAAGTTTTATTAATCAGACCGCAAACGCGAAAAGTTCGCACCTTCGTCACTCCGGTGGACGTAGAAAGCCGCGACGCGACGTGGCCATCGATGATTCAGCGAGCAACTTTAATAGAAAATCTTTCCCCTTTTCCGCGATGCCGTTTTATAACCGATATTAACGTTTACTTTCTAATTTAAAACTCGTTTCGTGACTTGGATTTTTTCCAAACAGATTGTTCTCAAAATGATGCTGCTAAAGTGCGAAATTTCACACTCGACCAAATGGTACGAAATGACCGTAAAAATGTATAAAATTTCTTATTTATTTTTTCATAAATTAAACCAATTTCAAACGAAGACTATCAGGATTACTACAATTATCGAAGGTGGTCACACTTGGATTTCATTTCTCCCCGATTAATTTCTTAATTAATCGAACGGTCCGAAACGAACTTTATCGCGAAAAATGGCGTCAGAAATGGTAAAATTACCGCGAACCCCTCGTTCGAAGAGTCGTTATTTATAATGCGCTCGATTACCGGCGAAATCTTCGATCGAAGAAAGGGGTACTGGGAAGAAATCAGATTTTAGTTACACATATGTGTTGACTCAGCAATTTGAAGCGCATCGGGACAGGTGGAGATTTTCAAGCAGCTGGAGGAGCGCTGCAACTCCTCCTTGCCAATTAAGGATTAAGCAATCAAAGTACTTTACCGTGTCAGATGTTCGTTGCAATCTTCTCAAGGATACGGTGCAATCACGACCGATCAAAATAGAAACGCGCGTACGAAGGGCAGAAAGAGAATTTTCTCATTGTCCGCGCGATTGCAAAGATCGTAAGAAGTGAATGTCTCGGACGTCTCGTTGATTTTACTCGCGAAACTGACAACTTCATTCGTACCGTTCGGTGTGGAAATTAATTCGATGCCTTTTCTTACGAACTTCAATATTTCTTTGCCAAAAATCCAGCAAAATTCTAATTTTCAAAATAATCTTCATTTTTCCGTTCATTGTTTGGCTGACGAATTTTCTCGCTGAAAAAATATGGCAATTTCGAGTCGATAGTCTTCAAGACTGTAAAAAAATGGCACTGAATTATAAAACCTGGTTTGAACTGAATTAAACTAGAATTATCATCTCCAGCAGGATAATTTAAGAAGATTAAGAAACATTAGGCTTGGTAGATTCTGTCACATCCACCTTACTCTTACCATCTTCCATCAAATTTCTTATCCTTGTAATTGATTTACGGATAAAAACCGTTTGAAAATACAAAAGTAATTTAACAAAATAACTTTACGGTTACTGGAGCAAGGTGACACGGTTCACCATTCACAGCGACAAGATCTGTTCGACACAATTAACTTTTTCCTCCTCTGTGTAATCCCATTTCCCGCCCGAAATGCCACGCTCCAGCGGTCAATCTAAATCAATTTCTTCGAAGAATTCACACCGCCTCGAATCTCACCTCTTGCAACCCTAGCTTTTACCGCTATCCATAGCAAACACAGGCCGCAAGTATTTTACTATACTGTAAAATTCTCTACCGCAGCTCGTACAACGATCGCGGTCCAATGAATCCTGGCGTGTTGTTGAAGAGGGCAGGGCGGACCGCTGAAATTCCTGTCGTCGAAAAGCGAAAGCGTTCTCCCCGGGACTGGCGAACGGTGAAGTGTAAAGCGTCGTACCAGCCGGTTCGTTTATTTACGTTCGGTAATATACGATCGTCCATTATCCGTGCAACCGTCGGCCGCATCCGGAGATACCGTAATCCCATTTACAACACGCGGCCTTTGCCAATCTATACGGGCCGCGATAATGGCGCCATTTAAACAGAGCCGTACGTCTCGTTCCGGCCTGTTATTTCGACCTTATTCATCCACCGTCTTCCACGAACGTTTCAATCGCGAAATCCATACGGAGACAGCGATCGAGTCGTCGCGGATCAACGTTCCGCAGAGGTGATCGCGCATGGTGATTTGCCTGTGCTATACGGATCATCTGTTGGACGATCGGGTACTGATGGTGTATACTTCTGGTTCCTCTTGTGGTCTGTCTGAATCGATTCGAGAATTTTATAGGAGGATCGTTTAACGAATGGAGAGACGAAGTTTAGTTTTGACGTTTGAGGTAAATTTGTACAGAGTTTCGATTTGGGTATTTTTTCACGTAATTCTTTGCTGCGATTGTGCAGTCTGTGATACAGATTTTTATGGCAGCAGTAACGAATTCTTTGAGTTACTGTTCGAGTCAGTTTTGCACAGTGTTAATGTGAAATTTGACTCCAAAAAAGGGGAGTAAAATAAAAAAAATTGTGACGGAGCGAGATAAGGATTGTATGGTGTATGTGACAGAGAATCTTCCAGCCTAATTTATCCCAATTTCTTGATCTTTCAATTTTTTAAAATTACAGACACTCTTCGAGAACGTGAATTTTGATAAAATTTTACATACACCGAGAGACATTTCTTTTTAGCGAAATCACTCATTTGCATTTTCGTTTCCGAGTTATTCTAATTAATTTCTCACCCTCTTCTTCGATCGTAATATCTCGGTCCTTCGATCCGAATTTGCAGAATCTTCTTCGACACCGTGATGCACCGTGCTTTTCTCTGGTTCGAAAATGACTCAGGTACACGTTGCGATTGTTCGAAGCGCCAAGATTTTGTCACGCGTGCGTTGTATAATTACTATAGTCTCACGGTAACATTTGCACAGTTAGTTCGCGCGTGCGAGACGAGAAACATCTTATTTACAGGTTTTTACATGCGTACCTTTCTTAGATCCGCGATAAGATATCATCGGTACGAGATATATCGCTCAAGATCGTGTTACTTTTACTTTTCGCAACGCCGCTACGAACTGCTAATTAACACAGGGATATTTAACGCCGTTACGATACGATCTTTGCAAATTGAAAGAGTTCACGACTTTCAGCGAGAACGAGTAGCAGAAATTCCGATCTTTTAATTCGGTTTTACTTTCACGCTTATCGCCTCCCATCGAGCCTTCCTTTCCAAATTCACCTTGTATTACCATATCGGAGAAATCGCGATATCAGCTGTTCTTTTTTCTCTCTTTTCAATCTTCTTCCCCTTTACAGCCGCGAGAAATTAATTATTAATTCGTGAATAATAATCGGCACGCAGAGTTACCGCGAAGGTGTCGTCGGCGCGATTTAAAGGGACGATCGGTGACGACGGATTTCGTGGAAATAAGGCGACGCGAACCTCGGTGATAACGTTATTCGGATTACACGGTTGTAAAATGTTCTCGTCCGTGGGACGAGCGTAATTATAAGCGATCGAAACTGTATAGTGGGGAGGGGGCGATAAATCGAAGAAATTGAGCGTGGAACAGCTGTGTACCGTTTCGCGTAGGGGAAAATCGTACGCGTTCGCGATTCTACAAAGTCATAAACGATAGAAGTCGTAAAGTATCGGCGGTGCTTAGTATCACGTGTACGTTCATTAATTAATGCACAGGTTTAGCTATGTGGAACGGTGATTACGAATGATGGCGATTTAAACCGTAATAATTTACGGGGGTTCCAAGTCTGTGTGTTTTTTTTTTCTTTTTCTTTCTTTCGTTCTTTTTCTCTCTTTCGAAACCGGAAACGATACGAGTCCGCTATAAATAATCCTCTTACGTTTATTAATATCCCGAAATGATAATTCCCGTTGAATTTACTTTAAACGATCCGCCGCTACACGCTCTCGAGACCGTATTTATTGTAATCTTTGTTTCGGTATTTATTAGCCGTGTAATTTTGACACGTGTACACTACGCTGTATATATGTACGTGTTTTCCCCCCTGTGTGTTATTCCGTTCGGTTAGTTCGCTCCATAATTTCCACGGTGGACGTGGATTATCTTAATGATCGTATTAAAGAGTCGTTTTGCGTTCCCGCGTAGATACACACAGGTTAGAATAGGCTCGCAAGTGCGGAGAGAATTAATTACGGGAAATTTCTTTTTGGTATTTAGAACGTCGTAAGGTTTCGTGGGAAAAATGGAATTTTTTTTGGGGGAGGGGGGAGAAGGAGAAGCAAATAGTTTGTGGTCTTGACCGATTCTTTTTTGCGAGAACCAGCCTACTTCTTGGCGAATTTACGACGTAATTTTGCAGGAAATGCTAGTTGCTGTAAAAGATAAGAGTACTGGTACCCGGCCAGGCTAATTATAGTCCGGTTTCGATAATAAAACCAAATTTCTGTCACACCTCCGAACCTGGTGCCTCTTCGACGTCTGTTGCTGCTCGAATCTCCAAATTCGTATTTATCAATCACTGTACTCAGTATCAAATACTCAAATTCAAACATTCAATTGAAATTCACAGATTCAGATATTCAAATTTTAATTAAAAATTTTCGCATTCAAATATTCAAATTTTAATCGAAACTTTTCCAATTGAAATATTCAAATTTTAATTAAGAATTTTCCAATTTTGATGAAAGTTTTTCGAATTGAAATATTCAAATTTTACTTAAGAATTTTCGAATTTAAGTATTCCAATTTTAGTCAGAAATTCTCCAATTCATTTTTCAAATTTAAGGCGTGGAATTCGAATTTCCAAATCGTCATTCCAATCCTTCCAAAGAACCTATCTCTCACACACGCGTGCATAGAAGAAAGGCTGAAAACGCGTGCAACGCTGCTTCAGCACTTGCCGATCGGTTGCGTCGCGACGCAAACCCACAGTGCCTGTGCAACAATATTCCGCGTATCCCAGTGCGTTCATTATACGAATCGCGTTCACTCCGCGTGGTTCGTGGTTTGCTCGCGGGTTCCGTATGTTAATATTTCGCCAGTGAATTAGATACAAGCGTGTGCGCGAATAATTCCCGTGTATTTCATACGTGATTGCGCGTGTGCCTGCATGTAAAGGAATCGCGCGAACGTAGGCTTAATCGAGTTTGACGGACGGGGCGTGCCAGGAACCGATTATCGTACAGTGACACGTTATAGATTGTCGGCGAGCTGTTCTAGGGTAAAAGCTCCGGCTCGGAGAGCTTTTCTTTTCTTTTCTCTTCGTTTTTTTCTTCCTCGTACGTTCGCGCGTCGATGATGCGTGCTCGGCCAACGATGCTCTGGTTCGAAATAACGGTGATTATCAGAGCGACTTGCGCACGATAGCTGAGATGCGATTCTTCTTTCGAACGATGAAATCTTGAATTATTTCATGCAGATTGTTACGAATTCCATTTCTTTCCTACAGTTTCGTTTCTGTTATATCAGGCCTGTGCAAAAGTTTCCATCGCTTGCTAAATCGGTGAGACTAAAAGGCTGCTGCGACCTTTCGGTCTTTTTCGGCTCGTCACGTTTCCTTTGAGAACTTTGGTCGTTGTTAAAAAAATCTTACGAAATTGCTACTTGTACGTTTGTTTCTGTTCGTTTGATATTCGGGTCATTTTTGACCCAAAGACCTCAAGTGCCTAATTAAATTGAGGACCGTATTGCAGGATTAAATTTTCACAGTTAGTATTTATTCTGAATGTGAGAAAGGTGATATGCTATTCCTACGGTAACTAATTATGAACATAATAAAAAATAAATATACATTCTATTTTAACCTTCTGCGATATCCTTAAACTGTACATTTTTAACAGAGACCACAATTACGCCAAATTGCTCAGTAACTTTACCGTAATAACATTCACACTAACATCCAAGGTAGCTTTATCGTATTGCGGGATTTTGTCAAATACTTTTGCGTTTATTATAATAAAAAGTAACTCCACGCGACGCCGGTGCTGTTCACTTATAATCTGCTTCCTTTTTCTCACCGCTGCTCCGAATTCGTTCTCTACCGGCTCGATGCTTCTCGTTTTTTTTTTACACTCACACACCTCACGCTCTTCTTCCTCTTCCCCACGCACGCATCCACATACACACACTCACACACGCCGCGATCGGCTTGACAACCCATGTTGTCTAAACATAACAAACACGCCACGCACGATCGTCTTCCATTCGTTCTTCCTTTCCAGGCCATTCACACCGACTCTCAC
>NW_017100500.1:528407-528705 GCF_001263275.1 Habropoda laboriosa | reverse complement strand
TTATTCAAATGATTTGGCAAAGAACCAAATAATTTCCAGTTAAATTTCACAAATAGCACGGTGTTCCGCGCACCTTCGACAGGTATATCTCCTCACCGTTTTCATTTACCACGTATTTTCCCCCAAGGTACAGGTCGAGTAATGAGAAGCCCTGGGAGCATAGTCGTAGCATGCGTTCGACTTATCCTCCGGGTCGTTTCGATGCTTTATTACGGGCTATCGAGCTTCATTTATCATACGCCGAAGCTTTTCAGAGGCCGTCTGGAAGGACGACGGCCGGGGTATTCGGTCGCGGAAC
>NW_017100500.1:519096-528372 GCF_001263275.1 Habropoda laboriosa | reverse complement strand
TTATTCGCGCGCCTTCAATCTCGCGGAGTGGCGCAAAGAAGTCCTCTCTCTCTCTCTTTCTCTCTTTCTCTCGGCTGGGCGAGCAAGGGAACGCACAATGGACGCGTTGTTCCGTCCACACGCGCGAATCGACGGGCGAACGTGCGTGTGAACGAACGTGACGCGGTATCATGCGCGAAGAATTTGCCACCGTGTCTGCGTTCTCGAGTTATGTAAGTGGAGGGGCGTGTAAGAGGGTTCGATGCTAAAACTGCTCGTTAATTAATGCACGAGATTCGCAGCTGAAACGACCGTTCAATGAGAATTTTTGGTCCTCTTCTTTTTTGCGTCGACGAAAGTTTCCCAGGCCTCAGGTTGGCGCGCTTTAGCGCTGTGTGCTTTTGAAGGATTATCGAAATGGTCGGGGCGCACTTTGTCCAAAATTCAATGAAATTTGCGGTATTATTATTTAGCGTTAGTTATAATTTCCCTCCGAATATGAACAAATTAAATTATCAAAGTGAACCGATCAAATGCAAAATACTCAATTTTAAGTGTGGCGGGTACGTCGTTGCCAACAAACCCTTACCGAGCCGTGTTCTGTTCTTCCACGCGAACGTTCTCTTTTCCAACTATTAGAATTATGGTAATAAATTAAAAGATATTATTTTTATTTTGAATCTATTTTGCTATGCAATCAATCAAACAAAACATCGACAAGACGTATCAACGTCAGCCATACTAAACAGATGGTTACTATGTTATTTCTACATATATATTTATATTAATCTGTCTCGGTATGTTGATCATTTTTGCTTACAGACACATTTCTCCTTATAATCCAACACCAACTCCTTCAGATTTTAGTTTCCGTTCTTTTGTCTCTCCCCGGATTAAGACTTGCCTAAGAAGCGCACATGTGGCATCCAGGTTCGCACGAGGACGAACGAATTTTCCGTTTCCACCACTTTCTCCACTTCTATCTTTATCTATCGCTACTCTGGTCTCCCTGTCCTAACAATATAAAAACCCAGTACGTCTACATCTCCGGACACTTTGTTCCTTTACCGACCATCGCGACGTACCCGTCGAACCGCTGCCGCAGGGACAATTAACGAATCACACGACTGTATCTTCCGGGCAAATTGTACGCCGACCATAACACTTAGATCTTAATAAATTCAGGTGAAAACAGTGCAACGGCGTTCCTCACCCACCTCATAAGTATTCTGTGAAATTTAAATTACGAAATTCAGCGAAATTCAAAGTACTCAGGTTGAACTATTCAAATTGAATTTCTGAAATTCAGCCGATCAAATTTAAATATTCAAATCCGAATTGTGAAATAGAGCCAATGAAATTCGAAGCGGGTCAAATTTAAATATTCAATTTCGAATTATAAAATTGCTCGGTGGAGTACAATAGTGCAATGACGAGTGAACGAACTAAGATATGAAATGGAAACACATTTTCAACTCAGATAGCGTCGTATATGGTTAACGAGTACTCCAGGAATTTTTAATACATTGTTTTATTGCAGAATTTACCACGAAGGTGATAAATCTGTTTTGAAATTCATTAATATCGCAGTGATTAATTGCGAAATACGTTTTACGCCGTTTCTCCGGGAAAAAGCTGTGCAAGTTGATTTATTCGCCGAGATAAGGAATTTGACTAGTTGTCTTAATCAACGCTTTAAAACTACTCGTAGCTAATGAACGTTCAGGATGTAAGGTCTTAATTATCAGATACGTGTTTTGTCATGGGAGTATGATTGAAACGTATACGAGAATTACAATGATCGTAAATTCGCGTTGGCGATGAATAAAATTTCTTAATAGAGTAATACAAAAGAATCCTCTTAATTGCTTACCAAACTTTTACTTAAAGAGTGTTCTACTCTAAATTAAACGTGGTTACGAATACGCTATTCGTTGCTCTCGAGAAGCTTATCTAACATCGAACTTACGCAACATACGACGAAATAATATTTGAATCCTCTTAATTGCTTACCAAACTTTTACGTAAAGACTGTTCTACTCTAAATTGAACGTAGTTACGAATACGATATTCGTTGCTCTTGAGAAGCTTATCTAACATCGAACTTATGCAACATCGACGAAATAATATTTGCCTATATTTCCCGCTGGTCGAACCTATAAAAGACTAAACCAAACAATTGTTACGTCACAGTACATGAGGTTACATCGAAAATTGCTGTATATTTAATCATATCTTTCACAAATAACGAGGAAAACAACAATGTTATTAAAACATCCAGTAGAGCTCACAATTGTAAATTGAACGTACAATATTATAGTAATTATTACAATGTTACGTGTAATATTGTGTGTTATCGCGTCACAGCGTCGACGAGTATTTCCGCGACGATAGTATGACGCGGACTTCGAACTGGTTTCCTTTTAGTGGATTCCAGTGAAGTCTTTCGAAGTATGCAATTGGATAGTGGACTGTATGAATTTTTGATTGTATCAAACACAATATTGAACAACGATATAGGTTTATTATAACTAGTTTAACGAGATATGTACAATACTGATGTCTGTGTCGAATGTATATCGAAAGGTATGATGTGTTACGAAAATAATAATAATGACGTTTGAGTGTCTGTGCGTGTCAATTTATATATTCTGTGTGTGTTCTGATTTGCTGTCTAAATGTGTAGTGGAGGTGGTCGAGATGTGTCCATTGGTGTTCCAATATTCTGGTAGGGTGTCGAGAAGGTAGGGAGATTGTTGCTAAAAAATGTTTGTTATATTGCAGGGAATCCCTACTGTTTCCTGGTCGGTCGCTAAGTTGGCCGCTTCTGGTAGCCAGATGGGAGGGTTTTGGTAATTGTGCTGTTGGAAATTAA
Organism: Habropoda laboriosa; assembly: GCF_001263275.1. NCBI lineage: Eukaryota > Metazoa > Arthropoda > Insecta > Hymenoptera > Apidae > Habropoda > Habropoda laboriosa. The sequence goes on along the minus strand of NW_017100500.1, from coordinate 525,518 downwards.
ATTTGCAGGCCGTGTCGACTAATCCCTCGCCTTGCCTGCCTTGAAGTGTTTTATGACCGAACATTGTGTGATCTAATGGGAAACTTTTCCGTATAAGTAGAATAAAATAAGAATATTTCAGTGCCTCTTGTCTCTTGCGTAATAAAAATTCTCCACGATCAAGAAACACTCCAGCTCCTAAATTTTACGCGAAAAAATGACTCGTCATTGGAGGTGTCGTGTCCTCAACACGAACCACGCGACCGATCACCCCCACCGTTGACTTGCATCGCTTCTATCTACCTGCCAATAAGGGTTCGCGAAAGAGGCCTTTTTTCTAGGAAAGGCGTTGATTGGCCCTTTTTCCGAATTAGCAGCTACAAAAACATGTATAAAGGTAGCTTTCGCAAGCCCGAAAACAGAATATGTACGGAGAGAATCAGAGCGTGTACGGAGTGTACATATTAAAAAAAAACCGAACAACGTAGTTTAACCTAAAACTAAACAACCAATAGGGAAACATCCATCGTGATATCTTCCAACCGAGAAATAAGATCACGGTAACAAACAGGAGGAATGTGAAATTGAGAAAAGTAAACGGGATGAACGATGGAAAAACCGTCGCTGTTGAGGGATGCTACCTTCGAATAACCAATTTTTACAGCTCGGACGTCTCGACAAGGATTTGAACGACGTAATAGAGTTCCAGCGAGGCGTGATTCGTGTAAAACGGCGATAAACGCGAGAAGAACTCGGATATAAATTGCCGGGAACAGGCACCGGGCAGAGATCGATTATGCGGAGTGCAAAACGACCGGGGGAGGAAATAAAGTCGCGATATTCGCGGTTCGTTAAAACGCATTTATAGTCCGGTGCCACGATTTCAGTGGAAATTTCATATAGTGCCCGATACCATCTGCGAAGTTATTTATGCAATGCTCTCGTGCATAAACCCGATTTCATAGCGGTGCCGCGGATACGCGGTGCCCGCGACGCTTTCCAGAACTTCGTAACGGTTCGAAACACCGCTCCAATTCGGCAGAGAACCGTAAATATCGCTGGCGATGCGTGAAGGAAAATAGGAACGGTGATGGAAGATCGAGAAGCTGGAGAACTATCGATTCGATCCTCTCTAATTGTCATCTTAAACGAAAGTGTACCCGCAGTGCAGACAAGAAGACACTTTCGAGACGAAAGGCGGTTCAGACAGCGATATTTCATTTACCAGGCGTGAAAATGAATTAAACGAGTTCAAATAAACTGAATTTCTTAAATGAGCGACAATTTTTATAAAGCCTGTGCACACGCCCTTCGTAGCGAAAAGGTTATACGATACTAAAAAGAAAATAACGTGAAACTAAAGGGAAAATTGATATTAATTTTTTCAAATTTCTTTGTTAAATCTAGTCTGTCTGTTTAGAAAAAATTATTCACCATGTGTGAAAATGAATTGGTAAATTAATCGTATTGAGAGGGTTAAGCGATAGTTGTCAGCTTGAAAAGAAAGTAACGTGAAGTTAAAGGGAAAATTGATCATTTTTTCAGTCTTTCTGTTGAGAAAACTGAGGAAGATTTTCGTTGGAAAATTCTACTAGCCGTATAAACGGACTTGGAGCGCTACTTGGTGCTCAAATATTTCTCTTTAACGCAGCGATTGTTAACGATTCTAAATATAGGGAACTGGTTCTTCGAGAGCGTTCGTCGAGCGTAATACTACAATTCTTATTAACCTGTCACTTCATAAATTATCCATTTATCGCGAGATCTACAGAATCTGTTATTTACAGGTGTTACCGATTTAACCATGAGAATTGCTCTCTGATTCACCTTACACAGGTGAGAAGAAAAAAAAATACCATTGTAGCGACTGTACATAGAAGAAAATCGATGTAGAGATGATTCACGAGCTCTCGTATCGTACCAACGCGTTTCTGTACAAATGATATCGAGAAATGTCGGATGTAACAATCCTCAAATTAAACGAAGTTATTCGGTGCAGCTCGACGAGTGAACTTTTCACGTAGCGAGCAGAAAGAGAGAGAGAGAGAGTTAACGATAATTACCCTTCAAAAAATTTGACGAGGGAATCGAGTTTGCCTGGTGGAGGTGAACAGTTTCCGTGCCGGATCGTGCGATTCGTTAACTGAGAAATTCTTATTAACCTGTCACCTTATAAATTATACATTTATCGGCGAGGCGAGAGAACCCGTGGAATGTGTTATATAGTAGTTCGCTTCGGCTCGTTACATTTTTAATTGCACCGTCGTCGCCTCGGCCATAGAGAAGCAATTTCGCGGAATCGTGAGAAAGGGAGAGGGGAACGGATAGACGTCGTGTTTATTCATTGTTTTCGCGTTAACGACCAAACTCATTGCACCGTCGTCGCCTCGGCCATAGAGAAGCAATTTCGCGGAATCGTGAGAAAGGGAGAGGGAAACGGATAGACGTCGTGTTTATTCATTGTTTTCGCGTTAACGACCAAACTTTTGACGTACGACACGCGGGATAGATAAAGCCTTGTAATAGAAATATGGCTGGTTGGATCGTTAACATACCGAAGCGGTGCATGTGTGTGTATGCGGTAACCGCTGATTAAGATGCTTTTGTTTTTATTCGTAGGCGGCCAAAAATGCTGACAAGCAATGATTCACTAGAACGGAACGCGAACGATGCAATAATTCACCGTCGTAAATTAGATAACGTTTCTGTTCTAGACACAGAGAGGGCTCGTTTACACGACACGAGTAATAACAAAGAAATATGATCGTTAATTGATTCGACTCCATCTATTTCCCTCGTTCCTCCTGCAGAAACGAAGATTTCTTTTCGCGTTTGCATCGGTATTGGGGAGCGCAGGTGGAAAAGTTTCGTATTTCCATGGAAATTTCTATGGATTGGTGGACGAGTGTTACGTTTCCTTTACGTTATTTCTTTAAACAGTGGCGTTGTTATGGGAGGAAATGGTATTTCATACCCGTGCACGTTTTTAATGGCTAGGTTGGAAATGTATCTACCGGACCGTGATATTTTTCTTCGGTTTTCGTAGCGGAAAACGAGGGGAATTATTCCGATGTTATTTCTGCAAAATCTGATATTACTTTCTGATATCGAATATCGTCGTTCGTTTGTGTCTGTTTCAAAATGAATTTTAGCGTTGATTGCAAACGGTCGGTTTTTTAGGGGAACTGTAATTTCGTTTCATCGATTCGCGCAAATTTTAGAGGTAGCTTTCGTTTATGTGAAATTGGAATTTTGTACGTTTCGAAGTAGTACGAAGTAAGAATAGCGCACCGCTGAGAAAAATTGTACAATTGAAATATAATAGATGCATTTGAGTTGCATGAAATGGTAAATGTACACTTTTCTAGTCAATTTTCACCAAGACTAAAAATTGATTCCCATTTGATACTAAAATTCCAATTTTCAAAGTAGCGCGAAGTAAGATTAGCATACTTCCGAAATACGATATTAAGTGTAGAAAAGAATTCTTTCCGACTGGATTCACGCGTTTCTGTCACGAAAATGTCATCAACAATAATGGAAATAATTTCGATAATTAATAAAACATCGATTGCACCCAAAACTCCTTAAAAATTCATTTCCACACCTAACGCAATTACACTAGAAAATTTACTGAAAATAAATCCACCGACACAAACATCGGCAGACTTGCAGAAGCAAAGGAAGAAAGATTAGTTTCGCGATAAAGCAATACTCGTTACGTTCGCGTGAAACCAATTCAATCTTCCCGTTGTAGATCGCTAGCCCGGCAGAAAACAACGTTAATCTCAATATAGTATCGAGACAATTAAAGTCGCGCTCGACTCGGACGGAGGGTGAGGGAGCACCCTTCAGGCGGTGCACAGTCTCGAAAGGGAGCGAAAAGCTCTTGTGCGAAAGACGAGAGAGAGAAGACGGGAACAAAAGGCGGACCCGCTTCTTTTCCATCAAAGTCCAATTACCACGATAGAACGGGAAGGGTCCGTTAAATCTCGTTCTCCAGCAGCCGGTGCACCCCTTTTTCACTCTCCCCTCGTGACGGCAAGCGCAAGTCAGTGGCTCGGATTGATCCCTGGACCCAGGAGACGTATTCTCTCGCCAACCCGAATAACCATCGGTGCCTGTCAGCTCGCGGAACGTTTACGCGTGTCGACTTTGCCATTTTTCCGATATTCTATTAACCGGCCGAGATGTTTCCGTCGATGACGGTTCGGTTATCGCGGGGGCGGACTGGTAAGCGAGAACGATTGTTGCGCTAAGTGGTGTTTCTTGCGCGGAATTAATTTCTCTCTCTATCACCTCTCGGCTTGGAAGATTCGTTGTTCAACGATGTACAGTGACTGGGCGGGTTTATTGTTCGAGGAGATACAATGTGGCCGATCGGTTCGAGATGTCGACGGACGAAGAATGTTGAATATTGAGATTCGACGCGTGATACGGGGTGCACCTTTTGCTCCTGGGTACGAGATGGGTGATAGGGGAATGTCGGGGTTTTTAATCGTTCGAAAATTGATCGCTCCGGTGATTAGCTGAATTTTGAAGAAAGGTTGCACTTTTTTGGGGTTTGTTTGGTTGGTGAAGCAAAAAATTTACCGATAATATAGTAGCACGATGATAATAAATTTAGATAAATGGATACGTAACTTCCAAGTCACGCGGCGTTACAAAGGATCAAAGTTCACGCAATTTTTGTTAAGTTACCAAGGGTTAGGCACTAATCAAGACAAACGTGACATTTAACATTGCACAAGGTAATAGTTTAACGACTTTAAAGGAAGTGTTATGCTTCGCAGAATAATTGCAGCAGATGTGCAGCTACAAATTAATTTTTAAAATATAAAAACTTTCAGTACACGGTCCTTCGTGCCTACAAAACTCTGTAGCAACGACACAAGAATAGAATACATTCCACGTACAAGATAAATGTACTCTCTCTTCTAATTTGTCCGGAATGTGTTACTCAACACGTCTCCACGCCTCGGCTCCATAAAAACAGTTTACAAGAAAAGTATCACTGTTCATCGGAGATCGTATAACGCTCTTTAATTAGTAGCTTCGCAATCAAAGGCGGTAAAACTAAATCAAACGGACAGATTGAAGGCGCGTAACCGGCCAATTCCAAGAAATACCTGAACGAAACCCACCTATCTCTTCCCACGGCTCATCGATCCTTCTCGATCCAGACACGTATATACACATACATACATACACACCTTCGCTCGAATTAGAAGAGACGCCCATATACCGTTCGTCCCAGAAAACCTCGCGTCCCGTTCGTTCTCGATCCTCGAACGACAACGCGAGGAAGCTGTTGCCGCTGATCATCGTGGATCGTACACTCCACGACAATATAATTTCGTAATTGGGTCGCCGGACAGATTATCTTTGGTCGTGGCTCGTTGGTTAATCGGTGACAAACGAGCTCGGCGAAGTTGGCTGGCTGTGATGCACCGTGTGTAAGAGACAGGTGGGTCTCTATTAGCGTGCTCGCGCTTCGGATCACGTGAAATCTCAACCCGATCTCACCTCTTCTTCTTTCGCTTCTCCCGTCTGCGTAGCCGCTAGCCTCTCTACCGCTCTCCGCCACGATTACCATAATCACGTGGATTATATATTTAAGCTAATTGCACGTGTTGTTCGTACGGCCGCGAACCAAGGAGAGCGCCGAACCGCCCTCGATCGGCCACGCTTCTCTCGCATTAATTCGATCGGGGGCCGTGCCGACGGAAAAAGTCATCGACCGGCCGGAATGCCGCTGATACCTTGCTGCCACGCGTTTATCCTCCGCGAAAGGGGGGGCAGCGCGGGGCCGCGTCTTTATGGCATAATTAAATAAAGCCCGGACGGGCTTGCAGGCGAGTACACCGATTCCGAGAATCTCCGCGGTTATGGAGATTCACCTCGAGATCTCGAGAGACTCTCGCGCCCGCGTCGAACGACCGCGCGAGGAACTCGTTCGAATCGGTGGTTGTTGCCGCAAGGGAGGATTCAGTTTGATCTTTTACAGCTTCAACGGAACTGTTGATTTTATCGGTTGATCTAGGAACTTTCTTCATTGCGGTGATTGGAAGGAATGTTTGTATTTGGTGTAATTAGTTTTTCTTTTCATAAATTAGAGATGTAGTTTAAAAAGTGTCGAAGTCTCGGTTTAGCATCTGTTACAGATAAGGAAAATAATTTCGATCTTAACGACCGTGAATATTTGGGTCCTCGAAAGTGTGGTAATGAAAAATTTCAAGAATTTAGCACGAGCAATCAAGAATAAGTCAAAAACAGAAAAGAATAAATGCTGAATTTAGCAAAGAGATTGTGAAGTTACCTGTATAGTATTGAAAGCTAAACAAAATAATGAGCACAGACTGATACCAACTACAAGCAAGCAAAGGGTTAGCAGAATCTATTCCCGCCGCAATCTCAACGTTCGATTACGCTCAACTAACACT
>NW_017100500.1:514996-519031 GCF_001263275.1 Habropoda laboriosa | reverse complement strand
TCACTGCTAACTCCCACTTCGACTCGCGTGTGAAACAACCCATTAGCCCGTTGATTTACAATCTAATTAAAAATTATCCGCTCGATCTACGTGCCACCGAGTCTCGGACGACTCACCGCGCATAAAGCAACAACGATCCAACGTTAATCGTATTCGAAGGATTTTTCCAACACGGCGGAACGTTTCACCCGTGTGCACACGAATTCTCCGCTCCGTTTGCCGTGCAAATAATTCCACGTACGTTTTCCTTCTAACACAGTCTGTCAATAACCGGGCAGCAACAATGTGAAGGCTGTGCGAGAGGAAGTGATGCAAGTGCCACACACGATCGTACTTCTGTGTGCGGTTTATGCCTGTTCGAAGTGCACGCGCAGAGCGCACAGACGTGTCTTTGATGAGTAGACCGATAGACGGCACGGGATTACGTTGCAATCGCCCCGGCCGGCTGCATTCCAGGCACCGGCAATGTGCCATTGACTCGTGGAAATTATTCAAATAAAATTGTGCAATTACCGGTGGCTGTGCGAGGCGCGTGCAACTGGGACGTAACCGGCGCTGCCGCCGCTGCTGCACGCCGGTTATGCATCGCGTGATACCAAGAGTTACTCTCCGCCCGGGCTGATAAGGCTGTGTACCGGCTCGCATAAATTCGGAAACCGGGGATCGTGGACTAAATTGCGCAACCGGCTCGTTCTCGTGGCACACGGTGGCACGCCCGTGGAAGGTAAGGAATTTCTGTGCCCAGAGGGAAACTAGCGATGAGACATGCGCCGATGCTTCCGCGAGGGTTGTTTCGACGTACTTTTTCATTTCACGCTTGAAAAAGACGATAATCGTATTTTGCTGAATTACTTTACAGCGTGGTACTGACATGCCGAGATCAGGGTGGATTGCTCGAGTATCTCCGGAATCGTGTAATAACGGAGAAAATTGTCGAATAGATGTTGTATCATTGAGTTGATCGATCGTTCACATGGTAATTAGACCCTCCTCTTCGGTGTAACGTTCCTGACATTTCGACGAGTCTCTTCCCGGTTCGTTTGAATCACACGAGCATCGTAATCATTGAAATTCATTCCGACGAGTATAGTTCGATCGTGTCGCGATCTCGAAGATGAAACGGAAAATCGAACGATCGACGATTCGTGTGAAACGATGGATTCGCGAAGGATATACGGAAACGTGCGAGCAATGAAATATTTACACGTGTTTTAATAGCCGTTTAAGAGCACGTGAGGAGATTTCTTCAACAGTCTGGCTGGTCGTCTGCACGCCAATTAAACCCGCCGGTGATTTTTTGCAAATATTCCAATTACACGGTTTTTCGTCTGACGAGCGTGTAATTATGGGTATACTGTTTCGAGTAGAGAACGCAAATTCCATCTTGGTCGGGCTTCTTATAACGCTAAGTGATACTTGATTTCTACTTATTGCACCGGCAGGCCGGCTCCCGGGAGCGAGCCTGGCGCGAGTCCTTGGAGGCCTAGCTTCTCCGCCGAGAGAAGGAGAGATCTCAAGGATAAAATTGTCCGACGGTCGTGCGTGGGTACGATATACCTACATATATACCCTTTCGAAACGATAAATCAAAGGAAATCGTATATCATTCGTCGCGACGCGAACCAGTTCGAAAGTCGTCTCGCGGCGCGTAGAAAACGCGCCACCTTCGCGATATGCCTGTATGGAAAGTGTTCCTCAAATACGCGTGGAAAAGAGAGCTGCGTGATATTTTTTCACCGCTACATAATTTTCGATGTTAGCCTGGATTTTTGACTTCCTCAAAGTGGTAGGTTTCGACGATATTAAGCGACACACGACGGCGGGGGAAAAAAAAACATACGATCGGAATAGAAAGTCTGAGAGTTGGCTGCTTAAGTGATAAGTGCCCGATGGAAATGGATGTAAAATGAAGCGAATTGCTTGTAAATGAAATTTTATCGGCTTGATTTATTACGAGCCTTATGCTAATGACCGGTGGCGTGTGGTTTCGCACGGCTGATAAATGCAATTTAATTATTGTCCCTTGGAGCATAGCTGGGTAATCAGTAAAACAAAGTTTCTAAGTACGAAATTAAATGCGTATCAGGCGGTATGTTAAATACTTCCTGGAAACGTTTAGCCTTTACAAAATTCCGATAGATAGTACTTTCATTCACAGCTCCTTTACTTTTACTCCTAAACCGAGCTACACCACCCTCGTGTCACGAAACTACAACTCCAAGAAACCTTCGAGATGCCATCTCAAACCTCTCCAAACAAGAAAGGAACCTTGTACAAGACATTCTCATCCGATCTTCGAAAATGACAAAAAGAATTGTTAAATACTTCCAGGAGATGTTTAATCTTTACAAAATTCCTATAGATAGTACTTTCGTTCTACTCTTAAATCAAACCACACACCCTCGTGTCGCAACTCTAACGAACCTTCGAGATACCATCTCAAACCTCTCCAAACAAAAAAAGGAACCTCGTACAAAACATTCTCATCCAATCTTCGAAAATGACAAAAAAGAAATTGTTGTTGAATACTTCCACAAACAACCAAGCGTCACAAAGCTACAACTCTAACAAACCTTCGAGATACCGTCTCAAACTTCTCCAAACAACAAAGGAACATCGTATGAAACATTCTGATCCAATCTTTTCATCCCCTAATTTCTGACAAGCAGACTATAAATTCGAACAGAGCTACGTGGTTATGCGGGTACTCTGAGCCTCTTCATTCACACATGTTGGTCGTTTCACGACTGGTAGACGCGAATCGGGCTGCAACTCTGAATAGGACGAGCGAGGGAAATGTGTGTCACTGGTGTCTATGTCGGGTAACGGCATTTCGTCCCCACGTCTGACGCCGGGCCACTATAATAAATAGTAATATTCTATGCATCGCGATGCATCGCGTGGCGCATATGCGTCCTCATGCATAAATATCACCCGTACGTCCGCGTGACGTGTCCGTGGCGGACGCGGTCAAACCAGAAACGACGTGTGTTCGCCACGTGTTGCGCTTCTTCCACGCGTCCCTGTCCCTCTCGTGTTAGGGTGATCGTGGTGGTGGTGGTGGGACCCCACGGTTAGAGCATGGCCGCATGCACGTAAGTACCTTCTGTCCTGGTGACTTCGCACGTACGAACTTGCCCGGCCAATCAATGGGGAATCAGGAACACCGCGTGATGGTCGTTAGAGGAGCGCGCGATCCTACGAGACACGACCGTACACCGGGTAATTGAATTTCCGCTATTTCTGATCCCGTGGACCGGGGACGCTTCCACCGTGTAACTGTCGCCAGGACATTAATTCAGAGGTCGTGTCACTGGTAATTCTATTGTTTCAGACCTGACCACTCGTGGATATGTGCACCCTGAAATAGGAGTTTTTTTTCTGGGGGGAGTTTGTTGCTGTTCTGAGAGTAGCGTTATGTTCCAGTTCTGGTTTGGTTAGTGGAGCAGTGAAGGAAAATTGTTGGGAGTTGTGTTTTCGGGTAACTCGTTTGAAAGGATTTTACGAATTTTTGTTATTATTCGGTACGTCGATAGAATTGAAGTTCGATTAGTATGGTTTTAAAGTGAGCTGTTGGAAAGGAAACTTTAATTTTGAAATTTTTATTACATTCGGTATTTTTTCTTTTCTTTTTCTTTTTTCGTTAAAATTTTTTTCATCGAATTCAACCAACGTCAAATTCGCCGACTGAAAATTCATTTCGTCCTGTGCATGCCGTCCGCACGCAAATGAGCAGCGACCTTGCAATTCGAAGCGCAGCTTCAAAGCTTCGTTCGTTCTGCTGATGCACCATGGCTCACTTTCGAGTCGTGCATTTTTCGTTCCGTACTCTGTATCAAATAACAGGACACGTTCTCCGTTTCGAATTAGAAATTCTCTGTATTGTATCTTCGCGTAGGGAGCTCTTACCATATGAAAAAATGAGGCCCTTGTGTAAAATATTAGCGCACAGTGTATCACTGCCAAATCTTATCAAATAAGACAATCAATTGTTATCAGATTACGTTGTAATCAAACTTTAACGATTTCAATTTA
>NW_017100500.1:494029-513199 GCF_001263275.1 Habropoda laboriosa | reverse complement strand
GTTTGTAAATTTTGTAAATTTAAAAATTTGTGCTATTTTTGTGGAATGCAGTCCTCTGTAGATATTTTTCTTTGAAAATTTCGAATCAGTTTGCATAATTCGCATACATTTTGTATTCCACAACACTGATTTTTCTTCGTAAGGAGTGATTGACTCGGTAATTTCATTTCTCGACGAATTTCCTTTCCTGACATTTTTCACTCTCACGAGAGTTCTCTGAAGAGTACGAAACTGCTTCGTGTTTGCAAAGCAACTGTCCGAGAGCAATACGATTTTCTAACCATTCGAGAGAAAATCGCGGGAAATCAACTCTCAGAGAGTTGAGCGAAGCTCTCAGACAGTCACTCTCAGACACAGTGTCCACTCGCGAGAGATACTCTTGAGAGCAACTCGCGATAGTTTCACTCTCGAAAGGACACATAGCTTTGTTTTGCTCGATGTATATACAGCGACTCGCGTTTCTTATGTTTGACTTGCAAAAACCATCGCGAGCCTCACGCGATACTATAAGAAAAGTTGTTGTTAATTAGGCAGGCCAGGCTGACTGTTTTTCTAGGCAAGCTTCGCGTATACAGCGTATGTATAGAAATCGGGCAGGACGATACGTCCTCAGTCAGTGTTTACGAGGCTGCCGAACGAGTGCCTTGGCAAACGACGCTTATATCGCGCGACTTTAGTCTTGTAGAACCAGTGCTCCCTCGAACAACGTGGTTTAGATTATACGCGAATTTCGAATCGATTTAGATAATTAGCGTATTCGTTCGTGTGCACTAATTCCTCACAAATTGCGGTTGCATACGAGAAACAGTGGCGTCGAGTTCAAGCATACAACGAACAGCCGAGCTTGGGAGAAGAAAGAAACGACCGGTGTGTCTCTGCGAGCTGCATAATTACTGTTTCACGGTACATATTTATATGCATGAATAATATAATTAGATAATATGTGTGTGTATGTATGTACATACAAAATTTGGGAGGGCTTACACATTACTAATTAGATTAAATGTATCCCAAGTTTATTTTTGCTGTAATAAGGTGTGTTATAGTTGTGGAACAACAACAAATCAATTTCTTACTATTTTTTCCCCGAGAGTTATACATATTCTATCCTTTTCTGGGGAAACATTGGAAGAATACAAATGTACTTCAGTTTGTCGTGAAGGCTGGAGTGGTTCTTAATTACGCGATTTCCGTCTACGCGGACAGTCGGCGTCCCTAAAGGTACCTGTCCATCTGAGAGATTTTTTAAGATAGTGACTCTCGAGAGTACTCTCAAATAATGTTTCCAGCTCTTCGCCAGCACTCTCAATACTATGTACGCTAATAAATTTGACTCTCGAGAGCAGCTCGCGATAGTTTCTCTCTCAAATGGACGTATACCCTAACCCCCACATTGTTCCAGGAAATACTATATATCAATCGATTGTGCAGTCACATTTTATTTTTTTTTTTTTCAATCCAAATGTCCCTTTTAGTGTACGTTTGCGTTAAATGTATAATAATAACAATCCGATATCTAGAAAAGAAACAAAATGGGGAAGTATTTCAGTTCCACAGTTCCCTCGAATCGCATAATTCACTCTCGCCAGAGGTTTCCTCGTTCCCAGCAATTACAGCGAATAATCGCCAGGCTAAAATTTCCAGAAGAGCGTAATTTCCTCCGCGAAGTTCCACTCGAGCTAGGCTTACTTACACACCCGCGGGCAATATATCTCGGGGAGTATAGTACAACCGAGCCATTTTCCGCCTGTCCGAATCGATTTCTAAGTTGATGTATTTCTTCCTCTCTTTTACTTTTCACGCGATCTCCACGTGTCCGCTACCCCGGCGCGCAAAATTACCGGCTCGTGCTCGGATATTTACAGATTAATTCCTCTTCCCCGTTCCTCCGCATCGCCACCACCGCCGTCGCCGCGGTATATAACGCCGGCCGATAATTGGAATCGTGATGTATTACCCGGTGAAATTATTGTCGCGCTTGTCGCGGTCGTTTAGCAAAGTTGACAAGAGGCAACACGGGGTTAAGTGTTGTTGACTCCTCGGTTGTCCGTGGAAATTAATAGTCAGCCGATTCCCTACGCTGTGAACGAGTTGCGCCTGCTTTTACGATCGCTCGCTCGCGCGAGAAAACGTTTCGGCGATGCTGCCGCACGCGGCAGTAAACTGTCGCGTCGTGTTTTTGCGTGAAACGGCCACTCGAAACGCGCAACCCATGGGACTACTATTCCGCTTCGAGCACAAATTTCCACCGGGGTTCGATCTTCCCGATGTTAAATTATCTTTTGTGTCACGCGTTCGGAAGAAGGAAAACAGCGGGACGTTGAAAGTGTGCGCGTGTGTTTCTTAATATCGTGTTCAGATGAATGAAGGAACAGGACGTAAATTTCTGGGTTACGTTACGGTCCACCGAGCGGATGGACCATTATCTTCGACATGGCAGGATTATGACGGCATATTTAGCAAATTGTTGGCGTTAAACACTGGAGAATCATTTATAAAGGTGTGCTTCATCGCGTGAAATTTTACACCGCTTGTCGCCGTTTCGCATTTTGACACATGCTGAGTGTTATTCTTCTCTTCGAGTGTGTTACTACTTTTCAGGGGAATTATTGAAATTATTGTTTTATTGTGCTGTTACTCTTTCCTCTTTAAACATTGTCGAACGAAACGCGTATCTTTACGTTGAAGACTTTTACAGTTTCAAGGACTTGGCATATAAAAAACGGGAATAAATAAAAATTCACGGAACCGTTGTTTAAGCGTGCGCGTGTTTACGAATGTAAATAAACAAAGAATCGCGGAAATCGAAACACATTCGAATCTTTATACGCGATACTCGAAAGACAGAAGGGAATAAGTATGCAAAGGTACAAGTCCCGTGATATATTCGTCGTACTGTTAAGTTTCGTTTAGCAAACCCGCTTCCGAACGAATATTTACGACGGTTCATTCATAAATGTCCGAGGCAGAAGACAATGTCGACGACTGCAAAGGGAGGCACGGTTGCAACTCGAGCAGGAGAATGCAAAAGGCACTTGTTATGCGAGAAGTATTTTCGCCTTGCATATGTTACGTCCCTTTATGCATATTTACCCGAAGACACGGAAGACTTAACGGATCCCAGCGTGGCCACTTGTCGCCGTTTCTTGACGGGTTTTCACAGGAAATACAAGTGGTCAGGATGATGGGTCCCTCTTTGTGTCCCCCTGTTTTTCTCTCGGTTTCTCACCTCGTGCAGAAGCTCTCGACGGCAGCCACGTTTCTTCGTATTCTTTTCCACGATCTGCCACTCTAACGGTACACGCGTGTTGCATCAAATATTTTATCCACGTGTCGAGGGAGAGGCACACGGTACGATTTTGGTTTACGAGCTCTTACGAAGATCTGGAAATAGGAAATTTCATTTGAAACAAGTTCTTTGAGCCGTTTATGACCCAAGGAAATTTCACTCTCGTATTTCTTCGAAACGAATTTTTAGTTTTATTGAAACAAGTGCGAAACATTCGATTTAGCGAACAGTTGTCCTACAATTTTTGCAAATTTTTCGGAAGCGTACGTTTTAGAGAAAAAATGTGTTCTATGAAAGGTGAGATAAAATTCTAGCATCAGAAAAACCCTCTGACACTCTGGCGAAATTTCACTCTGTTATTTCATCCAATCGAATTTCTATTTTTATCGAAGAAACTGTGACACATTTGACTCAACGAACAGTTGTCCGACAATTTTCTCAAATTTTTCAAGAGCCCACGTTCTTTCGAAGAAATATATTCCACGAAAGGCGGTATACAATAAAAATCGACAGATTGAAAAAAATTGAATTTTTCGTCGATCCTAAATCCGTGAAAAATCTCAGAATTGCCTACGCACGCTTTTGAAACACGAAAAAGAGGAAATTAAAGAGACACGAGCGTGTCACGGCGAAGGCATTTCCAAAAAGACACTTGCACACGGTGCAACCGGTTCTGGTTCTCAGAACCACGGCGCGGTTGTTTTCGTGAAAAACGCCCGACTAGAGTCAAGCCCCGGTCTGCGTTGCGTGTGTAGGAAGGGGTTAAATCCGCGAACAGACTCGCGCGCGCTCCGGGTCTCCGCGAATATCTAATGTCTTGTGGAAGTACGCGGCGGTTGTTTCACAGCTATGGAATAAATGGCCGTTATCAGCTGATGGATTTTCAGCGGAAACTGAAGTAGTCGTGGCGGCGCACAGGGGCCTCGTTTTACTCTGTTTCGCGCGCAGGGTTAGTTACGAGCCGTTGCTCGCTATTCCCTATACTTGCACCTCGCGTAACGGGACCTCGTGTATGTACAAATGTAAAGGAAGTACAGTTATCGCTTACATGAATATTTCAGAAAATCTCATAATATAGAAAGTTGATGGGACAGCGCGGCCCCGAGGGAGGGATTACCAGAAGAGAGTATTCTTATTGCCACGCGCGTTGCTCTTCCCCCGCAAAACTCTGAACGCGCCTTCCTTGTGTGAGGTGTATTAATCTCGTGGAAGCGGGATGAATGCGCTGCGATACTTTATTAGTCGTCGCTGCATAAAGTAGAGGCGCGATCTGAGTCACCGATAGGTGGTGCGAAGCGAAACCTGTGTGTAGTTCGCCTAGCGAAACCTTTCGATTTGATTTAAACGCTTGCGGAGGAATAACGCGATCCACGCTGTGGAAAAGCCAATGGTTCGAACAGGGAGTAGCCCGTGCACCCGAGTGTGTGCTAAGTGTGATTGGTCGTTTTGTAAAATTTAATTTTGTCGTCGAACGTTCGGATATTTCTTGCCGATGAAATACGACCGTGGATTATTTCGTCTTCTGAACTCGGTTCGTTAGTATCGTGTGACAGGTTTATGCGGTTTTTCTAAAGGCTACTGCAATAGCTTGTCTATTGTTAAGACGAGTCAATTTTCTTGCTTTTATCGATAGATAGAGAGAGAGAGAACGTTGTTGGGCTGTAACAACTTCAGTGGAACTAGTTTTTTGCCGAGATCAGGCTGGGTGATAATTTAATAACAACTGGGTATTGTAGTTCTTAAACGAACGTTATTTACGGTGCTGTGTGTAGGAATGTCGAGAAATAAAAGTGTTGTCGTTGGGAAATTATCGGGTGTACTATTTGCATCGTTGTAAATCTTGGATTATTTAGTTTTTATTCGGTGTTAATTGATAACGTGAGAAGTTGAGAAGGAGTGGATCGAAGTGGTTCGAAGAAATTGTACCGAAATAAACGTTTTATAGGAGAACGAGGAAATACCGTGTAAAATGTAGAGAATTATAGCAGAGCACGGGAAGTCATTGACTTGATCACTGTCCGATTGAAAAATGGCTCGTTATACAGGCAACTGCACCGCGCACAACACGTGCCAAATTTTCGTGATCGCTGGTGCCTGTTCATTCGATTTCCCGCGTAATCCGCGCCGGTGATCGTGCATTAAGAGCGCGTTTAATGAAACGTCCTTCTCAGCGTTGGCCGCGTAAATCCGTCGTTGCTATTTAGGGAAGCCCCTAAACGTCCGAAAGTCTGGGCGAGAAAAGGCCGCGCGCGACGCACGCAGAAAAACACAGACGCCGAGGGCTGGCCACGGTGCGCGCCTCTCCTGTGAATTATCCGCTTCTAAAATCGTTGCCCGCGAATGACGGAACATTAAGCGATAAACAGAGAGACACGGCTCATTATTCACGGGAATCGCATCAGAAGTGGCCGGTGAATAATTTCGAGCGACACGCATCGGCGCGCCTCCGTCGTCGGGCATTAATATCACCTGAATTCTCAGAAATCGTAGTCGAGAGACGCGCCGGTTTCCCTCTTCTTCCTCCTTTTGTCCTATTTCGTCGCGCCTCTGCAATCTCCTCGTCGTCGTTGTCGATAGAAAGAAGAAGAAGAAAAAGAATTATTCGAAGTGGTACACAGAGAGTAGAGAGAAGGGATGAAGGAAAGGAAAATCCAGGTGTGATTTAGAAATCGTCACGATGGGATCACGTTACAAGCCGGGAGAATATCAGGACGAGTTTGTATCTTAGATTCTCGCCCCAGCGAATAGAAACGATGAGATCCGTACGACGAGAACGTGACCCATATATGCGTGGCACGGTAACAAAGACGAAGGTGTATATCGTGGGACGTTCGCTGGATCATTCGGATATTAGTTTACCGAGCGGACAGCTTACACTGCGGACTTTCGATCGATTAAGGTTACATCCATCAGCGAAGCACGCGCCTTCTGCCCTACATTCAGCCAACGTCGTTTCATTAAGTATTGTTGTGTGTGCCCCCTTGTGCATTCTCTCTTGCTGCCTCCTCTTCGTTCTTTCACGCGCCGAGAAGAATGAAAGCGTGAACGTTCTTCCTTGACATTCTCATTGTGTGATTCTTCCTTCGTACACACACGTGCGAGTGACTGAAACCGCGCTGTGCAATTAGTCTTCGACGCGTGCTTGATTATTCAGTAACTCTTCTTTGCTCAAGAATCCTCATTTTTTAATCAAGATGGCTGTGAAGGATTCTATACAGCCCTCCTAAATTTTTTAGCTATGAGAATAAAACGATAAAGCTCCTCCGTCCAAGAAGTTCCAAGCTTCAAACCGGAATACTTGATCCAAAACACCAAGAATCCTGATTTGTTTATGAAGGATTCTCCACATCTCTAGATTTCCTAACGAACCTAGCTACGAAGCATAAAACGAAAGATAGATTCTACCCAGCTCCTCGTCCAAGGAATTCCAACCTCCAATCCTGAATATTCGATCCAAAATACCAAGCACCGAACCCCTAGAGACCAACGACAGAATACAAAAGTGTCACCGTCTTCGTCGCTCCGGCGATCCCAAAACCATCGAGATACGTGCACTCGCCGATGGAGAACGTGCGAGCTGATCCGAGCGAGTGCATCAAGATGCACAGCCGGAGGCAGGTCTTGCGTCGATTATCAAACCCGAGGGCGTCGCGTCCCCGAAAAGCCCTGGTCGGCCCTTTGTCGTTCGTTCGTCGCGGCACGTAGGCCTAGACTCTGGTCGTTGAATTCTTTTTCGTGCCAGTCGAACGACCTTGCACGGCACGCAGGTAGAATAACAGCCGTGCGCTCGAACATCCGAATTCCATCGCGGGACCTTTACACAGAGCCCGCTCGGGAGTTCGACGATCCGTTAAAAAGAGAAGAAGCTTCCTTGCCCCGCGGGATCCCCGGGGAAGAATCCTCGTGACTTGGTAGAACACGCGTATACTACCGAATTTTATGCACGACGCCCTTCCTAAATTCTCTCGTCGAGGTATCTTAGCCTAGAGAGAGAGAGAGAGAGAGATCTTCTTCCCCTCGCGGGAACAGAAAGGGGAGGAGACTGTTTAAGCGCGGATTTATCTCGCGCGCCGGTTATAAATGCACGCCAGAGGCTCGCAATTTAGCTAATGCGGATGAGATAATGTTCGCGGAGTGACAGGAGCGGCTTGCTCGATCTTCGAGGGCTCGGATCGTGGGTGAAGAAATGTTCTCAGGAGGAACTTCGTTATTTGGTAATTTTCTTTTATGGTTGTCGATCGAGATGGTGAATATTTGAGCGAGTTATCGAGATGAATTTTGGGGACCATAGGGTTTAGCTTGATTTGTGGTTTCGTGAGAGAAGGGTGCGTGTAAATTGACGTTATTGGTTTGGTCCTTTGGCTGTAGCGCCGGGGAAATTCGAGTAAATTGTCGAGCACGAAATTGTGTCGTATGTAATGTAGTTATTATAGCAACGTTTGGTGTATAGAACATATGTGAAATTATGTGATTTTGTGTTCGATGGTTTCTTGTATTTTTCGCGATTTTGGTAGGTTGTGAAAGGGTTGAACGTTGGAGATTTGGAGTATAAAGTTATTTGAATGAATTCATTTATTGAACGATGAATTATCCAACTATTCTAATTTTTTGCAATTTTTAAGCATAATTATTTGAAACGCAATTTGTTCATTTAGTTAATCTTAGTAGATGATAAGTTCATCGTAAAGATTAAAATCATGCTCCGTACCGACCTGACCAGAAGTTAGTCGAGTTTAATCCATCCAGTGAGTCAAGGCAAATATTGAATAAGTTAATCGTTTAAACAAACGTCGAAAATTCTGCATTTGCAAATGTTCAAGTATCAGAGTGAATCTTCCTTGTCGGCTTATGTCTTGTTAAACAATTGCTATTCGCGTCTCTTACCTCATCTATTCAACAATTTCAACGTAATTCCGAAAGATGCTTCTAAATCGAGTTATTCAACGTTTTATCTCGATTTTTAGCTGTGTCGTATCTGAAATACTTTCGAACGCAATTAGCGAAACCAAGCCGCGTGAACGCGAGATTTTTTTACTCACTCGTATCTAAACCGTGAATGCAAATTTTATTCGCCGAACTGATTGTAGCGTTCGTTGGTTGAAACTGGAATTACTCGTTGTTTCTACTCGAAATTCCTATCTGTTCGCGATCGTTATTTTTAACTACGTTGCATTCTGCCAATCGGTAGAAAGTAAAAAATGTATTATTAAAAATAGAAAGTTGAAGAGAAAAGAGCGTTATTTGCGATTCAGCCTGATACAGTTAAATTGAAAACTGTTTAAAAAAAAAAGGAGCAGCTTCGTAATTAATTGAAATTAAATTATAGGTACTGTTGAATGTAAACCAAAATTCTGGCACCCTAATTTTCTTCAAATTATTTTAAAATTAGTTATTCCTGAAATTTATCTAAAATTAGATTGATATTTCCTGATATGTTTCCATGTATAAAGTAATTCTATTCAATGTAATAATTTACCTGAGATAAATGGATCTTCCTAAATACAATTTGGTGCAAAAAGAAGGAATTTAAAATTTTTTAAATTCACTGTAACATAAAAAAACAATATTTCAGCTTAATAATAGTGCAAAATACTTAAAATTTTTAATTCAGAAATTTAAAGAAACCCTTTTTAATATAAAATTTAAAAAATTAAAAAGTTTGTAATTTAAAAATTAAAAGTTTACCTTAATGAATACATAAACTTCAAGTAGGTAAAACTAGCAAAAATATTTCATCGACACAATTTCCACTATTTTTACAAGAGTTAATACACTCGAGAAGCAGCTTCCTTCTTACCGCAAACTCTTCAATTCCTTTCAGTTAGTTTCACTTTACTATGTTTGATCAAACCCTTCTTGCAAAGTAGGTTCATTTTTCCCCCCGGCCGGTACAATGGCAAAGGTCGTCTAAGCCGGGTTAACTTTAAAAAGCAATAAACTGTAACGGAATCCTCTTTCTTCGCCGCGAAGCAATTTGCTTGACGTTATTACGCTTTACTCGTTCGCTGGCCTCGTGACGCGATACATCATTTTGCAACGTTGCTCGCCGTGTCGTTTATCATCCCCCTTTGCGAACGATGCGGCTGTGGGTATCGCGTGTCTGTAGCACAATTGATCGCGAACGAAAGGGGGGGAAATTTGTCGGTAACGGAGACCCGAGACGAATTTATAGAGAGTTGGCGGTAATTAGCCCGGGCGATGTTAATTCGAAGGAAAAAGACAATTACGCAAAGAAATTGCCGCGTATCTAATCGGAGAATAATTCTCTCTCGCGCGTTGCTTTCCACTCGCGTTTCGATACGAGATCCGCGTTAAAATTAAACGAATTTGTGCAGGGAGCGGAAAATTTCGAGATTGTGTTTCGTTTCTACAGAGCCAACGAGGAATTAAGAAACACGCGTTTTCTCCGATATACGAAGAATTTCGTAGGGGAAACTCCGTGTACGCGAAATGATTTCGCAAGAAAGTCGTAACGTTTGCTAGACTTAATTTAACGCACCACCGCCGGAGTTATTTCTTTCTTCGTGGTATGCTGAAGTTTTCCCGTGAATTTTCCTCCATTGCGTGTCTAATAAAGCTGGATTTAAAGGACAACCCGGTGAAAGAACGTACGCGACGTGTAATCGGCGTATTGTTCGCCTCGGATAATCGGTGCGTGAGTTTTCTTGTCGTGTGAGAAGAGATTTTTTCAATTAACCAAGTTACGGAACAAGAGTAGAATAATTTTACCCTTTAAGATGCTTATTATTTAAATGACATTATTTTTTATCATTTTTAAATTCTCACCTTGATTATTTTACCGCATATTCGTGTCGTGTGGAAAGAGATTTTTTTTTAATCGACGCACAATGAGAATGTGATAATTTCAAGAATGGAGAAAGTTTCGTTTGGTCGAGAATTTTATTTTTTTTTTAACGTAGGTTAACGGTCATTTTGTCGAAAATAAACTAAAAACTATATAAAATTGAAGCAACAAGTGTACGCCTGGGGATTAGAATGTTACGTGGAACAGCTCATAGAAGGAGCAGCTAATTCATCTTACTCCAACATGCTAAAGGACTTGAGTGAAAAGAACTCTCTTTCACGTGGCGTACTTGACACTGTTGCAAGAAATGCAACACGCGTCATCGAAGTAATGGTGTCATTATCCCGGACGGGAATAAAGTTCGTCGCATTAATTATTAACAAAGTAAGAACGACGGGGAAAAAGAGAACGATTATTTTACACGCGAGATGGTAATTAGCTGTGCAATTGGGAATTGCGAGAAATTCATTTAATCGAGGTGATATCGGAGACAGCGTCACGGCGAAAGTGAACCTTTAAAACGTGAGTTTCGCGAGCTGTCGCAGCCTCTTTCTAATTCATTATCGCTAATTACACGTGAGCCGAAGGAAAGTCCGCTATCTCGTCGGTTTGTTCGGCCAAGTGAAAGACACTTAATCATGAAATTAATTAATTAGGCGGAACGTGTACGTGATACAAACATCGCGTTTTGTGTCTCGAAGAAGACACAACGGCACTTTTCTCCGTCGAAAAATGATTCCCCCGTTTGCGTTTCAACTTTTGAACGAGGAAAAGGCGAAAGATGATACGAGAAGCTGAATATTCGCAGTGTCACTATTTTTAATCGATCCTCTCCTTCGACCGTGTTGTTTGCTTAATGTCAGAAACATTTATTCATTAGAAAACATCACGGTTAAGTGGAAGCGCCTGTTGTAATGGCTCGAAATAGACTTTCGATTTTAATACACTGGCTCTATGATACGCGATAGCTGTTCCCGGAATTTCTGCCGTTTATTTTAAATCAGAACTTTGAATCAATTTGGAGAATTTGAATTCCAACGTTCAACAATTGCAAACGCTGGAATTTTGTTGGTGCAATATTATTAAATGTTAAAAATCTACGAGTTGTTTCGTTCAATTTCATTGTTAACTACAATCTTATCCACGGTGATCATTTTAAAATTGCAAATGCTACAATTTCTTCGTGAAATGTATCAAAAATTAAATTCCCAATTTTGAGGTCCACTGGGTCCACGAAAATTGTAATTTTCGAACATTCCAAAATTGTATATTATACAATTTCTTCGTGAAATGTATCAAAAATTAAATTCCCAATTTTGAGGTCCACTGGGTCCACGAAAACTGTAATTTTCGATCATTCCAAAATTGTATATTCTACAATTTCTTCGTGAAACGTATTAAAATTTCCAATTTCGTGGATGAAAAACTTTTCGATCTACACTTCAAAATCTCGAAACTGAGAGTCACTGGAATTGGAAACTTCCGCGCGGTAGGAGATACAGATGAAACTTAATTCATTCAGCCGATCTTCGATAATTGGCCAAGGAAATCCACCTTTAGATTCGAACTTTCACTCAAGGATCCTCTTCATATTCATATTTTTCCCCTCTCCGGTTGGTCGCCGGTAGGACGACACACGTGACACCGGTAGGGTCAATTGGTGTCCGCCTAACTGGCCCAATCATCGTATTACCATGAAATGCCACGTAGAGCTTGACGTGAACTGCCTCCCCGAATAGAGCTGGCAATAGAGAAAGAACGATCGTCGATCGTGTACCGATGATCGCGTGGGCTGTCGCGTTCCCTGTCCTCTCGAAACATGCACCGGTCCCTCGTGGTTCACACGCTTCGTACAGATCTTCTCCGTTTCTTTCGGAAAGGTCGCGGCGAGATAAGCTTCGTGCAATGCGTAGTTTTAACTTACGAGCAGGTTCGCCGGTTTCTCGCGCTCGATATCTGCACGCGAAGATCTCCGATCGCTGGGAGGACTCTCGGTAACAGTTTTCCTTCTTCCGGTACTTTACATCGAAACTGCGGCGTCGCTTTCGCGGTTGGAAGAGGACGTTGTATACATAGAGGGTCGATCCGCTGCGTCCACTGGGTTGCACACTCGGTGACGCTCGTATTCACGATCGATCGCACCGACACCGCTCCGGAGAGCACTTTTGTTTGCGTCGAAGCCGCGGAAGCAAAGCTGATACGGGGGAAATTGAAGATACGAGAATGAAAAGCGGGGTGAAGGGCGAGCTGCACATTTTACGGGGAGAGGTAGGAAGTCAAAGGGAACTTGAGAGTGAATTAAATTGGAAATCTCAGAGAGATGTAGCGGTGGAACGGGTAAACAGTATCTGGATGGTTTTCGTACTGTCCGATCGATGAAAAGGTTGAGGTTCTTGAAGAATAAAATTCTGTATTTATTTGAACGACGTTCTTAGTTATTCAATTAAGGGTGACTGTTAACGAAGATAAAACGCTCCCTCGATAGTAGCAGTTTTCGAGATTCCAAAATGATCTTTTCTTCCTTTCATAACCGGTCTCAAATGAATTTCACGAAAAAGAAGAAGAAGTTTGATTGGAAATCTCGCTTCTTTTTTATATTTATTAAATTTCATTTACTATGGTATCCTTCGAAATGAATGAACAAAGTAGAATGTGATTTTATTCTGTGAAACGCTAATGTACTCCGCCAAATTACCCAAATTAAATTTAGCCGATTTCGCTTTTCCAACCGACGACACGAGCTTTCAAAAGCTTGACAGCGTAGCAAAGTTAGAGGTGGAGGGAAAAAATGATCGAGCCGGCAATTAGAAAGTGTCTAAAGGTTACTCGAAGCCAGAGTTTAATTTAATTTTCTGCCCGGTCGCGTCGCGTTGACGTTTTCGACGCGTCCGCGGCTATGCTAACCGCTGTCAGCGGCATCGGAAGCTCGTCTTCTCGAATCCGGCAAAATCCGAAATCCACCACGGACGAAATATGGAAATTGTACAAACACGAAGGAGATAATTGACCGACGGTTTTGTTCAACGATTTCACGCCCACGTGGAAATCACAAATTACACGCTTTCCGTAATTAACAAGTTTAACCGATCGTTTAAAACGCACCGGCGCGGCGTTACTTTCACTGCGTAATTTGCGATACACCTTTCAGTGTCTGGTAATTTACATGGAACGATAATTTTACGACTGTTTCGTTTCACCCCGAAGAATGTACGTACATATGTATGTATTATATACATATGTTTGTGTGTACACGGCTGTTTAGAAACGCATTTAAGAGACGGTTCGTTCGTTTAAACGCATAAAGTCCGTTTTGCGAGAACGCAGAATAATTCTCATCGGGCGAGTTATTCGAGAAAGCCTGCCGAAGGCCGGGGGCGAAATTTTCAGGCCCGCAGAAGGAAACTATTATAAATTCTTACCGTGCAAACTGATCGCTGCTTTCGAAGCAAGTATTTAATTAGCTTAATTGCGATTGTGACAAGATTATTTATCGTTCCACATACGAAATTTACGACTTCGCAGCTTTTTAATACCGTCTGCGCGATATCTCTCCCGCTTGTTTAAACCACTTTTCATATGCTTTCTTGAAAAAAAAAAAAAAGAGAAAAAAAGATCAACGAACGAGAGTTAATATATCAAAAATAATTGCGGAACGATCTCGTTGTAAAGTTTTCACTGTGTACAATTTATTCTTCTCCGCGAGAAGAGCAATTTCTAATTATTCGAAATATCCACGGAAAGTTTGGACAACGCGTAAGAAGAAGAGAAAAAGGAAAAACGCACCAGAGAGTATATCGAAGATCTCCAAGTGATTCCAGAGTTCTCCATGTCCCGTCACGGCCATTATTGAAAACCGTGTTCTCCAGCCCGGCCCACGAATCGGCCGTAACCGTTTATTCAATTACGCCCGGCGTGCTCACCTACGCTCCTCTGGGCCGAGTTCAAAGCTCGCTGTGTGTGCCACTGTGAATTAAAACTCGCCAGTCGTCGTTTCATCTGGCGAGCCTCTATCCAGGCGAGAGTGAGTAGCTCGAGGAATCTCGAGAGTCACTTCTCCGGGCGAAAGAAGAAGAAGAAGAGCGAGGGGCGGTGGTGGATCTTCTTCTCTAGCTCTTTGATCAGAACCGCGGCGAGTGTCGATATTATTTGGCGGTTCCATTCGCTCGAGCAGTGCACCGGTCTATAATGGATTACATAAAAAGCACGAAAATAGGCCCGTCAATCGTGATCCATCCATCGGTCGCGTTTGGTTCGCGCGACTATTGGATAGGAGGCCGAAGCTGGGGCGCATCCTGCGTCAGAGCGACGTCAATGCTTCTCAGGCTGGGTCGACGAACCCGAAGAGAGGCGCATCCAGCGTTATTTTCAACGGCCGACTATAAAGCCCGGCCACTTACATGCGAATCGCGCTCTCACGCGGAATCTCGCCTAGCGAAATCTTCCTCTCCCCTTTAAAAGGGAGAAAGAGGTTGGAAGAATTCAGTTAGCTTGAGAAAAGGGGGGAGAATTAGAGAAAAAATCGGCACCGCGTGCCGGACGAATTTAGAACGGGCGAAAGGTGTGGACCCCGGAGGTTGTTTAGACTGGTGGCCCCGTGAGCGGGATCAGGGATTGTAAACTTGAACCGTGAGAGCAGTTTTCGCGAACCAGACCTCCGGGTCGAAACGATACCTCCCCTTGGGGATTAATTCCACGTCGTGATTCTTCGGTTTTTTTCTTTTCTGTGGTCTAGAGTGTGGAATATTTGATTGGTTTTACGGTGGAGTTCTTTCGGGATGTTCTTGTGGGAGGGATGAAAAGTGTGTGTGCGCACGTGTGTGATTGGTTTTAGCTTTCAGTGTGAATGTCGGGAATTGTATGTAAATCTCACTATTCGTAATCTCATAATATATGACAAACTTTCATTTTTACGAATGTAAATTGTTAAATGGAGAAGGCAAAATGAAAGCACATTAGAAGAACGTAGAATCTTTTATTACCTCTACCATTCTAATTGACAGTGTTTCCTAGAATTGTTGCGTGTTACTTTTTTAAGTGATTTAAATTTTCAAACTGCCTTCCATTTGCATAAACTGTTATCAAAATCCTCTCCAATAATTTTCAATAATATTCAAATTGGGAATAAGTCGACCACTGCAGAATTGAGATATTTCCAAAGGAAAAAGAACGACAGTACACACGAATTATCTTTTTATCCTCGAGTGTATGTTCTTAATAACGAGTGCTTTAATAAAATGTGACAATTTCCAAAGATTTATCCTGTGATACTTAGGTTAAATTAAAAGAAAAAGATAGGACAAAATCTCTATTATTGACTCTAGTTATCAGGTGAAAAGAATCGGTAATAAAGATAAGCGTTAATTCCGCTTTATAATTAATTGCACGCGACGACAGAATGCCACACAGTGCACACAACGGGCGGATATCGCCTCGCGATAAAGCACGGTCCGTCGATTCGCGAGATTCAAATTTAGCCGGGCCGAATTCGATTCGTGGAAACACGAAGACGTGTTTTGTGTGTGTGTGTGTGCGAGAGCGCTCGATGCGCTGAAATAAAAGTTTCACCGGTCTCGCGGAACGTTTCGAGCCGGCGGCTTTTTATGCGACAGGAGAAACATATATAGAACGTTCGTGGAAGCAATAATAATTCGGTGACGCAATTGGACCTCGACTTGCGGCGATTCGTTCGCCCGCGACTGCGTGTCGTCGCCTGGACCACACATACGCATACACACACACGCCACGTGTTTCCTTACAAGTGAACCATGCTCGTCCAGGATATTTATATTTTCTTTTATTTTTGTTGTGGGTGTATTTTTATTGATTTGAGAATTGTTGTGATACGTTGGATGATGTTTGGGTAGACGTGTGGGAATCGATGGAAAGTTTGGTCGGTGTGGAAATTCGAGGGTCGTTTTGACCGATCGGGGGCTCGAGAATTTTGTGATTTGACATGTGAATTTGAAAATTTGCAAATTTTAGGTGTACGAAGATTACTGTCGTGCAGATTTCAAAGTCTAGTTCGAATAAGTTTGCAATTATTACAAAATGTACGAAGTCAGGTGAAAATTTTCAGTGAACAATTCGAGAGTTATCGAAGGTTCGAAAATTCTGTGATTTGAAAATTTGCAAATTTGAAATATAAATAAACTACCGCCGTGGAGATTTCCAAAGTCTAGTTCGAATAAGTTTGCAATTATTACAAAATGTACGAAGTCAGGTGAAAATTTTCAGTGAACAATTCGAGAGTTATCGAAGGTTCGAAAATTCTGTGATTTGAAAATTTGCAAATTTGCAATACAGATAAATTACTGTCGTGGAGATTCGAAAATCTCGTTCCAATAAGTTGCCAACGACAATTCAATACAAATATACAAAGTCACCCAAAAAATTCCCTCAAAACGAATCCCGAAGGGAAACCCATAAAAGAAATATCGACGACTGCTTTACGTTCGATTAAAAGTACCCCGGTGATATGTACATTTAAACGATCCCACGCGGGTAATAGAAACTTCGCAACGGTAGAAAGGGAAGCTGAACGCGTCAGAGTGGTTTCCCATCGAAATCATGGATGTTTATCGGCAGAATATAGTCATCCAAGCGATTGCTAAATGCATGTAAACGAGCGGTACCGTAAGAAGAAAGATTTAAGCGAGAATTTGCGAATGTAACGGTAAAACGGTACCCTCGTCTGCTAGCCACGCGATCTACGTACGAAAGGGCCTTCAGGATCGTGAATACCAACCTTCCTTCCACACCGTTTCCTCCATCGAAAAACGAACTTTCACGTTGTGTAGAACCCGATGGAAAAGAAGTCGACCCGAGTAAAATTGCCTTTGTGAGGCCTTTGTAAGCTCCGGACGCGCGCGAAAAACAAATATTTCCCGGTGAAACGTGCCGTTTGGCGTAAACGAAACAAGTGGCCGCGCCAGTTGCTTTTCCAGTCTGCCTCTCGAGTGTCTGATCACGAAAGAGAGAGAGAAAGAGGGACATATATAGTGTCTTGCAAATGTTCCGTTCAAATTAACGGATCGTTCGTTCGTTATTCGCCACGTGCCAAGGATTTATTTTAAAAGCGTGATTTATTAGGGGTGCCGTTTTATATAGACTGAACCGCACACACGTATATTTTCGCGCAACTTTTTGAAACAATAATTTCGCGATATTTTACGCACACATACAACCTTTCCCAGAAATTTCGTATTTGCATTGGTTATCCAAATAATTTAATAAAATAGCATTTCCTATGATACGTGGAACGTATCGTATACCAAACAATCTTTTTTCGACCTTCGTTATCATTTTATCTCCTATATTTAGTCAACGATGCACAGATTTCTTTCTGTTCATTCCTTTGTACGGGCAAGAACGAAACTCACGCTCTTTTAAGGTTAACGCCTTTTTCTTTTTCGCGTTATGTGACAGAGAGAGAGATAGGAACAGTTTTTGGCGTTCGTGACGAGATTCGAAAGAATCATCGATCGTGATCGAAGACGTATCCGAGGATCTCGACAGGATTCGCGTCATTGTTGGCCGCGTGATGACATCGCGAGACACGTAGTGACGCAAATTATTGCGAATGTACGTAAATTCAGATAATTTTCTATCAGCTCTCCGACTACGTACGCACGTCTCAGATCGTATGACGATGATTTATTGCGCGAGGAAACTCGTAAGCATTACTAATCCGTCGTCTGTAGCTGCAGATTCAATATTTGCTCAGGGCGATCGTGTTTAAATTGGGAGAGAGAGAGAGAAAGAAAGGAAGTTTGCTGCGTTTGTCCGCGCGTGTAAAATGCGCTAGGAGAAAGAGAGAGGAGAAATCTGAAATTATACGTTCTGTCGAAGATTTATTTCACCGAGGATTAAGGAAAAATGAAAGGTAGATAGAACAAGTTTCTTTTTCACAGGATTCGCAGATAAATTATCTTTCGTGTGCCCTCTTCTGTTCTGTTTAAACTTTCGTGATGTATTTAGAGGATGATTCATTGTACCTACAAATCTTATCTTTGAATTAGTGCTGGATAGAACGAATAAGCGGAAGACGAAAAAAAGATTTGTAGTTATTTGTGTGGTACAATCGTTTCGTACGCGAAAGTTGGAGAAAGAAAATAATTGAAAATCCACGGTGGTGCGAGGTCGTACGGATCGTAATTTTTAAATCTTTCTTTGTCTTTTCGGAACAGCTTTGTTTTAATCGAGCCGGTTTGACGAATTGCTGAAGACAGATGGGAAATAATTTAACGATAAAAAGAGTAAATGGAAGTTGAAGAATGAACGATTAATCCTTGAAATTTCTGCCGAGGAGATCTTTTATCAGTTCATTGTGTTCGAACGTTGACCCGGTGTAAGATACACATTTTGTGAAAAGTCTCGGGGAGATCGGAAAAGCGTGTCAAGCGCCTATTCCTTCGTGGAGTATTGTGAAAGATCGTACCGAAGTTCAGCCACGCGAAATACCGGCACTCGTTTCACGGCTGGCAAATCCTGGTAATCGTCATACTTGGACCGTGTCCTCTTCCTCGTCGAAATCGTCGATAGTATCGTTGTTCGACACCGTGCTGTCGTATTGTTTCGATTTCTCCAAGTAAAAGTAGCTACGTGTCGCAGTGCTGTTTTAGCGGTATCAGAGAATATTTAATTGTCTTCCTCCTGAAAGTAATTGGAAAAGTTGAACTAGATAAGAATGGAAGAATCTGTGAGAAATCAGTAATGCATAATCATGAATTAATGAAATATCCAATAAACTTGGTTAGAAGAGAGTTACACACTTCCACAAATTTTCTATTCTTTGGTATATTCCTTTGCTATCGTTCAAATTAAAAATTCTAGTAAACCCGGAAAAATGATAATTGTCCATCGCGTTAAAATTAATAATTCGATCACCGAAAATGAACGAAGGACTAGAGACAATTTTAACAACCATAACACTGCTGCAATAAACAAACTCTGGAAGCTCAAACACAACTCCAACTATCCCATCATTCGACTGATCCCCAGCTTCCACGAGCCAGAATTATCCTCGCTGAAGAGCTATCTCGGACACAATGAAGCAATTCGCATCCTACCTAAAATC
>NW_017100500.1:489877-494001 GCF_001263275.1 Habropoda laboriosa | reverse complement strand
GGAACGATGCCCCGAGCAAACTGTGAAGACGTAGCGAGGAAACGTTCGATGTAAACGCGTCCACGTGTTCACGAAGAGCCCAAGGATCGTCGGTGTTCACGGATCGAAGGTCTGGCGCCGCGATGCTTCCTCGGGCCTCACTTCCTGATGCGCGCGAATCATTCCCGGCCGGACTGATTTACGGCACGTCGGAGAAGCTTTCGGCGTACCGAAATAGCCGTGGACCGTTTAACAGAAACAAACGCCGTTTATAAATGCCGCTCTTGATGCATTGTTGAGAAAATATACCCTGAGAAAGACGCGGTGACGTCACTGGCGCACGCCACCACCACCGCCTCGCCAGGGAACGTCGCTCGCTGTGTTTGTTTAGGTTTCGCCTGTCCATTCGCAGGGCGTCATCCCTTAAGCTCCTGATTATTTTATTGCCGGATCCTCAGGGCCGAACCGACGAAGGATCCGGCTCACGGTGGTCAACGGCTTCGCCGTGAAAGCCAACAGGCACCCTTTGTGTCGGACACTATTATTAGAACCCGGAGCCGGCGAGTAGAGAATATTTCGGAGAGTTGTTAGTACATAAAATAAGGAGGAACCGTGGGGAAATCGAGTGATGGAAGGAAGAAGAGGCTAATGCTGGTTTATAACGAGGTGTTCCTTAGCTTTTGAAGATCTTCGCGTAAACGTATTCGACGCTGTTTCGAATTTTATCGATTGAAAGACAGGTTAGAAGTTTTTGCATCGGTTTTTTGGGGAATTTTTTTGAAATTACGCACTGCAAGAGTTTGGTTATTTGTTGAAAGTACACCCGTCCCTCGAAGCATCATTTTTTGAAGTATAGAGATCCTTTTTGTAGGAATTGCAATTTCTCTGCATTAGTCTCACCCAAAGAAATCAAGTAGCAAAATACACCCGTCCCTCAATTTACGCGAATATCCGTTCCACGTGGATTTGATTTACGCGAATAAAAATCGCGTAAATTGAGTCTGTGAGTATAAAAGGAAAAATATTGGAAGTAAAAGCGAGTAAAAGTTTTTCGCTGTAGGTTTTTCTCCTTCTTCAAGTCGGTTCAAAATTTTCATTTTCATGTCCAAAGACATCGACGTTCTCTTCTTTCGTGTGATCGAAGGTTTGTTAGACATGACTGGGTTAAAATTAAAAAATACATATAACGTCTCAACGTCCAAAGTCACACTGTTCGCTTCCGGCCAAAGCCAACGCCTTGTGTGGGCCTAACACAACAAAGTTTCTTTCTGCGTCACGCGTTCCGCCAACCGATCTCACAATACTGACTGTACAAAAGTGTCAATTTTAAAACTTATAGGGAAATATGTATGTACATATCTGACCGCGTAAAATAGGATCGCGTGAATCAATTCCGCGTAAATTGAGGTAAATTTGCCGCGTAAAACAGATACTCGCGTAAAAAAGTGCCGCGTAAATTGAGGGACGGGTGTAGTTTTTCTTGTGAAAGTTAATCTAAATTTTAATATTAAGCGCGCTGTAGAGTAGGACAAAATGAAATAAAAAGTTTGCACGATAAGGAGTTGAAGGAGCGAAAGGTTAAAAGTTTTTGGAAAATAAATTGCACGCCAAGAGATGCCCCACTCGCTAGAAATCAACCGAGGAGAGATTATTACTCCTCGATAATGCAACTTCGAAGGGGGTGAATTTTTCAGTTTGATTAGCAACCTCTTAGAGAGCGAAGATTTCACGTTCTTGCCAA
The DNA here is from genome assembly GCF_001263275.1 of Habropoda laboriosa. Lineage (NCBI taxonomy): Eukaryota > Metazoa > Arthropoda > Insecta > Hymenoptera > Apidae > Habropoda > Habropoda laboriosa. The sequence continues at coordinate 492,281 of NW_017100500.1, read as the reverse complement.
AAGATATCCCTTAATGGAGTCACTTAGAGGCTGTTTGTTTAGGTTCTGTTGGTTCGTTCGCGAAGCGTCGTTCTTTTACCTCGGAACGATCCATCGGGATTCGCAACGGTGGAAAGGTAACCTTGTGTCTCGTTTGATCAACTTCCTTCTTTCTCGCGATCCTTACTTCGCCTGAGTTACCCCGATACGAGGGTATTTGTTTAGAAAGAAAGCCGATCGATCGAGGTGTTTGCAGAGGATCCGTATTTTGCGACTCGTGTCATGGATCTCTTTGCTCTTCGACCACATTTACGAAGCTCTTGACAAAGCTCCGGGAACAATTTATATGTCACGTTTGCAAATATTCAATTGTTTGGAACGAGCTTGAAAAGTAGTTGAATTTACGATGTGGATATAACGATAATGTTAAACGGAGGAAGGCGAAGTGAAAGTATCGAAATTTCAAATAGATTAGAATCTACTGTACCAACTACAATTAGAACTTTGAAATTGGACAAAAATTTCTAGTTCGTTAAAAGTTTTCGAATTAAAAATTGCGGTCTCGTAGGATAATTAATATTTGTTTTCCGGTAAATGTAATCGTTTCTAAAAAAGAAAAATGCGCACGCCGTTCCTACGAAGTTGCAAACTACCCTCGTCATCGCGGTGACGCAGAGCCACGTGGCTTAATAGCGCACCTATAACGAGAGAAGTTTCCCATTGAACGCTGGTCCCACGTGTAGCGTGCTTTTGAACGGTCGCGATTAGCGTGGCCCGCTAATGACCGCAGCATTAAACGTAAATTGGGGCTCGCTCGGCCACCACGTGCACGTGCACGATTTCCATCTTTTTGTTTGCGCCCTTTCTTGGTCCTATGAAAGAACTTTTTGGGACTTTAGACGACTAAGTTTCACTGGGTAAATTTTGTTTCAACGAGCAATTTCATTCGACCAGTTTCCAAGGCATAAGTCAAACATTTCATTTACTTTTCAGCCCTTATTTAACAAAATAAGATTCTTTCGAAGATTTTGTCAGATCTATGCACAAAGAGAAAAAGGTAAATATGCAAATACAGTAAATTCTCCACAAGTGTCAGTCAGTTTGGATTCTACAAGTGTCAGTATAGATGGTCCTACGCCGTCATTGCTGCGCCTATGTTATCTCGCTCCCTGTCAGTCAAGCGTGTAACGCTACACCACTCGGTTTCTTTTACGAGATTTCACACGGCTCGACAATTCATAATAGAAAAATATAATTTCTTTAAGTAGGCCGACTCTATGTAATGTAATACAGGGCGTCTGTTTTATCTCAATACAGTGAAATATCTGGCGTGATAGTGAACGTGTTAATAAGTAAATGTTGTTCAAATTATGTCGTGTTTGATGTCATTTTCGTCAGAAAAATCTCATCAATATGTTAAGAAAAATTTCGGGATAAAAAAGCGTAAAATTGAAAAAGTTGGTATTTAAATCGCTTGGTTGCCTCGACTCACGTTTCATCCTTATCTTTTATTCGCTGCCCGAAAACGTAGTCCCTGACTCTACAAGTGTCAGGTTTAGCTTCCTTGCGGACTGACACTTGTGGAGAATTTACTGTATTTGTCATGGGATTTTTAATGAAAAAATCTAAGGACATTCTATAGTGGCGACACAGTGCTCTTACAAAAAAAAAAAAAAAATAAGAAAAAGTTGTGGCACGAGGAGGCGTTTACGTTTTTTTAAAAATGTAAAATATAAAGGTTTGTCGGAAAGATCGATCCAAAATTATGAAATTCGACGCGAACTTACGGGATGATCGAATAAAATTAGGCAAATTTGGTGCGCACAGGGGTTCGTCATTCTTCGACTAGATGGGCACGTTTTAATTGGAGTCGAAGATCGAGGACGTGATTTCGAAGGTTGTGTACGGTTTCTGCACGCGATTCGCGCACGTGCGTAAGCACGTTCGGATGCAGCCGCTTGGGTGGTTACGGGGCTTTGTCGAAAAGTTTCCTGGACGATCGTTTTAGGCATTTAGGTCAAGGTTCCTTCGGGCTGAGCGAGCACGGTAATTTATGAAGCCGCTCCGTTAAATCGATTAGCCGATACTTTAGGGAACGGATTGTGGAGCGAATCATGGTAGATGGAGTGTACACGGGTTCTTTTGTGCCACATTCGATCTTTTTACCTTTTTGTCTTGTTGTCATTCCGCTAAACGGGTTACAGCATCGACACCGGGCGGCCCTCCTTGTACTTTCACGAGCGTTTTCGAGTTACGTGTCCTGTAATCCTGCGTTTAAATGCCCGCCAGTCGAATTCACGTGTAAATGCGTTCGGGAGACAGTGATCTGGTCGGTTAAATAGAGTTTTCGTGTAGGAACAACGTGTCATTGTACAATTGGGAAAAATTATTGTCACCTTTCAAATTAATTGAACAATAAAAAAAA